>NW_026294584.1:125774575-126179575 GCF_007827085.1 Peromyscus californicus insignis | reverse complement strand
TGGAAAAGCATTTCTTTTGCAAGTGAAATGTCTATCCCAGAATCATAAGTTTGAATACTCAGATGGAGATACTGTTTGGGGAGATTTTGGTCATTTTAGGAACTAAGACCTAGCTGGAGGAAGTAGGTCTCTGAGAGGTGGGCCTTGAGGAGTATAATTTGGCCTCACTTAGCATCTATTCTCTCTCTGCATCCTGACTGCTGTGATTCAGTAAGCACTCCCAGCACCATAGAACCTTCCCTGATATAATGGACTATCTTTTCAAACCATGATGCAGAATAAGTCACTCTCAGGTTTCTTCTTCTCAGGTATTTACTCACTACTGTTCTCCCCCTTCATTCTCAAATACATATCAGTGTGCTGGGCTGTGTGATCATTCTAAGTAAAAATGTTCCCCTGATCTTCAGAAGAAGTTGTTTGTTATCACCGACTAGAGCTCTCAACCTAGCCCTTCTTTCAATCAGTTAAGTGCATGGCTCTGAAGGAAACTATGTTCTGTCTTTTCACCCCAAAAGGCTGGTCAAAATGACCAGTTAACACCTTCTGCAATTACAAAAGAATGTGACTGGGGAAAGGTTGACACCGGACTTGATATGTGGACCGACCCTGCAGGCCGTGAGACATTGCTGACCTGTGCATACTGCATGCATGCTTGACTGAAGCAACGGAGGGATTCCAGTCTGCCCTTCCTCCAAATGGTCCCTGCTGGAGTACTGCTTCTCCTTTGAACCTTGTTGTCACATTCAGTTCATCCTCCTTGCTCTGTGACCACATTCCTGTCTCTACATTGCTCTTTCTTCTACACAATGATGGATGGGACTGTATTGTCTTAAACCTCCAAGGTCCCTGGTATTCATTATCTCAGCAGTTTGGAGGTGAGCCTGTCTTTGCCCCCTGTGTTGGAATTGAGTTGAAATGTTCTTCAAGGAAGCAAACAGCAGAGCACACACAACTGTCCTCACTGAGCTGGGTCTTGAGATTCTTTCCTAGGAGGTCTAATGAGATGTAAATCACTACCAGCCCTTTTTCCTCTGCCACCTTGTTTACAGATCAGGAGTCTGGCCAGTTCTAGAAACTCACTCCTCAGGTCCTGCCAAAACAGGTATTAAGGAGCCTATAAATAACCACCGAATCCTCACATCTCTGCAATAACAGAGAGGCTGCTGCCTCAAACAAATTGGCATTTCATAGACAGCTCAGATGATTATTGAAGGGGGATGCCTGAGTGATGCATTTTGAAATGGATGCAGCATGGTTTTTATTTTATTTAAAAAGGACATGAAGTTAACCTATCTTTCCTTCCATTTGTTTAAGCTGGGGCTTTATTTTATTTCGTTTTTCCCCAGTATAAGGGCATGGCTATGTCTCTGTTCTATAGAGGCTAAAGTGAAACCCCAGAACAGAGAAAGAAACCTTTGTGGTACCTGAAGAGAGGTATGTTGTCATTTTTCAGGAGTAGCTGAACTTTGTAAAGACTTTGTATGCCATTTAAGCTTTGTGTGCTGAATGATCACCAAGCTGACTTCTTACTCCCTTGTTGCCTGATCCCCACTTTCCTTTAAAGAACAGAATTTATAAACTATTAGTACATGGGGGTAGGATCAGCAATTGGTTCCCCCAAGTTTTCATGAGTACCTTTGCTGTTATGTTTTAAGGGTCCTCTGACATTGTTTAGTGTCAGATTTTGAGTATATCATTATTAAGGACTTTGAATGTTCTCATTGTGTTCCTTGCAAACAATTTCTTCTTACCCATACAAATAAACACCAGACTTCAGGGGCAAAAGCTTTATGTAATGATTTACATATCAGAAACTGAAATAGTATGTAGCAAGAATCTTAAAGAGTCTTTACTAATAAAATCAAACCTGAGGCCAGTTATTGGGATGAATACTGGAAGATCAGAGAGACAGAACAAACCACAGCTACCTCACCTTGCCCATTCCTCAGCTGATCCTGTTTCCTCAGACTGGAAGCTTCTCAGTCCTCATCTAGAATGAGTCTCAGCTGAACTGCTGCTAGAAGCTTGAAAGCTTAACCAGCCAAATGCATAACCAGCCAAAAGTTTCTAGTTTCTGGTCCTCACACCTTATATATCTTTCTGCCTTCTACCATCACTCCCTGGGATTAAAGGCATGAGTCACCATGCTTGGCTGTATCCTTGAACACATGGATTTCTGCCTCTGGAATGCTAGGATTAAAGGCGTGTGCTACCACTGCCTATCATGTTTAATATTGTGGCGTTCTGTCTCTGACCCCAGATAAGTTTATTAGGGTGCACAATATTTTGGGGAACACAATAACACTATAGCCTCACCAAATAACAGTACATTTCCATCTTCAAGGTGAAAAGTCATTACCAGCAGGAATTCGTTAGAAATTATCATTTGACCTGGGGTAGTAAAGCATGTTCACAGTAGAGGTAGAACTAGCTGGCTCCAGGATGGATATGCCATACACAGCATCCTACTTAACCCTTTGACAACAGGTCAGATATATACATGATACTGTTATCTTCACCAAATTAAGAGAAGGTTAAAAAAGGATGTTCAGAGAAGTCACATTTTTATTCAGCACCACAAAGCTGAAGCTTGTCATAGCTAGAATTCAATCCTGGGAGTGTATGTGCACCAATGCTTTGAGAAATGTACATATCAGTTAATATCATGGGCCTCCAAATAGCATGGAGTCTGTTTTTTCAAGGTGGATATCTAGATGGGAGCCTTCAATGACAAATAATGTAGGAAAGGATGTAAAACAAACAACTCACCCTATAATTAAGTCCTCAAATTTTCCATTTGAAGACTCAATGATGGTATGCTGTAATTATAAAAATATCAATCTATGATCACAATTACGAAATTAGCAATTATTAAAGAATTCACACTAGCTGCAAACATCTCTCCTGGTTACAGGAGCAATTACATCTAACACATACACTTTACTCTCCCCCTACTTTTTAAGCCAGTAGTAAAAATAGCTTTGTGTAGAAAATGATGAAAGCCAAATTATATCGAGATCATTGGGGGAAGCAGATAAGCAGTCCAATTTTGTCAACATATTTTTCCACCTAAATGTCAGTGTTCATGAAAGACAAACTGAGTCTAAACACATGGTGATACAAAACACATCCTTTTGATCCTGAAAACAAGGCGTAGTTCTCTGTCTCTCTGTCTCTGTCTCTCTTTCTCTCTGTCTCTGTCTCTCTCTGTCTCTCTGTCTCTCTGTCTGTCTCTCTCTCTCTCTCTCTCTGTGTGGGTGTGTGTGTGTGAATGATGCTACAATGTGTCCATGCTTATTTGATTCATGTATACACTATCAAGAAGGCTGGAGACACATATTTGAAATACTTCAGTAAGATTGCTTAATTTGTTATCCTGGTCTAATGAAAAACAGAGTTAATTGAAAGAAAACTTAGTATCATCCTACATATACATATTCCTTATGAGTGAACTTGAAGGTATAGAGCCAAGTGGAATGGCCTAGTGATTGAAAGCAAAAATTCTTGCTTTGATTTGATCCATTAGCAACAGTCATTGGCCCCATTAACTGAGTTATAGCCATATTGACCTGAAGAAAAGAAGACATTGCTTGGCTGAATTCATTGTCTAAGGGAATACCACAACCTACACCCCAAACTTTGGGTTTTGCCAAATCCTAACACACATACTTTTGTGGTGCCTTGGAAGACAGTATGTCCCCTGAAAGGCTTGGATAAGGGAACAAAGTCTCTGAAAGGCTTGGTTTATCTGAATCTAAAGACCTTTTGATGTCTGCACAAAAGTAGACTTTTCTACCCCAGGCTTTGGGGTAACTGACCTCTTCTTATAACCTGTGTCTCTCTCTGTCTAGCTTTGTCTTGACTATTGAGGAATTTTCTTTGTCTTTTCCATTTCACATCTAAATATTTCTATGTTCTCTGTCTAAACCTTGCTAATGACATAGAGACAAAGTCACACAAAGAGAAGGAAGTATAAGCCATCTTTCCTTTTATCTTTTGTGAGTTCCTGAAACACACTCAATGGCAAGGAAGACAACATACGACTCTAGAAGTTTCCAGGAATATTTTATGCCCCAGTTTTTTTCTAGCTTGGTTATGAAGCCATTATTATGAAGTGACTATGAATACTAGCGGGCTAATAATTTTCTTCTAGCAGAAATATCTCATTTATGGGGCTAAATAAATATCAAGTAATATATGTAATTATAGTCATGAAAGTGGGTAAGATTTCAATTGGACTTGGGTACTTTCAATCTTTCTGCTTCCTACTATCCTTAAGCCCAATGTAGTTGAAAAGCAAAACCAGAGACTATGTGTGTGTGGGTCATTCAGTTGGTATAATACTTTCTGGCCATACCCAAAACCCTCGGTTCAATCTCTAAAACTACATAAACCATGCAATGTTGTGTACACCTGTAATTCCAACAGACCAGAGGTGGAGGCAAGAGAATCAGAAGTTCAAGGTCTTCCTCAGCTATATAGTAAGTTTCAGTCCCGTCTGGGTTACATGAAACACTGTGGGAGTGGGCAGGGGAGGGAGAAGGAAGAAAAGAAAGCAAGTTTATCTACTCAAGCCTTTGACTTTCTTCCTTTCTTCAACCTAGTCTATAGAAAATGTGTGGATTTCTCTTTCCTATCTCTCAGGTCTGTCTCCTTGCTTTATCTCTGTCAACTGCCATCATTGTTTGCTACCTATAAGATTTCTAGCAGATCTCCACTTTCTTTCTTTTCTCACTCTACAGTCCAGAGAGAGTGTTGATTATGCTTTTGGATTTAAATGAAATGATAGAACTCTATGAAGAAAAGCCTGCACTATATTTTCACTGTATTTTACCACATTCCAGATTCTCTAGTCTGGTTATATTGCTTCTGCACAGGCAGGGCCCAGGCTCCTTACTTTCTGTGTTCTAATACACTATCTGTCTCATGCTTCTCTAACAATTCCTCCTCCCTCAGTTGAGTTAGTGTGGAGAGGAGGCTCTGTTGGGTGGCTATGTCAATGGACAAGGGTAACTAATGTACATGAAGGCTACTTTCTGAGAAACAGGTAGAAAATATAAAGGCTCACACATCCATTCAAACACCAAAGATGGGCCAGTGAAAGCTCACTAAGTAGAAAGCCATAGTGAGGCTGTGAACCTTGACATGGTCATGAGAGGAAAAAGATGAAGGCATTCTAGGATAATTCTAATAGAATGTGTGTCCATACCTTATTGTCTTTGTCTTGTCTACAATGTCACCAAATATTCATGTAGGGAACTCCCATCATGTACTAACTATGGATCAGCAGGACCAAATGCCAAAGGAACATTAACATACAGAGAGTATACAAATAGATAGCATTTTTAGTTTGTGACTGAGGTCACCTCCAGAGCACACACCCTGGTATCCAGACCCTTCGCTTGACTCAGACATTTGAAATTATCTTCAGAATGTGTATTTCAAATATCTTCCATCTTGATCTATTAAGTAGTTCAGTTGATAATTACTTCTTTAGATGCAAAAAGGTCCTTTGTGTGATCAAGACAGAGTTGCAGCCCCACATCTTTCACTAGGAACAAAGATTCTAAGTCTTTTCTCCCCTTTCTATTAAATGCTCACATGTACACACATCCTTCCTCCTCTTGAAAATAATATTATGAAGGACGTGGATATATATTAAGGGCTTTATTGATCATGACAAACTTGACAAAGGCTGTAGACAAAACATTACAAGCTTGTCTTTGGAGTCATGTGTACATATGACATTAACAGAGTCCATCAAGAGGTAGGATATTGGATCTGACAGTACTAACTGCATTGTGATGGCTTAAAAATTGACTGTGGTGTACCCAAGCAATTACAATTGAAAAAGGAAGGAAACAGTCAATGATGACTGTGGTGTACAGACTTGGCACAAGACATTTTGCATTAAGGTTAAAGTTCAAAATCAGTAAGGGAAGATAAACAAAGAGCTGGAATATTTCAGTAGATCCTTAAATGTTTTTATGAGGCTTAGAAGGAAGACCTGATTTAAAACAACCACCCAATGTTCCCCAGGCTATGACACAATAACACAATTTATGTATGCAAGGACTAGGTGTGATAAATTCTGTCCCCATGTACTTCTAAATAGCAGGAGGCTTTGGACACAGAAAGCAAAATTGGAGTCAGATTGAGGGAGATTACCACCTGCAGAGGCTAAATGCAAAGGCTGATAGCTTAGTCAGAAACAGGTCCACAAGGGCTTGTTTCCAATTCTCTGTGACAGCAGCTCCCAGCACCATGCTGCTTCCTTCCTCTACCACTCTTTTCTGGGAGCCAAGTTAAGATTTCATGTCTCATGATTATCTGCTTTGTAGACTGGCTTGTCAATTGAGTTTCATGGCTCTAGGATGACAGAGGACACAGGCTTAGGAATTTTAATTTTCTTTTTCCAGGGGTTGGCAGTGGGGAATTAATTTTTTTTCTTTTTACTCTATTTTCCAAGATCCCTGATCTATTGTTCTTGATTTAGGAAGAAATGGAATACAATGGGATACAATACATCAACCTATTTTGAGGCAGGGTCTGAACATTCTTCCTGTTGAATGGTATAGAAGGCACACTTAGGAATAAATAGATAGATAGAGTCATGTGAGATTAGAACTATGGTATTGGGTGTGTCCTAACCCACCATTTCCATGTTGAATTGGAATTAGAACAAGGCATCTACATAAAGGCATTCCGAAAGGGAGTTATATGTTGCTTCCTGTGTCTAAGTGGGAAACCAGACTAACAGTTAGCTAGTTCACAGTTCAGTTAGGATCATATAGGAAGCCACCATCTAGACCTTACAAGAAAGGGATACAGAAGTTAATTTAAATTCATATTTTAAAACAATGAAAAGGTAGGTAGACTATAGTGTACAAAGCCCTTGAGACAGTTTTCCATTGTGGTGGTTTGAATAAGAATGTGCACAATAGATTTACATGCTTGAATACTTGATTTTTCATCATGTCAAAGGGGAGTTCCAATACCCCAAACTCCAAAAGGAAGCTAATATATCTAGAAATGAGCTCATCCTTGACTATATGAAGCCAACACTCTTCAGGAACTTAGGAAACTGGCTTCCATCTGCCAAAATGAGTTATTTCCCTTATCTCTAGCAGAAGGGACATGTGGCCGGCCACCTGTGGAGTCTATCAGCATATCAAAGCCCATGCTGGCCTCCATGTTCTCTATGTTCCCTCAGTATCACAAGTACATGTTCATACATTTCAAAATCCTCACTAGCATCCTAGCCCTTCTCACCTCCTCTTCTATTCTAAACTCTCTCCAGGTTGTGGGCTCCCCTGCTGCCCCTGTAGCTATTCATCTTTTTTTTTTAATAACACAGCTATTCTCATCATTATCTATCTATGTATCTATGTATCTATCTATGTATCTATCTATGTATCTATCTATCTATCTATCTATCTATCTTTCTTTCTATCATCTATCAGCTCTTGCTATCCCTTTCTCTATGCACACACATGCACACACAAATACACATACACACACACACACACACACACACACACACACACACACACACAATGTCACTTCCACTTGCTCTCTCCTATTCTCTTATTCTTTCTTGCTATGCTCCATTCTCTATCTCTTGCTGTCTCCACTATTCTCTCCTGCTCCTCTAGTCCTGGCCATGTCCAATCTGCTAGCCATGTTCAGTCTGCTTCTTTTTCTCTCTGTTCTCTCTCATATCTGTAATAAAAACCTAAATTATATCATGGAGTGGTCGTGTCAACAGTTTCTTTACTACTTCTTATCACATACAGTTTCCACTTGGTGTTGATATTTAGGGAAGCTTAGGAGGTATGGCCTGGCTGGAAAAAGTACGTCACTGGGGTGAGCTTTGAGGTTTCAAAAGCCATACACCATTCTCATTTCACTCCCTGCTTCCCGCTTGTAGTGTAAGATATGATAGGAGCCTTCTGCTACTCCAGCTGCCAGGCAGCATAGTCTCAGGATATTAGTTAACTAATACACATAGTCTAAAGAAACTAGTTGTAAAAGTCAAGATAATTAGACTGGAGAGATGACTCAGAGATTAAGAACACTTGAAGGTCTTACAAAGAACCCAAGTTTGATTCCCAGCAACAATATGGTGTTTCACAACCATCTGTAATTCCAGTTCTAGGAGATCCAATGCTCTCTTCTAAGTTCAATGGGTACTAGGCACATATGTGATACACATAAATACATGTAGGGAAAACATTTACATACACAAAGTTAAAGAAAAATTAAATACAAATAATTGAGTCCCCCAAAATTGACCATTAGCATGGCTAATTATTAAGAGTGTGATCCATATATCCGTCTTCCCTAGTTGGTATTCCCAACACTACTCTTTCATATATTATAATGTGAGATGACATGTGTATTACTTATTTTTCTAGCTGCTATGACAAAGTACCTAACAATACATTTTAAGGAAGGAAGAGCTTGTTTGGGTTCATGGTTAAAGGGTACTGTCCATCATGGAGGGGAAGACCAACACCATAGTGCCAGGTGTGAAAGGCAGCTGATCACATTGCACCCATACTTACAAAGCAAAGAGAAATAAATGCTGGTACTCTGGCAGCTTTCCCCTTCTTAGTGCACCACACACCTAAATGTAGCTTCAACCCTTTGTAAAGAATCCCTCACAGACATGTTTTGAGGCTGGTCTCTTAGGTGATTTTAGTTCCTGTTGAGTTGGCAATGAATATTAACCACCATGCTATGGTAAAGAATGAAGATGTCAGAATAAGGAGTTTTTCCTCGGTTTCTGCATCTTTTACCATTCTAGGAACTTGTCTGGAAGGCAGTTGAATTATTTAGATTACTTGACAGAACGAATAAAGAAAAATCATGCTGCTCTATGACACAGTACATATCAAATGGTGACCAGGAGGCAACCGAGGGGGTGGATGTGTGCTATTAAAGTTATCCCTGCAAATAACATCATCAGAAAATCTGACTGTAGTCATAGAAACCAGTGCACGAATGTCTCCAGCTTCATCTCCATTTTTATTGTTGTTGTTGCTCCATTCTGCTTGTGTTTTGGGCCTCATGCATACTTCACTCTAGCTGAGGACTTGCTGGCAAGGGGCATCACCGATTCACGAGTAATCTGGAATAGTCTGGCCCCTTAGCTCATCATTCATTCACTTCTCAGCTGGAAGAAGGATGGTAAAGTGCAAATGGCCTCAAGAGCCAGCGAGCACATGGATTTTAAAAAGGAATGATCTTTCCTTCTTTCTGCCTCATCGGGGAAAACACTTTGGTGCTGTGGTACAGTGATTATAATGATGATGGTAATACTAATGACCTCTTACTTTGATGCATTGTGATTTGTTAAGTGCTCTTCATTTACATTACTTCTGACCCTTGGCATAAAATCCTGCATGTGATTAGACTCATTTGACAGTTAAATAGGAAAAGAAAGTGAGGCATTAAGATAAGAATCCATAGCCTAGTAGCCAGTAGACAGCTTCTGAACTATAGAATGTCATGCATGTCATGTTTTAAAAATGGAAAATGAGTTACTATAATTTAAACACCTCCAGTTTTCAGGTAAAACAAATTTTCCAACTTCTTAAAAATAATGTTAGGGCCTGGGCACTTGACTTCTAGAGCTACCTCAGGTTGATCATCTTAAAGTAGGGTGTGAGGACAGAAGTCCCAGATTCCCCAATGCCCTATTGCCCATGACTACCTCTTATGCTCCATGTTTGGTCTCTGTGTACACTAGAGTTTATAACCAGTTCTCTGGAAAGCTGAGAAAAGTGATTAAGATGAAGTGTAACAAATGGCACAGATAGAAATTGAGACTAGAGTCTTGGAACCAAGGCTGTTTCTGCCTCTGTCTCTGTGGTAGTGGTTGTTAAGCAGAATGATTTGGTGTTCATTCTAGAGTACTAGGGATATCCACTTTAAATGCTCAGGATGTCATTAGATAATCCCTTAGTTTTTGATAACATGTAAAGAGCAGGGTTCTTAGGAGTTTTCTTGATCCTTGACTGTAATTCTGCCTTTTGTGGGTTGAATCATTGAATATTTGAGTTCTTCACAGAGTTCTGGGCTCTCTGTCTCCACATGATGCGGTGTTAGGAGTATTTAGATTCATTCGTCATGTATAAAATGGTTCGAGAATATTTTCTTTCTCTGTATTTCTCTATATGCCTTTATTCATTCTTCAAATATTCCCTGAATAACTGCCTTGTAATATGTATTATGCTTAGCTCTGAGGATCTACATGACAATTAGGTCTCAGTCAGTTGAGATTTCCAACTAATAAGAACAAGTGGATGTTAAACACAAGTCATTATGTTCTGTTTTTATGACTTTGTTTCTATTGTTAATTATATGTACATGTGTGTTTGTTTGCATTTGTGTACACAAGCACTGTGCTCACAAAGACCAGAAGAAGGTGCTGCATCCCCTGGAGCTGGAGTTACATGGAATTGTGAGCCACCTGACTTGGGTGCTGGGATTTGAACATGGGTCCACTGCCCAACCAATATGTGGTTTGAACCACTGAGCCACCTATCCAGCACTTAACATATATTCTTAAGCATAGTCTTACTCAGAGTTTAAACAGAACTCACCCAGTTAACAGGGTCCTTTAATCCTGTGTCATTCATAGCGACCATTAGGAATTAAGATTTGCTTTGCTTAATCTCTTATTTTCTTGTTTTCCAAACACACATTAAAGAGTTAATTGTCTGGACAACATATCATGAAAGTGGGCAATTACTAAAACATTAGTTTTTCAGCCAGATGTTCTATTTGAAATTGAGAGTAGCTGAAATAGTTGTCTGTGTTTATGAACATATAGGAACCAATGTCTTATGTCCTGTCTCTACCTTAGAGTAACTCAGTGATAGAAGTTGAAACCCTTAGTAAAGTGTTGAAAATTTGATTGCTTGTGCGTGTTCTCAAAATTTGGCCTTAAGAGACAGATATGGTGGATCACGGTATCATAGAAACCACTGTTGGGGCAGAAAGATCAAAACTTTCAGACTAGCTTGGGCAACTTAGTAAGATTTTGTCTCAAAAATAAGAATTGTACAAGGAGCTTGGTAATATAGTACTTACTGAACATGAACAAGACCTCAGAACACAGGTTATTAGGTACATATTGACATTCATCTATATTACAGAGTTGTACTTATGTCCATTCAAGTGTATTCAAGTATATTCAAGAAAAGACAACCTTGGGTTAGGAGCATTACTGACAATTCCCTAGTTATAGGCAGTTGTGAGCTGCTGATATGGGTGTTGTTTTGATTTGTAGATTGGTGTTACAAGTAGATTTATATTAAAGTAAAGATAGACAACAAAAAATACAGGGTGTTATAAGCTAATTCCACACTGAGTTTTCCAGAAAATACTGATGGTTTTGAATAACTTTCGATATCAAAGTAAGCATAATGTGAGAATGTTGGCATTTAGGAAAAAATTTAAAAGGGCACTGTTAAAAATATTTTATGAACTTGTAAGAACTGTTTTTGTATGAAAGAAATTATTTTATTTGTATTACTAAGAATTTCCCTTGTTCTTGTTATATTCATTGAAAAATGCAGGTCTGTATATAGTCACATCACTGGGACCTATCTTCATATTATTTCTTTTTTTTCTTTACTGTTGAGAACAATCATTTTTAGCATTAGGTGCACATAGGAATCACTGGAGGAGTTTTGTTAACCACTGGTTCTCTACTCTCTCTTCCTCCCCCAGATATTCTGCTATAAATAACCAGGTGTCCTACATGACCATCAACATCTTCAACATTCTCCCTTGTGATTCCATGGTGCAGCTAAGGTTGAAAAACACTGTCTTAAAAAGTCCTTCCATGTAGCAAAATCAGATAATGTTCAGTCATAATTCCTTAAAATGATCCCATGACCTTATCTTTTACTTATTTCTTTACCTTGTTTTTTGAGCTCAGTCTAGAACACATGTAAAATTTTGGTAAAATATTCTCAAATTTTCTTTTTTCTTATAGTTCCTGTTTTAGTTCCATCAGATAATTAGTCTCATACCTTATCCCAGAATGCATTACTATAATACTTCAGAGTTAGAAAATTAAGAGCACAGAAAAAAATTCTGGTCTCAAAGAGTGTTGGGGGTGGGTTGTGAGGAGCTGCACTTGTTACTTCATTTGCAATCACTATTAGAGCCTAGTCTTGTACTGAGTGAATTGGTTGATGATAAACTGAGTGGACCACACTGTTGACAATCACCAACAGACAGATTCAGTGTCTGTTGGTGATTGTCAACCAACAGACACTGAATTCCTGTCATTCCAAACAGCTCTAAAACTTTCCTCTTGAGCTGTTGCTTGGTAATTGGCTGCTCTACTGAATGGCTTGTCAATGAGCAAATGAACTGTCAGAAACAGACTTGCAGTCGTCTTTGTCATCATTTGCTTGAAACTTAGGGGTCTCAACACTGCACTCATAGACCTGCTCTAACTTCAGCTTGGAAAAAAAGTAATATACCCTCTTCCATGGAAACATATGACGCTACTATAGACAGCTTCATTGATACATTTTTGTAATTTTCCCAGTTTCCATCCACCTTAGATTGGCTTATATTCCTAAGACTTAGTAAGTTTAAAATACCAGATTCTGGCTGTTGCTACAAATACTTGTCAGAATCTCTTTGAGTTTCCTTATAGACAAACTCAAAGGGCAAATTGAATATGTTATATTTCTGAGTATCCTCTTGACTGGCTTTCAGATTTTGAATTCTTCCACTTTCATCACAGTGCATTATTATTCAAGAACAAGTAGAATTTTTGACATTTTAGTTCAAAATTTGTGGCCATAAAGTTCACAGAATAGAGGGCATGGCAGTCTATCCCAGACACATGGTCGTGTCAGAAGGCAGAATTTCAGTGCACGAGGCACCCAGGCATTGCTGTCAGTTTTCACAGAGTATAATGAGGAACTGCAGATAGTACCCTGCTTTACTCCTTTCATTATGCCTCCCAAATATTCATATCCACAAAATACCACTCCTGGAGTCATGGTTTAAGCTAACCATACTACCCAGAATACATTGATTCTTTTAGCTGAAATCATCTGGTGGCCTCATAGTTGAACCTCATATTTGGTCAAGCAGTGTTTTGCCACCCTTTGTGGCAAATTGTAGAAATCAGGACAATAAACTGGTTGCAGACTCTACCTATTTGAGGACATTTGTTGATGGTAGAACAAAAATTAATGAAGAGAGGCAATAGTTTCTTGTAAGGCATGCAATCATGTCTTAGGCATATGTAAACAATGCTATGATGGGCTCTAAAACTAAACAACAAAAAATACTTAGTTATAAAACAGTCTTTACTTTGTGATCATTTACCTGGTGTCAAGGTAGAAATAATCCATGATAATTAGGTAAGAGTCAGATTTGTCTGAAAGAGTTATAGGTAAAAGACCAGCATGGGAACTTTCCAAGTGACGAAAATCTGTATCTTCAGATGGTCTTAATGGGTGTCATCACTTTGAATTATAGGGGTTGTTGCTGAAGGGTTAGGGAGTTTGTAGTTTACAGCAACAGGGAAAGAAATAGATGGATCACAATAATAGGAGAGATTAAAGGTAGTTTATGGGTTTATGTTTAAATCACCATTGTATCTTCCTGGGCAAGAGAGGGTGTGTTGTGGCCATTTCTAGCTAGCGATACACTTGGTTCAAGAATAGGATTGATTATTTGCTCACTTTTGTCCCCAAGATGAGCTTAGGAGAAAGGAAGATTGACACAAATGAATGAGGAGTTTCCAAACCAGCAAAATTGTTGTTGTACTTATTAAGTGAGAGAGAAAGCCAGAAGTCAAAGAATGAAGTCAATAAACACCACTTCAGCAGTGCCTTTCACTTGCCTACATGTGAGAGGCAAAGAAGACAGAGATGTCGAAGGTTTTAAGAATGGTTGGTAAATTGGTAAAGAGTTAGGAAACAGAGAGAAAGGTTCACATATAGAGTTTAAGATATTCAAAATAAGAGAAACAAGGACAAGTTACGGGCAATCTCAGATATACTGTCAACACTCAGCATAGCTAATCAGATGAAAGGAGGGTCACTGGGCAGATTTTGGCAACTTCTGACCTCTCTTTCCTCCTCTTCTAACCTTTGACTAAATCAATAGATGGAACTTGTTCTGAAAGTGCATCATAGCCCCATTGACATTGCTTTCTTTTATTCATGACAGGAAGATGACTCAGTTCTCAGACTTAACAAACACATGAAACCTTTCTTTAGAGAGTTAACCTGGAAATGGTCTTGCATCTTTATTACATAAGCATTTCCAAAGACTATAGTAATGACAGGTTTAGAAAAATTGAGATACCCAATACTAGATCAAATGTTTTCCTAGTAAGAACAGGATGGTTCTTAGCAGTAACCTTCACTGTATTTAGGACAGGTTCTGGGTGCCAACAGCTATATGAAGTCCTATGATATTGTTCCACTTTCATTATCTTCAATATGGGTCTTGGATAATCTTTGACAGTGTAAGCTTTTCCTTGTTATAACCAAATGATAATGATATCTACCTACCTTCGAGACCTGTTTTGAGTGTGGACTAAATCAGTTGGGATCAGATTGCATTAGAACTCCATATTGTTGCATAAAATTCAGAAGCTCTTAACTCCGTTTCCTAATGGCATGTTTTCTGTATTTAGTGGAGTTTTCACTTCCTTCATCATTAAAGGTGTTTGCAAATCATTTCAGAAGCATATTAATCTTTGTGAAGATTAATTTGTCATTTTGGTACTTAATCATTTTTACCTTGGTAGAATGAGGCTGTGTAGAGGTCATTGAGAAGGGAGGGAATAATTGCTGGATTCCTGACAGAATACTCTTTGAGAGGAATTTTTATTTTTCTTGATTTTTATATACATTGCCACTTCTCTTGAATGTATGGCAGAGGAGGTTTATCAAGCTCAGCTCAAGAGGAAACTCAGTACCTGAACACTGGTCTCTGCAGAGAATAATCACAGCTTTCTGTGTCTGATGAGGTCCACGTTCAAATTGTCAGATCTGGCTCTGTGACTGATGGCCATGACTGAATCATGCTCCCTCGGGGTGTTCCTGGGAGAAACTGCTCAGAAACATAACCTGTCACTGTGCTGTTGGGTTGTACTGCTGATCCTGCATGGGACATGGCTGTCATTTCTGTATCAGACTCACATGCCCCAGGGGCAGAGAAACTGTTGACAGCAACAGGTTGTTGAGGTTGACGAACCCTGTCATCACACTGGTTGGTCTGCCTGGAGAATTTCCCCAGTTAGATGTGTCCATGTCAAAAAACCCCAAGTCATGTTTTAACAAGCATGCTTGTTAAAAGAAAAAAAACAAAATCTCTGTATCATGTCAGAAAAGTCACCTGATATGGGACAGAAGAAAAACCAAAATTAAGGAAGTATTCTATTGCCACTGATCTCATAATTATTTGGTTTTATTTTGACTCTTTAAAACTTTTATTAAGGTATGTATTTTATATCAAAATTTATAAGATTAATATACATATATATTTTAAATTTTTGTCATGATATTAATGGTCATATAGAGTACTAACTAATTCTAGAAAGAAAGGCTTCATCTAGATTCCTGTACATGATTTTGGGTTTGAGTCTCTATCAGTTTTCTGCAGTGAAACATGACCACGCCTAAGAGCAACTTTGAAGTCTCCAAAAAGATGATAAGACTCCATAATGATGATTACATCAGGACTAGGATAATGCCACCAAGCTGTCACACAGTACCCAAAGATGGGCTTTGGACTACAAATTGCTCAGGACAATTTCGAGATGGCTAGCTGAGATGATACAGCCTCATAGACTACTCTAACTATGACTTCAGCCAAGCCCTACACTTTCACATTATGCAGAGATTGGATAACAAATGATACAGCTACCTCTCCCAGGACTTAACAATTAACCCCAAATTTTCTTTTCACAGTCCCCTAAACAATGCCTTTGCCCTCAGACAACAAGAAGCAATTTTAAGAACATGATATCTACATTCCCAACAGGTGGGGTGGGTGGTTTTTGGTCGTGCAATGAGTCATGGATTATTGTCATTGTTTAGGATGGTTGGTTACAAGTTGTTAATTCATAGTGATCAGGAAAAAAAGCTAAACAAAGGAGATTAGATTCAGGATTCTTGTTTGAAAAGAAAAAGTAAAAGAAAAAGAAAAAAGACATACATAAGAGGTAGATTATTGAATCTACTCTGAAAAAATAGAAATGATAGAATAAAAGGGCAGATTATTGAATCTATTCTGAAAAAAAGATATAGAAATGGTAGGATAAAGAGTAGATTATTAAATCTGCTCCAAAAAGAAAAAAGGAAGGATATGGATATGATAAGATAATAGTATAGATTATTGAATCTACTTTTAAAAAGCAACTACTAGTTTTAAATATTTTACATTGGATTGGATTTTTGTATATTGTATACAAATTTTGTATATTGATACAAATTTTGAGATTAATTTTGTTAGAACATACCCTATTTGCATTTAGGTTTTGTTCAAGGTATTGTACCTATACAGCTCATTTAACAATTTAATGCAAATTGCTACTCCTTGAAAGTTATTATTACCAACTAATTAGAATATAAAAAAATGCAAGTCACCTTTTGCAATTGAACTTGCAGTCACATTAGGTATGTTTTCAAGGTCAAACAGAAATATATTTTAGATAAACAGGTCATCTTCAAACATTTCAAAGATCTACAGAATATGGCATTTAAGATGTTTTAATAACATAGATTCTTTTTTAATGACAATGAGACATGTCTGCTCCTAGCAGCACCAATCTACTTCAGAAAAGATGATGGACATTGAAGAAACTCCATATGGAGTTGACTTCTTTGTGGCAAAGTTAGCCAGTGGGCAAGAAAATGCCCTTGCCTTGACTGCTCACAGTATACTGCCTAAAATAGACAAGCAGGACACAAAAGGAAGGACTGCCAAACCTTGCTAAGACAAGGTTGGAAGGCCCTTTAGAAAGTCCTGCTTCTTTGGGGCCTGGAGAGATAGCTCAGAGGTTAAGAGCACTAGTTGCTCTTCAAGAGGTCCTGATCAATTCCAAGCAACCACATGGAGGCTCACAACCATCTACAATGAGATCTGGTTCCCTCTTCTGGTCTGGAGGCATACATGCAGGCAGAACACTGTATAAATAATAAATAAATAAATCTTAAAAAACAAAAAAAGAAAGAAAGAAAATCCTGCTTCACAGATGAGTCTGTCAGATATGCTAGGCACATAGACCAATGATGGATGCCCCAATGTTGCAGAGAAATCTTGGGTGACTCTCCAGGCAGCCAGCTGTTTCTGTCATTTCTCACATTTTTTGGAAGTTGCTTGCTTGCACTTACTGCTTACTTAGGTAATATTATTTCCTTCTTGAGTCTCTGAGTGAGTTGAAGATTAGATAGTTATAGTTATAGTTTTCCTTGTTAAATTCAGAAAAGAAAGTCACTAAAGATGTGTAAAGTGTATAAGTTTGAAAGATACCAAAAGATAGTTTTTGGTTGGTAATACAAGTTAGGATATAAAGTAAATTAGGTACAACATTTTGGACTCACCAAAATAACATAAATAATGAAGTATTTTCTCTGAATCTGGCAAATGTTAATAGACTGGACATTGTTTTTTGTTTGTTTGTTTGTTTTTGAGACAGGGTTTCTCTGTGTAGCTTTGGTGCCTTTCCTGGAACTCACTCTGTAGCCCAGGCTGTCCTTGAACTCACAGAGATCCACCTGCCTCTGCCTCCTGAGTGCTGGCATTAAAGGCATGTGCCACCACTGCCAAGCTAGACTGGGCATTGTTAATGTAATTCTTAACTGTATATATTGTATATACTTATTGTATATAGTTTTTCTTATATTAGTTATAACCTTCTTTTATTATTTTAGAAAAAAAAGGGGAAATGTGATCTATTGTGTACCCTAATAAACTTGCCTGAGGAGCAGAGAACAGAGTCAGCCACTAGATTAGGAACAGAGCCAGGCAGTGGTGACACATGCCTTTAATCCCAAGAAGTGATGGCTGGGCAGAGAAAGGTATATAAGGCACAAGGAGATAGGAACTAAAGGCTTTTTGGCAGAAGCATCCCTTTCAGCTAGAAGCTTTTTCACCTGGAGCCTTTCAGGTGAGGACTCTGAGGATTTCAGTCAGAGAATTCATGGACTAGGTGAGGTGAGACATGGCAGGGACTTGTTTTTTTGTGTCTCTGACCTTTCAGCATTTACCCCAGTATCTGGTTCCAGGTTTTTCATTAAAGACCATTTAGAAATTCATGTTACAGCTGCCCTTTGCCTGCATAGTGAGAGTTTCTTGAAAATCCATGTTAGGAAGGATCTTTTCCCATTAGTTTCTTTGGGATTTGACAGGGCCTTTGTGCATGATTGATTTCTTAATAATGGGTAGTGTCCAGCACCTTAGAATTAATGTTATCAGAGGAAGTCATGCAACAAAAAACATTGAACAAATAGCTCACCTCACATGTTTGATTCTTTTGCAAAATAAAATATTCTTATCAAGTTACCTCTAACACATTCTTCTAGGAGTTGGAGTTTTTTTATTTAGAGGAAGATTCATTTTATTGTTACCTCCCCTCTTACGCGTGTCTATTAAATACTCTTTTGATGCCTTTTGGGGTAAAAAAGACAGTCAGAGCTTAGAGTGTCTCAGTTCATCTGGAATATTGCCATTCCATGAGCACAAAGTTAGGAGCTATTTCTGTAACCAAAAAAACCCCCACAAACTTTTGGAAAGAATTCCCTTTCAAGATATAATTTTAGTAGA
The DNA here is from genome assembly GCF_007827085.1 of Peromyscus californicus insignis. Lineage (NCBI taxonomy): Eukaryota > Metazoa > Chordata > Mammalia > Rodentia > Cricetidae > Peromyscus > Peromyscus californicus. The sequence goes on along the minus strand of NW_026294584.1, from coordinate 126,160,750 downwards.
TAGAGTGCTTATGTGTTCGTGAATTGCTAGCCAGTGTGGAAACTCTGAAAATGAGATGGGCTTGTCATGTTGTCAGGGGCTCCAAGTCAGTTAATATGAGGGCTGAGTGCCTAGGTGACTACTTGTATCTCCAGTTAACAGAAATATTCTAGGTTATCTTTGAAACTACAGGCACATGCTTTAATGGTAAGAATTTTATAGTTAAAGAGGTACCTGTGATTAGGAGATTCTCTAAAGTATATGGACATTTGTCATCAATGTCAAAGGTGTGCTAAATCTTTTTATAAAGCTAAAAGTCTGATGAGGATATCTAAGAATCTGCATCATTGCATTTGCAGTGATCTTAATGTAGAGAATCAAAACTACACTCACTTGACCCCTGGAATTTATGTATCATGTGTACAAGCAATTATACTCAAAGATTTTAGAATTAGCATGAGTGTGTACCCAGGTACTATTATATGGGATGGAAACAAATGGGATAGCTAAAGCCCAACAAGAAAGAAATACAAGAATAGTTGTCAGTATGCTTCCCTTATCTTGTCATGGGGAGGAAAAGCTAGAGCCTAGAGTAGGAAAAGATGCTATAAAGAAATTGAAGTTCAAGTTAGATCTTGAAGGATAAGTGGTAATTTAGTCTGGTAGATAGGATGCATGTAAAATTTAAGTGTTCATTGAGATTTTAAAAACCTACTGATATGGTTTGCCATAAAACTATTTCAAAGAATCCCTTCTTCTAAAATGTGCTAGTTTTGAAAATTTTGGGCTCTTTCAAAGTTGTAACTTAGATGAACTTTTTGTGGCAGTATAAATTAACTTATAAACAGTTGAATAGGCATGGGGCTGGTTTAAGATGGTATGAATCAGAGAATCCTGGCCCTCAGATCAGTGAGAATCATTTCAACAAGGACTGGTGTTTATCATCTGAAGATGCTACATAAAAAGACATTGGAACTCTGTTGTAGCCTTCAGTGGAGAAATAATGAATTTCTTCTTAAACGCTAGTGACAGTATCGTCTCATGAAGTTAATTAAAAACGCCATTTTATTAAAGACTTAGGTGGTGGTGACAGCTCTATGCCTCAAAGTTCTTGATGAAACAGCCATAGTCATTAATGTCACTCAAGTTCTGCTGGCTATTAGCCCCTGTTTCTTTATTCATGAGACAGATTTTATCTAGTTTCATCCATGTAATCCACTATTTGGGATTTTCTAAGGGTATCTACTCATGTCCAGTTGCTTGCTTTATGTGTCTATTTCCTGATGCTTTTTTCCTTAAGGAATTCTCTGTAGCTATGTGGTCTCACATGGTAGTCACATGGGATGACATGAACAATTTACAGGGTTCTCAGTTCTCCTACCAAAACCCATTAAGCTTACAACCTACACGAGGTTTTGGCTGCCATTTTGTGTAGTAGTATTCTGCACACACGTTGATTAACCTCACCTACTTACCATATTGTCATAATAGACTACCCAGGGACTGTCTGATCACATTCTTTGAATGCTTTTGTAATTCCAGCTATCTATTTATTCTTGTGGATAGAATAATCTCAACTATTCCAAATCTTACTGAAAACTGACAGTATTTTAAGGATGATTAGACTATCAATGACTTTGCTGGTCTTTAAGAAACAGGCTCCTTCTTGATCTCAGAAAGACTGAGATGATAAGTGACAACTTATCAGAGTAGTGATCCATTGGTGGTGGAGAACATGTGGGGAGGATTGGTAAACTACCTGAGATGGGATAACTGCATTTACATGAACCTGGATTGAAAACTATTGCTTCATGCAATTTTTTTTTGGCTTTTTGAGACAGGGTTTCTCTGTGTAGCTTTGGAGCCCCTCCTGGAATTCACTTTGTAGCCCAGGCTGGCCGCAAACTCACAGAGATCTGCCTCGCTCTGCCTCCCGAGTGCTGGGATTAAAGGCGTGTGCCACCACTGCCCGGCTCATGCAATATTTCTTAACTTTACATGAAAGAAGAGAAGCACTAAGTGGACATTAGGGTGCAACTCTCCATGTTAATTAATAGCACACTGTCAGTGTTTCTACAGATGTGATTTCCATTTCATGGAAATGAGATCTAGAATGCTTTTAGTATACTAAATTAATAACAGCATCTTCATGACAAAAGAAAGCATAACACCCAAGATTAATTGGTGTATTTTGTTTCAAGCTACTGGCAATGTCTATTGATACATACATGCCCCAAGGTCAAAGAATAGAATGCTGAAAATTAAGTGCCATTGATTGCAATGTAATTAAATTGAAGAAAATGAACTTTCTAAAATGAAGCTGAAAGACCCTAACCCTTCAGACTTATTCCCCCCAAGCTCCAGGAAATAAGGAACTAAAAAGAAAACTAGTTCCAAGGGCAAGCTGACTCAATCATTATTCAACCAACCCTGTAACAATGTAAAAAGATTTCTGTTAAGAGATGTGCTCAACTGTGACTGGGATAGTTGCAAGTGTTCCAGGAAGGACCACTGTGACCTTTGTGTAAACTCCACTCCCGCCCTGATAACCCCTTGAGGTTTCAGGAAGAAAGTACATGCGGATGTGACTATACCACTCTGTGATCAGACCATGATCTTGTGAAACGAAATTGTATGAGAATTGTAATTTTATGGCTTTTGTGGGTTTTTCCTTTAAAAGCACACTTGTGTCAACAGTAAGATGTGACTCTTGCTCTTTGGAGCAGAGTTTGCCCGACTGTACAGCCTCATCAATAAAAACCTCGTGCTGTTGCATCAACTGGACTGGAGTCTGGGTTCTTGGGGTGCCCACTTGAGACCCTAGATTTTGGGGTCTAACAAAGCAATGATAATAATAATAATAATAATAATAATAATAATAATAATAATTAAGAAGGAAGAGTCTTGTTACTAAATTACTGGGTGAGTGCAGAGAAAGGAAGGAGTGGGGGTGCTTTCTGAGGAACCATCAGCTGTCCTTTTGGAGATATGTATTGGTATCCTCTCATAGGTTACTGTACATAGCAGCCAAAGAAAGGTGCATTTGGTCTGGTTTTCAGAAGCTGTATGGAGCAGTGGAGAATTAAAAGGACTTCCATATACAGAGCTTCAGTCATTCCAGGGTCATTTTTTTCCTCCTCTTGAGCCTCCATGTTTGTTGACACACAAAGTTCTCTGTCCATTATCCCTATGGGTCTTCCTATGACCCAGTTGCCTTACTCTCTCCTTTGGTAACCTTCAATGGTTAGGACAGAAACTGGGAACAAACATTCCTAATTTCAAATCTTGCCTGATGCTTCCTAGCTCTGTATCTTTGAATATGTTAAACAAGTTAAAATAAGTAAAAAGTAAAACTATGTATGAGGGATTAATTGTTTGGAGAAATACTTAATAAGGAAAACATTATATATATATATATATACGTATATATATACGTGTATATATATATATATATATATATATATATATATATGTATAAGAAACTTACGTGATTGTGTTCACAATTGTCCTTTAAAAAGTTCATGTCTACTATTTCTCTTACTCTATTATCTTCATTAGTAGGTTCCCACTGAATCTCCATTTTAATTTTAGCAAAAAGATGCAAAGCAATGTTTATCTTGATCTTACTGGTAAGTGATTAGGTTATCCCTAATAGGTTTGTGTATCTGAAGAGTGGTGCTTGGGTCATCAGAAAAAAAATCTACTTTAAGAAAGAATTAATGCATTTCAGAACCTTGATTAGTTCTCATGAGGACAAGTTCTCATAACAAGAACCTCCAACCTATGAGACCTCCTGGCCTATAAACTACCAATATTGTGATATACCTAAAGAAACCCTCACTACGGGCCAAACTGTAGTAGTTAGGCATTTTGTAATAGTAACAGACAGCTCTCTGTTGGATCTGCTACAAATCAATTTTCCATGTTTATAGGATTCTTGAACACTATCCTCTCCTCTCATTCTTTGTTTTGTACACTCTACAACAGGTGTTCTCAGCCTTTGGGTTGTGACCCCTTTTGGGGTTACATATCATATAGCCTGCATATCAGATATTTACATTATGATTCATAACAGTAGTAACATTATAGTTATGAAGTAGCAACAAAATAATTTTAGCGTTGGGAGTAAACACAACATGATGAGCTGTATTAAAGTGTCACAGCATTAGGAAGGTTGAGAATCTCTGTTCTACAACTTTTTGAGATGAGTCAAATGTATACATTTGCCTTCACATCTCAGACTGAGAACAATTAGAACTGCTCACCTCTATAGCATCCCAGTCCTACAAAATGGATCTTCTCTATTATGGAGGTAAATTTTCTTTGTTCTTAAAATTGGAGTCAAGTTATAATCTATTTCTTGCTTCTTACAAAGCCTTCTGAACATACTTACATACAATATAACCTATACCCTTTTTGACAGTGTCTGAGTCCCCATTCAATAAAGCTCTTGACTATCACTCTTCCTTGTGTAGGTCCACTTTATCATATGGAGTAAATAGAACTCTATCTTCCTACAGGGCCAGCACATTGTTCTTCACTCTCTCTTCAGTGCTTCTGCATTTAATTATAGTCTGTCGGGGTAGTCTCTTTAAGGACGAAGTTAATTTGATGCTCTCAATGCCATACTCCTTTCCTTTATGATATTCATTGTGACTTATATACATAAACTCTATCTTTTACTTAACTGTCATTTTCCTTATTATTGTATCCTAGCTTCTCCATAGCTCCACTTCTTGGGATATTTGGTAAAATCCAAAGACAGTTGTGGTTGTCACAAGTAAGAAAGAGAAATTGCTGGTAACTTATCGTAGATGGGGGCCAGGAATGCTGCTAAAGAGCCTACAAGCGACAGAATACTTCTACTTCTTTGCTCTCCTCTACTCAGCAATTGCTTGATGTGAAATGTCAGTAGTGTCAAGACTGAGCAAACACTGGAACTTGGTGAAGGCTCATCCCAGTCTTAACTTGTTCAACACTGTGGTCTCAGCACCTACCAAAGACCCTAATGAATGAAGTACATAAAAAGAGCCCTAACATCTCCATGGGACTCAGATATTCCCATGAGGCTTACTTCATCAGGGTGGTCTTTATTAAACTACCTTTGGTTGGAGTCCCATAATGGTCTGCCTTGCAGGCTATTTCCATGGGAGGCATTAAACGCTTTGCTGTCAGAATCCTTGCCTTGTGCAACACCGAAGATTATGCAAAACAGAAGCTTCCCCCAGAAAATAGGTAAGCTCTCTGCAAGGCATAAAGAACAAATCACAAAGACTCTCAATTGGTTGTTTACTCACTAGTATTCTGTGGACTTGCTATATATCTGGATGGGGTTTGGTTCCCCTGATTTCTGGTTCCCACAGCTAATGAGACAAATGGTCTCTGACCCAGCAGGCAGTCTATTTGGAAAACTGTCTACTCTGAAACAGAAGAGGTTCAAAGGGGCCTGAATGTGATGGATTCACAATACTTCCCCTTTTTATATCGTGCAAGGGGGTTGCAGGAGTGATTCTATTTGGCATTCTGAAAGAGAAAATTGCCTCTCTACCTAATGGATTGACTATCTGTTGTTGCCAGGTGTACAAACATAAATTAAAGCTATGCAACATTTGCTGAATACCATGTAATATTACATGTCAGCTACAGCCTGAGAGTCAACGGTTTCTGTCCAAATCCCCATACCTTTATGTACTTGGGAATTTGTCACTTCTTTCCCCCTGTGATGAGATGGATCACCCTCGCTGATCATGTGACCAGCTTTCCTTTAAGTCAGGTTGGCCCACCTGGTAATGACCCATCTCAGACAAGCAAACCTTTTTTTCCCAGGTACAAGTTATATCCCTTCAATAAATAACCAGAGAAGATATGGGCAAGTATGCCAGACAGTGTGGTGGGCGAGCTCAGCAGAGATGTAGGTTGCCACTAACACCTAACTGTACTCCTGTGGATATCGCTCTATATAAATAAAATGCTGATTGGCCAGTAGCCAGGCAGGAAGTATAGATAGGACAAGGAGAGAGGAGAATTCTGGGAAGTGGAAGGCTGAGGCAGAGAAATGATGCCAGCTGCCGCCATGGCAAGCAAGATGTAAAGTACTGGTAAGCCACGAGCCACGTGGCAAAGTATAGATGAATAGAAATGGGTTAATTTAAGATAGAAGAACTAGATAACAAGAAGCCTGCCATGGCCATACAGTTTATAAGGAATATAAGTCTCTGTGTGTTTACTTGGTTGGGTCTAAGCAGCTATGGGACAGGCGGGTGAAAGAGATTTGTCCTGACCATGGGCCAGGCAGGAAAACTCTAGCTACAAATGGCTACACTGTACCATCACACTCAGATGTGAATTTGTACAAACAGAGAATAAAGCATTTCAGGAAAGCTCTGAAAACAGATAAAAAAATCACATTTTCTCACCCTGTCATTTGTGTTCCTATGAAGGCTTGCCTTCTTGAGTCTCTTTCATATCTTAAATTATTTAAACTTAAAGTTGAAAATCATCCTTGTCAAAAAATTTTTATGTGTCAGATTATTCTAACAATGCAACTTTCTTTAAACACCATCTCATCTCTAACTTTGTGAGAGCCTAATGATTAATTCAAATTAACCTCCTCCAAAGCCAGAGTAGTATGTGTTACAAAACACAAAAGTGAGCCAGCTGAAAGTTTTTCATTTTCCCTACTTATTAGCTATCTGTTCCGGGAATAAATTGAAGGTGTTAATTTCCCGAGCTTCAAATATCTTTTAAAATGCACTAGGCAAATCAAGGGGATGGGGTGGGAGGCTGGAATGTAAACTAACCATTGTGTCTCTGACACAGAATTAGGAAATTTAATTGGATTTTTCAGCATTGTCTTGGCTTCTGAGGCATCACTAGAGCCTATCTAAGATGCTCTGGTCCATAAAATACTGAGATGAATGTGGTACCTCAAGTTCTATACCAACATGTTATGGATTGAGCAGTGTTTATATCCCCAAATACATCTGTCAAAACTCTAAATGTACTTGGCAACCAGACCTTGTCAATATAATTAAGATTGTTAAGAAATCATAGGGTCCCCATCCTAATCTCCCTCCTTGACCTAATCTGGTAATCTCTCTCTCTCTCTCTCTCTCTCTCTCTCTCTCTCTCTCTCTCTCTCTCTCTGAAGATACAGGCTGTTGCTGTTCTTTATAAGCCATCTACAGTGTCTGGCCCTGGAGGCAACTGGGTCTGAAAATTGTAAGAAAGATATCTGGAAGCAAATGGGTCTGAAAATTGTAAGAAAATGTCTGCTGTTTAAACCACCAGGTCACAGGTATTTATTATATCAGTCTGACTAACACACACCTGCTTTGCTCATATAGGTCTGTGAATGATGCCAAAATTTCAAATGATGACAGCATCTGGCTCAAACACTTTTAAGGACCAGTTGTCATGCGACCTCTTTCCTTAACAGAGTTTGTATATGTAATATTTTGTAACAGAGTGAAATCATCTTGCCTTTTGTAGATGATCTCAAAGTTTAGTGGTAGAGTTGGTAGAAATACACAGTATACTCACACTTTTCTCAACAAGATAGCAATAAATCATGAATAAGAGTGAACAATAACCTCCAATCAGGGCTAGTGATCTGAGGGAGGCATGCTGATATACAGTTAGGTGGCTGCTTCATACTGTGAGTGCACATTGTGCCAGGTTAATGGAGCCGAACAGACTGTGGTGCAGTGATATCATGGAGCCTGGCCCAGGTCCTGAGAACATGCAAGGGTTGTTGGAGCTTTCTATTCTTCTGTCTCTCCCAGCCCTTCTCATTGCAATGTAGAATAGCTGGATTGAAAATTGTCACATTGACTTCTGGCTCCCCAACACAGGTTTTACCACTGAAGGAGCTGGGGCAAGCACGGTTGTTGGTGATGCAGAGGAGCATCTTTGCTAGTCTACCACACCCTTCACCGTTTGGTTTGCTGTCACTGCCAAGTGTCTGGTGCTGAGAGTGCAGAGATGATGAACAAATGTCCAGTTCTTAGTGTAGTCACCTTGTCAAGCTTTTCACAAGTCCTCTCCGAGCCACCATACACATAGCAGACCTTCAGAAAAAGTATGCTACATCAGGAAGTGATCTTTATAATCTAACTAAAGCTTCTATCTCTCACTTTCAGTAAAAAGAAAGATAATTGTATGTTGATAGTTTCAGGGAAAAGTACCTTAAGTTGTATAGAAACTATATTGTATAGACATCTTGGAAACAGTGCTCTGGGACTCAAAATTGAAGTAAGTGTTAGGTGCATACTGACATCAATAGTACATAGATTTACAAAGGATGCAGAGGGTGGAGCAACTTGGGCTGAAGTGAATCCCCCAAATTGTCCTTGAGGTTTTAACCCCTGACATGTCACTGTGATGTGGCTATACCTCAAGAAAGCACCATAAAAAGACAGTTAATTTAAAGGAGGATCCATAATATATGATTCTGTCATCCGATAAGATTCCCCCCTCACTCCATCTAAGAAAAGAAGGTTTAGAAACAGTATAAACTGAGGGAGACCATGTGTAGACAGAGGCTACAGAAAAAGACACTGACCAGCTTTAAATCCAACTTGTAGCCTCCACATCTGTGAGACAATGCATTTCTGTTGGTTTCTGGAAACTTTTGGGAATTCATAGTTGAAATGCATATTCAAGAGTTTCCAGAGCTCTCAGTTCAGGCTAATCATAGGTGTCTGGCTTTCATGCTGAGACAATGTTTCTCATACTGACCCTTCTGTACCCACAGAGGGATCTTTCTTCTTGTCTTTATGAATATGAAATGTTGCTCTTCCAATAGAGAATCATTATCTCCCAAGACATCTAACTTTAATAAGCTAACAAGAACATTGGGAACAGGGGTCATGATCTCTGTCCTCCATCCACAGAGAACTGGAGAGTTAATTTGAACTGCAGGAAACATGACTGCACTGTTTCTGCCACCTAAGGCCTGAGCCTGATTTCAACCAGGTGCAGATCAATAAGAAAGAAAATTAAATGAACTGTTTCTTTGGAGTTGTGTCTATAAATTCTCAGTGATAAAAAAAAAAAAGCTCTATGGCTTTTTGGAGTGAAGCCACAGAACCCTGACATAGAAGGATGGATTTTAAAAACATAGATGAAGAAGCTAAGGGTCAAAGACTTACTGTAAGCTCTGTGGTCTGGTAATAGTTGAGATGGTGCTGCAGGACGGCAATCCTTTTCTCACTCAACCATCAGCCTTCCTGTTGTGTAATATTTTGTTTGTGTTCTGACAAATAAAGCTTGCTTGGACTCAGAGGGCAGAGCTAGTTAACCATAGAGATTTGGAGGACTGTAGAGAGGGACAGGAAGTGGTAAGGCAGGGCTGAAACAGGATCTGGGCTCTTTTGGTCAGAGGATGGAAGAGGTAGTGAGTCACTGGTGTCTGCTTCCCTGCTTCTCTAATCTTTCAGGTTTTTACCCTAATATCTGACTCCTGATTTTTATTGCCAAGATTAATTAGATTTATGTATTATCCTCTTAAGAGCCAAAAGCAAAAATGGTCATTGCTTCAGAGCTCCAAGAGAGCTTTTTGGTTTGGGCTAATGTTAGACTTTGACATGTGTGGCGGTTTGAAAGAAAATGACTTCCATAAGGAGTGGTAATATTAGGAGATGACGTTTGTTTTGGAGTAGCTATGGCCCTGTAGGAGGAAGTGTGTCATTGTGGGAATGAGCTTTGAGGTTTCCTATGCTCAAGCTATACTCAGTGTAGCACACAGACTCCTTCTGCTGCTTGTGGATTGAGATGTAGAGCTCTCAGCTCTTTCTCCAGTACCATGTCTGCCTGCATGCCATGGCGATAATAGACTCAACCTCTGAAACTGTAAGCTAGCCACAGTGAAATATTTTCCTTTATAAGAATTACTATGATCATGGTGTTTCTTCATAGCAATAGAAACTCTAGCTAAGACAGCATGGAAATATATTAGGTACTTTTTAATGGATTAATTTTTCTTCAGAGTAAGCTTATTTTTAAAAATTCTACCTACTATGACCCTACTCTTAAGTGAGACCATTAGGGAGGATCCCTCCTCAATTCTATATGGGTGGCATCCTTATAAGGCAACATTTGGACACACACATATGAGGTACCACTGTATGAATATGAAAGAAGATGCTACAGATGGCTACAGAAATAGTAACCAGAGTGTAACAGGTTCTTTTTTCTATCTTTCAGCTATATGGAAATATAGGATATAGATATGATAGAATAAAAGGGTGAATTGTTGAATCTACATTTAGAGAGCAACTTGTTTAAAATGTTTTACATTGGTATAGATTTTAGTTTATTGGTACAAATTTAAAGTTCATTTTGTTATACTGTATGTATATTTCTACTTTTGTTTAAGGTATTATGTTTGTACAGCTCATTTGAAATTGTAATGGATAATTAAGAAATACAGATTAATAATTAGTCTTCTGTGATAGTTAAACTTATAGTCATGTTAAGTTTTCTAGGTATAAATAGATATAATTCAATTAGATAGGTAATCTTCAAACACTTCAAAGGCCTACAAAATATGGCATTTAAAATGTTAGACTTTATAGACATTGAGACACATCTGCTCCTGACAGGACCAATTTACTTTAGAGCAGAGGATGGGCATTAAAGACATTCCATATGGAGTTTATCTTCTTCTTGGCAAAAATAGCCATTTGGGCAAGAAGCTGTTCTTACCTGGACTGCTTGACATAATGTTGTATTGACTAGACATGCAGGACCCATAGAAAGGTGACCACTGAACTTCTTCACAGAAGAAACTGCCAGACGTTCTACAGGACACAGAGAGAAGTGACTAAGAGACTCTAGGCCTGTAGGCTAGACATGGATGACCCAACATTGCAGAAGAATTCTGGGTTATTGTCCAGGCAGGCAGCTGTGTCTAACATTCTAGATTTTTGGAAGTTGCTTACAATGCTCTTCTTGTTTACTTAGATAATATTATATCCTTCTGGGGTCTTTGATGTAGTTGAAGACTAGTTATAATTTTCCTTGGTTATGATAAAAGATAAATCAGATGTGAAACTTTAGACTTACAAATATAGGATAGATAGAATATTTTCTTTAATTTTACAAATAAAATAGATTAGATATTATAATTCTTGCTTGATAACTGTTTTGTTATATGTAATTTTACTATGTTGATGTTAAACCTTCCTTTTAAATAGAAAGTAAAGGGGAAATGATGGGTGATGTCACTCTGTATGCTGTGAATGTGTTGCTCTGATTGTTTGATAAGTAAAATGCTGATTGGCCAGTAGCCAGGCAGGAAATATAGGTGGAACAAGCAGACAAGTAGAATTCTGGGAAGAGGAAGGCAGAGTCAGGAATCGCCAGCCAGACACAGGAAGCAAGTTGTGAGGTAGAACTGAAAAAAGGTAAAGCCACATCGCTAAACATAGATAAAAATTATGGGTTAATTTAAGTATAAGAACTAGTCAGTAATAATCCTGAGCAAATGGCCAAGCAGTTATAATTAATATTAAACTTCTGAATGATTGTTTTATAAAAGACTGCAGTACTGTGGTTGGGAGATTTGTCCCAACCACGGGCCAGATGGGACATAGAAAATCTTTCAGCTGTAAGATGATAAATGTCTTTTGTTTCCACAACTCAGAACTCAGAGCCTTTGTATTCCTACACTAGACAACTTACGTTTTTCTCCTATAAAGTGTGTCCACATGGTGGTTTCATAGCTCACAACATTATAGTGTGAAGGGAAGGGAGAACTCTAGCTGCCTTCTAAATATTTTATCTTGGGGAAGACACACCCTCCACTTACAGAATTCCTATTTCATTGTAAATAAAATGGCTAACTTTCACCAAGTACCAGTTAATGGATGATATTGTCACAGTAAGGTCCTGTGAGGCAGAGCCAGTGCCCAGGCTGGAGAGGCCACAGGTTAGAAAATACTCAGCCCAAGAAATTAGCTCCTGAGATGTTTTTTAAAACCTCTTTTAGATACACTATGACACTTAGATTTATTTTTCTCTCCACATAGTTCCTCTTCCCACTAGTAAAGGTCTTGCTGATATTTCTCAAGCTCCAGACATAGTGCCTTTCTCAGAGATAGAAATACTGTATTACTGGGATGCCTTCTTTCTTTTGGTCCTTCTTTGTTCTCATTTAGCCTCAAGTCTTTTCTCACTCTATCTTCTGTTTCTTCCTTTGATGCTACCTTGAGCAAAACTTTCTTGATGTTGTTTTGCATTAGTTGATTGTTCTCTCTCGCCCAAGCCTCTCTGTGGATATCCCACCATGTCTACAGCCTGAATCTATAAAGCCAGCTTAAATTGAAATTATAGCAGAACATTTTTCTGCCCCTGCTGCTTCATCTCAACATATTGAACTGTCCTTGGTAAATCACTTATGAGTTTCAATTTTCCCATCTATGGATTTCTTCATACCTAACCCTTGTATCAGTTGCTTCCTTTGTATTAGAATTCCATTGTTCTTTCTCTTTCCATTCCTGCTTTCTATAGTAGATATTATTTCTTTAAAATGATTTTTTATGCATTGTACAATATTCATAATGCACCATCTCACAGCTGATATTATTTTCCTCAAAATACTTAGAATTTCCTAAAGAGAAAATTTATTCTTATTGCTCATTGTTGACAACAACAAAGTCTTGTCTCTATTTCTTGCTCAAATTCATCTAAAACTATGCCAAAGTGCTAACTTCAAAAAAACCAAGTTTAATTGTCAGAGGATCACAACTGAACTCATATGCAATAACATTTCCAAGATTAATGTACACTTATCCCCTCAAATCTTTCACATTCTGAGTTATGTAAACCTCCACAACAACTCAGAAATCACGGATTTATCAATTATGAAACTGATTCGACAACTAAATCAATTGTGCCCATGGACTGTTCTAGGAAATTTCAATCATGCATTCCATACACAACAGCAGGGATTTACAGAAAGTGCCAGAAGCCCCTATGTTATAAATACTTGGGTATTTGCAGTCATATGCAATGACACAGCTCCTCCAAGGCCAAATATAAATGATCAGTGTTTTTAAAGTTCCTCGGTATTTTAGAGACTCCCTTCTCAGTATTCCCACATGGCTTCCCCAAAGCTGGTATACTTTCTCTGAGATGCCTCTCCCACCTACCTCAATAGCAACAGCCCCACTCTGCTCCTCTAGCCTTCCTTTCTTTCTCATCACAGCGACTGTGATCAGCATACCTTCTTCACATCTGAACATCACCTCTAAGGTTACTGATTTTTTATTAGATTATTTCCCAAAATAACATTATCAGGTAGAAATTATTATCTCTGTTATTTAGAGTTAATGTTCAATGGATTTTAGTAACTTGCTTCAAAATCCTTATCCCAAACTGGTAAACTAGACCCAAGATGCTCTTTTACTGTAGTCTATGCAAGTTTAGAATGTATCACCATGGTCTTTTATACAGAACAATGGCTAACCCTGGTTCTTCCCTTGATGGATACAGCTCACTTAGGAATTTTGAAAAGTATTACTGCAGGTAATTTGGGCACTCTTTTTCATTGTCTAACTCCTACCAAATTGTTGAGCTTTTGGAATATGTGCCCCACTCAGTCAGACAAGTTCTTAATGTTTAAAGCTTTTGCTGATGCCCATGGGGTGAGATCCCATGTCATTCTATGCCTAGTGACTCTTCTAAGAAAAGCACTGGGTATAGGGGATGTATCAGGACAGAAGTCAGCCCTGATGTCTCATATGTTAAGGGAATGTTTTGACCTCATGAGTCAAACTCATGGATAATAGAGTTTTGCCTTATGCCTTCAGTGTATGCATTTGATGACTGGCAATTCTGGGCCAGTCATCTTCACTGAGTTTTGATACTATTTATTATAATTGGTGAAAGCATTCTAAGAAAGTATTGTATTCAAATACAATGGTTTTATTTGTTGTTGTTCTTGTTTGTTCATTTGTTTGTAGCAGAGAGTTAAGTCCATGAGAAGGCTGGGCTCCTTCCTCCAACTCTCCAATGCAAATATAATGAGTTTGGTGGGATAAATCACTCCTGAGAACATACAGTCCCAGTCTCTCCTTAGCTCCACATTCCTCTCCCCTTCAGTCCTACACACCCCTTGATCTGTGCTGGGGACACACAGGAATCCTCATCTTTAATTCTGATACAATATCTGTGGAAGAAAACTTAATAGGATAAACTATAAACTTAATAGGAAAGATAAACTATAAATCATATCCCTATATTGCCTTCCCTGGATAGCTCCTGTATGGGATTTGCAACTGTTAGCTTATCTTCTGGGGCACCAATATTTCATGTTCCCCAGGACCTTTGATTCACGAACAGATGTTGATATGGTTAGTCCTTTGACATGACATAAAGTTAAAGGCTGCAAGCACTGACACATTCTTTGGTGTGCCCTTCTGGACTCTAGTTTTCCTTGCTCAACCCAATGTATATTCTTTTCCAAACTTCTCACTGACTTTGCCATGTTCTTAAAGTTCAAGTACCAATGGCTATAACAGACAATAGCACTATTGGAAGTGCTTAGCCAACTCTCATAATCACATCATGAGTGTGCCTCTTTTTCTGAATGCTGGCTCAGTCTTCCTGCAGTTCTATCTCTGCTTAAAACTAGGTCAATTAGACCTTATTCCATGCCCCAGGGTATCATATCCCTGTCCTTCATGGCTCTTCCAAGTGTTACAGTTTCCCAGTGTTATATAAAGAATGGTGGCTTCTCTTACCTAGCTATAGCACCTTGGAAAGGATAAAAAATCCATTTCACCCATTGCTGTCTCTTTCTCACACTGGACATATCTAAAGGATACTTGAGGATGTTTGAGTATTGAAATAATTTATTCAGAGCAAGGCAAGCTGAACATTTTGAAAGGGAAAAAGGGACATCCATTGTGAAAGGGGGTTCATGGCTAAATTTCTGCTCAGCTCTTTCCCCTGCTGTGCTCTCAAAGGACAGACACTAAATAAGCGTTTATGGAATGGCTAAACAAACTCAGCTCTGCTATCAATAAAACTCTTGTCTACAGTCCTTGGGTCAGAAATGACCTTGGGTGGGTGATTTGGGATAAATCCCAAGTAAAATCTTTTCTCCAAACTCCAGTTCCCTCATCAGAAACCTGTACCATGTGGTCTGCCCAAACCTGAGACTACTATAGGATTGTGCATGCTGACATATGCCTAGGAAGTCTGATACAGGCAGGGTCAGGCTGCAATCTGCCCAGACTCGTATGCAGAGTTTAATCATCTCATCTCACTGACTTCAGTTCAGTCTCTCATGCTTTTGTTCTTCTTGGTGATGAGTCTACCTTGACTTTAGTGCTATCAAAACCTGGCTAGCTGCCACAGTTAGGGCTGCATTAAGCTCTTCCTATTTTAGATTCAAAATCTCAGTGTGTGAGGGAAGACTGTGGTTTGGTTTTGTCACTTTCTGTAATTGCTGTAAGTCACTACTCTCCTCCATATGAAATTTCAGATTTTTTCCTTTTGCAGTCTGAACAGCCACATAAAACCATATTGATCAATGCTATTGCTTTTCACTTGAGAATGCATTGCGAAAAGAAACCATAAAACTGTCCCGTAACAAGAGCTGGGTAAGAAAGATATAATCTAGAGCACACTAACATTGTGTCTGCTCCACATTCACCTCACCAGCTGACAGGACTCATGCAATTCACATTACAGGTGCATTCCAACAGATGCTAATTTCACTCATAATTCTCTTGGTCAAGTTAAAGTTTGTGTTTAATTAACTAAATGACTTGAGCCATCCAATTCTTATTGCTACTAATGTATCACAATTAGAGAAAGCGGTATCCATGGAAACCATTGGCCCCATCATAATTCCAGGAACAGGCATGTCTTCTTTTCCAGCTCATCCAATTCTCAGCTCTCTATGGCATACATTTACTACTATTGTTAAATTGGAATTTGGTCACTTTGGAATGTAATGAGTATCTCTTCATTTTAGATGTATGTCATCGTGAGGTGTTTACTGCTGCACTGACACTTGCCAAGTTCCAATCATTCCCATATTACTCATATTTATGTTCAATTAGGGAGATATTGCAGTCCATAAAAGCAGATATGGCTTCACTGTGAGCTGGCAAATGCATCCTTTTCCCTTACAGTTTTTAAAATGGAGAAGATTAAAAATAAAAATAAAAACCTGTGTAATATAATCTACTCAATGTTGTTACCATTTTAACCCATTTCCCCTTTCTCAAAGAAAGACTTTTTCTCATAAGTGCTGAGAATATTATTTTCAATAACTTCCCCACCAGGGTCTGCTCTACCACCAGGAAGGAAACTAGAGACAAGCCATTGAAATTCTGCACAAAGCTGCTGTCATGTAGATGGAGTCTAGTGCTCCCAAACAGAGAGGTGCTAAACGATACTTTACAATTTGGGTCATTTTAAAGCAATTTCTGTACTCCATAACTGGATATAAAAGTGAAGAGAAAAGTAGCATACAGCATTTTTCTACTACCATATAAAAGTCATTTTGGAAATAAAGCCACATATGTATAGTTATGTGTACCACATACAGAACATTGGACTAGGTAGTGCCCAGACACTACATGTGGTACACTGAGGACATATTGAAAATGCTGGCATTGTCCTCAATTCCTGAAGCTCTCTTTGTGAAGTAAATCATGGCTCTACGTCATAATGTTGGCTTGAGATACTCAATTTTTTTTTTCTGAAGATTAAACTCAGAGCTTTGCATTTGTCAGGTCAGCATTCTGTCACTGAGTTAAACCTCCATCGAAAATCCTAAGACATGACTCTCTTTCTTCAAACTGAATTGTACTACATTTGGCAAACACAATATTTCACTTTATTGACTAGTTAAGAGAGTGTATGTCTCACTATTAAATTTTAATTCTAATAAGCTGTGGTTGTCTCTCTGGTAGAAATTTGACCCAAATTGTAAAAATGTTAAATTTATTCACAGTTTATGTAAAATTAAATTTCAACTGAGCATCCTGTGGTTCTTTTGTTTGTTTGTTTGTTTTCAGATCTGTAAGCCATGGAATCAAAATAGAGATGTTTTTATTCAGCCCTGATATATCATCAATGGGTACTAAATATCCTGTCATTTCTACATCACCATCATTCCGGATGGTGAATCCTTTCCTCTACATAGAAGTCAGTCAAGGAAGGGTAAGGACCTATCTAAAGAAATATTATAGGGTGGTCAGGACATTATAGTCTATCACTCATTAACAGACAGTACTTTTAGAACAAGGCAAAGAAATTTTAATATGAACAGCTTTGGGCCCCTGAAATATGTTGCCAGTAACTACATCACTCATCATGAACAACTAAGACTAGATTCAGTGACCATGTTCATTTACTGAAGATGTACTGTAAGGCTCCAAGTGTTGTGGGACTTTCATCATACTTGAAACTTTGAGAAGTAGGAGTTGTTGGACCATGTGGCTACTTCCTCCCTGTTGTGGAATATTTGTTTACACTGTAGAGATATGTCTTTTCCAAGGTGCCTTCTGATTGATTTAATGAAGAACTAAATGACCAATAGCTAGGCAGGAGTAGAATAGGCAGGACTTTGGGGCAGAGAGAGAAAAAGTTAGAGGGATGAATCTAGGCACACAGGAGATGTCATTAATACTTGGAATGAGTTGGACACACAGAATGGAAGTAAGGGAAAAGCTACATGGTAGAACATAGATAAATAAAAAGAGGACTTAATTTAAGTTGTAAGAGCTAGTGGGACAAGCCTAAGCTAATGGTTAAGCTTTTATAATTAATAAGACTCCATGTTGTTATTTGCAGGCTGGCAGTCCCAATGAGAAAGCATACTACAAACACACAAACACAGAGCCAGACATGGCTTCCTAGTCCCACAGTCTCTCAGGCAGGCTGTAGCATAGGACCCTCAGCTCTCAGCCATCTCCTAGAGGCTTGAACCAGCCAATAATATGTGTGGAGCTGTGTGATGGGTTTAAGGCTTGGCTCATGTAGTCAGAGAAGGCTACAGGTGTGCAGTAAAACAGTCCAGACTGAGAAAACCTTTAAACAGATACAGTAAAAATGGGTATAGACAGTCACAGAAAACATAGTTTAAAAATATTAGTAAGTCTTTAAAGAGAGAGTAAAGTAATATTTTTTAAAAAGCCATGTAAAAATGGGAAATACCCAGGGCATCTGGATCCTGTATGGTGTTTTGTTAATTTTGAATTTTTTAAATGCTAATGAACAGAGAACAACAGCTGCTGGGAGACATTAGATTATGAAAGGGACTGATGAACTAAACCAGCCTATATATTTTAAGAATATCTTAACTTTAAAATGGAAGTCAGAAAATATGTTGTGTTGGGGTAGAATTTATACTTCATGGATTCCTTCAAAATTAATGAAGATTAGATCTGACCAGGAGGATACCTTCTAAAATCCTTGGCTACAGACATAAAGGGAAAAAAAACAAGAAAAACCACAAAACAGGTGATATATAAGCTGATCCCTCAACATGGGAATAGCTCTGAGACTGGATGAGACATAATAAATGTTGTTGGCTACAGAATCCTCATGACTTATTATTACATGCCATTATTTCATATGGTGTGGATAGGGATTTATATTAGTTTGGTTATGAAGTAAAAAATGGACTTATAAAGTTGACAGATGCCTTTTACATGCTCAAACATAGAACAAAAAATTATCATTAGCTGATTTATACACACCACACATTTCATATTTGTGTTAATGCAGATATATATGTTATCTTTAAAATTATGTGTGTTCTTAAGAGTGTAGCTCCTGGAAGGTCTACCATGCTCCAGTGGATGGTCTAGGCTTACAAGTGCTGGGAAGCCCTGCTAGTAGGAGGTTGCAGTCTACCGTGGCCTGGCAACCTCCATGGTTTCTATATCAGCTTCTGCCATTTGAATTCCTGTCTTGACTTCCTTTGACAATGAACAACAAAGTGGAAGTGTAAGCAAAGTAAACCCTTTCCTTTCCTCCACCCCCCAAAATTGTGTGTTTTCAGAAAAAAAAATTAACCAGACACCAATGAAGAAAAGTAACCCAGGTGATCCAGCCTCCCAGAGTGCCTCTGTCATATTTTCCTCAAAATTCTGCATTCACAACCACTTTAAAGCTGTTAGTTGAGATGGTCCAGCTACTCAGACTACTCTAGCTCAGACTTCAGATAAGCTCTACACTTTTGCATCACACAGAGACTAAACAAAAAAATAATAGTTAGCTCTCCCAGTATTTGACCACTGTCTCAATTTTCTCAGGGTCCGCTCGAGATGTTGTCATGCTCAAACAACAGAAAAATAGTCTAGACAACACAACATTCACATTCCCAAGAGGTTGGTGGGGGGGGGGTTGGTCATTCAGTGAATTATGGTTATTTATTATTGTTTAGGGGGTTTGGTTACAAGTTGTTATTGGTTATGGCCATGGAGAAAGCTGAACAAAGGAGATTAGATTCAGAGATCTTGTTCTGAAAAGAAAAAAGGGGATATAGAAATGATAGGATGAAAGGGTAGATTATTGAATCTACTTTTAAACTAATAAAAGCAACTACTAGTTAAATATTTTACATTGGTATGATTTTTTCATATATTGATACAAATTTAAGGTTCTTTTTTCTATACTGTATGTATGTTTTTACTGTTGTTTAAAGTATTATACCTATGCAGCTCATTTAAAGATGTAATGTAAAATACTAGTCCTTGAAAGCTAATTAGAATAATTAAAAAATGAAGGTTATTAGTCATCTATAACTGTAGGTAGAGTTTTTCTGCCTGGCCCACAGTCAGGGCAAATCTCTCTCACCCGCCAGTCCCAAGCCGCTCAAACCCGATCAAGTAAACACAGAGACTTATTTTGGTTACAAACTGTATGGCCGTGGCAGGCTTCTTGCTAACTGTTCTTACAGCTTAAATTAATCCATTTCTATAAATCTATGCCTTGCCACATGGCTCGTGGCTTACCGGCACCTTCACATGCTGTTTCTCATCATGGTGGCTGTGTCTCTCTCCCTCAGCCTTCCACTTCCCAGCTTTATTCTCCTCCTTGTCCCGCCTATACTTCCTGCCTGGCCACGGGCCAATCAGTGATTTATTTATTGACCAATCAGCAACACATTTGACATACAGACCATCCCACAGCACTTCCCCTTTTCTTTTCTTAAAAAGGAAGGTTTTAACCTTTACACATCTCCAAAGTCAGCTTGGTATATTTGGGAATTTGGGCGTAGCTTCTCTTACTACTTCCTGCTGGAGGGGGGCGTTGTATCTTCTGGGGAAACAAAGAAAATTTTAGGCTTATGGAGTAGTCCATGAGGGTGTATCGTCTGAGCCAGTTGCCTTGAAATGGTTCTGGATGTTGGATCATCTGGGCCATGGTGTCATCGGAGACCTTTCAGGGGGTCTTGACTGGTCAAACCTGATGTATCTTAATCTGGAACAAATCCATAGCCTCTGGCTTTCTGTGGAAACAAAAGCAGAATCTCCTTTCCAAAGCAACATATCCTTATATCCAAATTTTGAAGTCAAGGTACCTTTAAAATATGCATATTGGTTTAACTCAGCTTCCTTTACAATCAAATATCTCTCTGTTGTTAAGAATCCCAAAGACAACACAATCCAGATTCTCTGTGTAATAGTCATCTCTACGTGGCTTATTTTTTATATTAATTTTACTGTCTCTTTAAAGACTTTATTTTTTAAAACTATGTATTTGTTTATATAACTGTATATATCACCTTTTTTGTCTCTTTCAAGCCTACGTATTTTTACATACATTTTAAACTATTACATCTGAATCTGCCTTATTGTGAATCTATTGCTTTAAGCTGCAGCAGCTGTGGCTGCTGGCTCCGCCCACCTCAGCTTCCCAACATGGCGGCGGTATGCTTACCGCCAGCTCTGGGAGCTATCGTGGGTCTATGCTTTTATCCAAGCAGTGTGTAGCCCAGAAACCTCTTTTTTTTGTTTTGTACTACCAAAGGCTAAATCTACCACACAGCTTAATGTGCCACTTGCAGAGGCCTCATTCCCGCCATACCGCAGATCGAGCATGCACGCACGCTAGGAACCCGCCAGTAGCTCAAACCGGCAGCTGCCGTTCATTTGAGAGAGACAATTAGGAAGCTGTTTTTAGCTCCGTTTTAGAATCTTTTTTTTCAGGTTTTAGGTGGAAACTCTTGCCACCACGTTGGACGCCATTTGTAGCTGAAGTTTTCCTGCCTGGCCCACAGTCAGGGCAAATCTCTCTCACCCGCCAGTCCCAAGCCGCTCAAACCCGATCAAGTAAACACAGAGACTTATTTTGGTTACAAACTGTATGGCCGTGGCAGGCTTCTTGCTAACTGTTCTTACAGCTTAAATTAATCCATTTCTATAAATCTATGCCTTGCCACATGGCTCGTGGCTTACCGGCACCTTCACATGCTGTTTCTCATCATGGTGGCTGTGTCTCTCTCCCTCAGCCTTCCACTTCCCAGCTTTATTCTCCTCCTTGTCCCGCCTATACTTCCTGCCTGGCCACGGGCCAATCAGTGATTTATTTATTGACCAATCAGCAACACATTTGACATACAGACCATCCCACAGCATATAACAATCAAATTTATACTCATGTTATGTATGTGTTCAAGGTCAAACAGAGATATATTTAGACAGATGGTATCAAACACTTCAGACATCTATAGAATATGGTATTTAAGATGTTTTAATAACATAAGTCATTTCAAGAAAGTAAAACATGTCTGCTACTGGCAGCACCTATTTGCTTCCAAAAAGGATGATGGGCATCTAGGAATTTCCATATGGAGTTTGCTCTCATTGTTGCAAAACTAGCCATTTGGGCAACAAACTACCCTTGTCTTGACTGCTGATAGTATGCTGTCCAAATTGGACAATCAGTACACAAAAGAAGGTGACTGCTGAGCTTTGCCAAGACAAGGTAGGACAGTTCTTCAAAAATTCCTGCTTCAGAAAAGTGTCTGTCAGATATTTTAGGCCTGTAGACTGAAGATGGTTGCCCCATCCTTACAGAAGAAACTTGGATGACTATCTAGGCAGTCAGCTGTTTCTGTCATGTCTAAAATTTTGGAAGTTGTTTGCTCTGTACTTCCTATTTACTCAGGTAATATTGGTAATATTATATCCTTCTCAGGTCTCTGATGGGGGTTGAAGACTAGATAGTTATACCATTTTCTTCATTACCAAATTAAAAAAAATAAAATTACATAATAGATGTAAAGTTTATAACATTGAGAAACATAAAACTTTAAGTTGTTTATCTAAAAAGATGTTTTCAGGTCTTAAAAGATATTTTTAAGATGGTAATACAAGTTATGATAAAAAATGGTTTAGGTATAAAACTTTGGACTCACTAAGATAGGATAGATAATACAGTACTTTCTCTGAATTTGACAAACGAAAATGGACTAAACATTGTGAATGTAACTCTTACTTGATAATTGTCCTTATTGTATATAATTTTACTATGTTAGAGTTAAAACACTCACTTTTTATTTTGAAAATAGCTGATAATTGTTCTTGGTGTATATGTTTTTGCTATGTTAGAGTCAAATCTTTCTTTTTTAATTAGACAAAAAGAGGGAAATGTTGTAGAATATTTGTTTACACTATGAAGATGTGTCCTTGCCAAGACATCTTCTGATTAGTTTAATAAAGAGATAAATGTCCAATAGCTAGACAAGAAGAGAATAGGCAGGACTTCCGGACAAAGGGAGGGGAATTCAGAGGGATGAATCCAGGTGTACAGGAAACACATTGGTACTCAGAATGAGTTGGACACACATAATAGGAGAGAGGTAAAAAGCTATGTGGTAGATGTAGATTAATAAAAATATGAGTTAACTTAAGTTTCAAGAGCTAGTGGGAGAAGCCTAAGCTAAGGGCCAAGCTTTCATAATAAGACTCCATGTCATTATTTGCAGACTGGTGGCCCAACAAGAAGGCATACTACACCTCCCCAAGTGGGGTTATCTCATGAAAAGCTGTTTTCTTTCCATCTACCTTGAGCAAGCTCTCCATGATGAATGCAAACATCTCTAGGTCCATGTTTCTTTGATAGGATTTGCTTCCTTGAAGTTATATCTCCAGATACCTCCATGTTCACTATTCTTTATTGGAGGCTACAGGATAAAACACTATAATTAACAATATCTTTTGCAGAAAAAGAAAAGAAAACAAACAAACAAAATCCTCCTTTCTATTTGAAGTCACTTCTAAATATTACATTATGTTCACAGATTCAAATCTGGGGGAGTCATTCTGTTTAGTAAGTAGGTCTGGCATGTTTTAGGGTGGCTCAGCCTCCTGACACCCACCAGATACTCTCATGAAAAAGGTAACATATATCTACAATCTGGTCTTTTTCCCTACCCTATGAGTGCACACTGGCTGAGCCAGAGCCCCACCCACACTGTCTGATTTAGACTTTGATTGACACCTGACATTTGAGTGATATTCCAGTTCCTCAATTTTATCAGTTGGGGCCAATTTAGTCTTCACATTATGTTGATAACCTAAATTGTTAGCAGAGGCCATGTCACCACTGGAGAGAAAAAGCTTGTCTTCAAATTACATTTAATTGCCTTCATTAAGTACTACAGCATTCTGTGACACATATTTGCAAAGTGGGCCGACTAAAATAAGCCAGGCGCATCTCATTTCCTGAACATCCCAGGCTTCCTTTGGTTCTGTCCTTGCTCTGTGTGTCATTGTCCTCTCTAGCACTGTGGTTGAGGAAACACCACTCATACCCTCATGCAAGAGATACACACATTATCTGAAGAAAAATCGGTTTTGGATCTCCGGCCCTCTGAGAATAAAGACTTTCAGAGAACAGCACTCTCTGGAGCTTTGTATTATCCCAGTGAGTGAAAGTGGACATTTTCTGAGAACAGTTTAGTGTCTAAAGTCAAGAGAGGTAGACACCCAGTGGCTTCTTACTATCATTGCCAGGAGCAGCTAGTAGCATGGCAAGGCCACTGCAATGGGCACCCTTCAAGAAGTATTTTCCTGAGTATGAGTGGTTACTTGACACAGCGCAAGAAAGAGCTGGCTCAAAGTGCAAGGGGTTCTAAGTCACAGAACAGATGTTTAAGGCTGGGCATGGGGGAACACATCTGTAATCCCAGCAGCCAAGAGGCAGGCACAGACGGATCCCTGAGAGTCTGAGGCTAGCTTGATCAACATAGTAATTTAGTCAGAACTATACAGTAAAACTCTGTCCCATGAACTAAATAAGGCAACTGGGGAGGTGGCTCCAATGGTAACTGCCTATTGAACAGCCATGTGGACCTGGGTTCAGATCCCTGACACTCCCATTAAAGGAAATTGGACTGGTGCACAAGTGTCTGTAACTGTAGGCTAAATTAAAGAGGTAGAGGCAGGAGGATTCCTGGAGCCAGCAAGTATAGATGAATAGGAAAACTCCAGTTTCAGTGAAAAATCTTGTCACAAAAGCTAAAATACAGAGCAACTGAAGAAAATATTTGATAATCTCTCTCTCTCTCTCTCTCTCTCTCTCTCTCTCTCTCTCTCTCTCTCTCTCTCTCCCCCCCCTCTCTCTCATGCACGCACACACACCACCAGCACCACCACCACCCCACAAACAACAGCAACAACAACAACAACTAGACTCCCCACCCCACCCCGCCATAGCTGAGAACTGAACTCAGGGCTTTGCATTTGTTAGGCAAGCACTCTACCATTGAGCTAAATCCCCAACCCCAGAAATAGATTTTTTGAAGGCATGTTGATCAAGACTCAGTTTATCCTTCACTTTATCTGTCCATGATACTTGAGTATGTTTATTAAAGTGACAAGAAATAAACTGCCATTAACTTGAGGGAAAAATAATCACACTTTCTTATCAATTTTCTGGCCATGTCAGGAGTGGTCATTTTTCCTAAATGTTCTTGTGGCATTTAAACTCATAGCTTTGCTTGCTAGATAGATTTGGGTGGCTAGAACCAGTCTTTCCCTCTTAGTGAACAAATACTTATTAGCATTTACTATGTGCCACACTAATGTCCAAAGTTAAAATTCTTTTCAAATCAGAACCCACTGAACACTCAGTCAGCCCTGCCTTCCATTATTTTTGCATTTTTTTTCAATAAAGAAACAGCAGAGAAACACAAAATGATTTGCTCAAAATTACCCCCTGGCTTCTTCATGTATACATGAATTTGGATTCTTGGCTCTAAGGAAAAATGAAAGAAATGAAAGCAATAATTATATCAGTCAACAGTTATTAAGCACTTGTAGTGTGCTTGCATGGAGCTAAGTGCAATCCATTCCTATCTTCAGCAATTCTGTGCTATGGATGTTTCTCACCACTCATACTCCAAGAATCCTAAGGCAAAAGAGGGGTTTAATGGATTTGTCTGGGGCTTTGGTCTAATGGACATCTGGGCACAGGAGTCTAGACCCACCACTGTTAATTGTATCATCTGGGGCTGCATCCTGTATTACCCAGGAGTAATTAAGACTCGGTTGAAATGATTTTGATTTACTGAAGCCCATATCCTTCTTTAATAAAAGCCGACATTTCGAATGATTTTTCAGAGACTCCTCCAAATCCCCTTCAAAGCCTTGCCCATCTCTGACATGAAATTAAATCCTTGTTACATTCGCTGTCACTTTGTTCACCAGGCTTCCTCAGCCCTGCCAGCTCCTTCTAGGGGCTTGATTCAATTCCATTCATGGCCCCGCCTCTGTGTAGATAGCTTTCCTTACTTGAAATAATTCATTGTCCTGTTTCTTTTGTTTGCTAACAGTATTTTCATCCACTCTGACAATCCTGTTTTATGGATTCTAGGTTATTGTCTGTTTCTTATAAAGTTCTTTTTGTTTCAGTACTTTTCAGATTTATAATCCATGTATAGTTTTTAATCTCTTTAATTGCAGATTTTTTTTTTTTTACCTACATACAATTTTCTTTTCGTGGATGATGTAAAGTAGGGGTTGAAAGCATCTTTCTTTCCAAAATCAATACCCACTTCTTCCCCAACAAGATACATTGAGAAAAAATGTCTTCACTTTATGATTTGATGTGACACTTGAATCATTAACCAAATTTCCTATATTCATGAGTCTGTTTCAATTGCCTTTCTTCTTTTCTATTGAGATACTTACTCATCCTTACAACACTAGCAACACATTTTAATTCTGCTGGCTCTGTTGTAGATTGCCATATGATCTGGCAAGCCACTAAGTCCTCATTTTGAACATTACTTTATTATTCATTTTCTTCTTCCAGATTAATTTTAAGATACGTTTATTTCATTCCACTATAGTTCTTATCTGGATTACAATGAATACCATACATTAGTTTAGAAATGATGGTCTTCATACCTAAAGCAGTTCTCTCAATTCATTACAGTATCCTTTATGTTTTTCTCAGAGTGCATGTGCAGGAGTATGTGGTGGTATTGTGTTCCCCGAAATATTGTGCACCCAAATAAACTTATCTGGGATCAGAGAACAGAAGAGCCACTAGATACAGAGGCTAGAAAACGGTGGCACATACGCCTTTAATCCTAGTATTCCAGAGGCAGAAATCCGTCTAGATCTCTGTGAGTTCAAGGCCACATTGGAAACAGCCAGGCATGGTGACACACGCCTTTAATTCAAAGAAGTGAGCCTTTAATCCCAGGGAGTGATAGCAGAAAGCAGAAAGATCTATAAGGCATGAAGACCAGAAACTAGAAGCATTTGGCTGATTAAGCTTTTAGGTTTTGAGCAGCAGTTCAGCTGAGATTCACTCTGGATAAGGACTCAGAAGCTTCCAGTTTGAGGAAACAGGATCAGCTGAGGAACTGCCGAGGTGAGGAAGCTGTGGCTTGTTCTGCTTCTCTGATCTTCCAGCATTCATTCCAATAACTGGCCTCAGGTTTGATTTTATTAATAAGAAAGAACTTTTAAGATTCCTGCTACAGGAGTAAACCTGTGTACAGGTATGAAGAAGATGGATCGGGTGTTTCACTCTACTGTTCTCCACCTTATTTTTTGAGACAGGGTTACTCTCTGAAGCAGGGGATCACCATTTTGGCTAGTATGACTAGCCAGTGAATTCCTGGGACTTGCTTGTGTCTTTCTCACAACACTGGGGTTACAAGCATGCATGGCCATGTGCAAGCATTTTACAAAGTTGGTTTCACACAGTACCCTTACTCTCTGAGCCATTCCTGCCCCATGAAGCCATTACTCATGACAGAATTATTTTCTTTCAACTTTCAGAAAATCTATTAAATACTTCTGAGTGTCAGGTGGTTCAGTCTTAAATCTATCTATCATCCACCCATCCACCCATCCATCCATGCATTCATCCATGCATCCATCCATCCATTTATCATCTTTCTTTTGTTCTTTTGAAATAGTTTCTCACTATGTAGCCTAGGCTGTCCTTCACTTGTGACAATCATCCTGTCTAAGCCATCATAATACTGGAATTATAATAAGCATGTGCAATTATATTTGGCCTCCTGTTATTTATAATATTTTTTCTTCTTGGAAAATGTTTTCATGTATCCTAAGCTAGCTTTGAAGTCACTGAATATCCAAAGATGGTCTTGAACTTCTTCTGATCCTCATTCCCTGACCCCCGGTTGCTAGAATTATAAGTAAGCCTGAGTTTTAGGAGGTACTAGGAATCAAACCCAAGTCTTAGTTCATGCTAAGTAAGCACTCTATCAGACAAACTGCATCCACAGCTCCTACAACTAGCTGATTTTTACTAAGTTTTTTTTAAAAGCAGTATTATCAAAGCTTCTAATAAAAAATTATTTTGTGGAACTTCCCTATAGTAAGACTTAGATGATAAAGAATACAAATCAATCAAAATACTAAATGTGAGACCTTGATGTCAGAGACTCAATAACATTATCTTCCAAAATAATTTTTAAAGTTGCTATCAGTTGATGTTCATCAGGAAAGAGCCACAAAGGGTACACAAAGCTTCTGGCCCTCTGACATCACTAGTCATGGGTCACGTGTTTTGCAGACCACCAAAAGCTGTCCACCATGTTTTGTTGAAGCAAAGTGTAAGCATCCTATAATAGCTAGAGGAAAACCAGCCTGTCTGTGCCCTGGGATGGTGCAGATATTTCTGCTTCTACTTCATTGCCCTGGGAGAAGTTGTTCCTTATGTTTATTCCCTGAATGTCAGGGATGAATGATGCTTTATCTTCAGAGTGTTTCATTTCAAGCCCAGTCACCATCTGGACTGAACTCTAGCTTCTTTTATAAATGTTTTGTCAGCTATAATTGAATATTGTTGAAATATGCATGACATCTGTACATTGAGGTTGGGATTTTGAATATACAGACAAATCCTATCTAGCAGTTTGAGGATAACACTGGAAGCCAGTCTTCTGTTGATAAAATCAACAGAAAATGTCCACTTTCTGTCCATATTTACTGTCTAGGTAAAACCTTAGATTCCATAGCCATTGACTCCAAGTTTATGTTCATTCTAAGTAAAATGAGCAGCAGAATTCAACTTGGCTCATGAATGTGCTTCCCAGTCAGATGTGATGGCTAGATACATCGGAAGATTGCTTTTAAGGTTTTAACATCACATAAGTATGCTTTCTAAAAGGCTGAGAAGCACTAATTGCACATCCATGCAGCTGATAATTATATATTCACATTATCTGTTCATTAAAGAAGCTCATTAATTTACTCTGAAAGAGAAATTGGTTCAAGCTACTTTACATATTTGAAAGAAATGAATCCCTGCTTTCTTAAAGATAAGCAATGAATTTCTCATGGATTCTAGCCGGACTTCTAACAAGAATTCGAACTGATGTACTTTTACAAAAATTTCTTAAGGATTCTGCCTCAGTACACAAATTACTTTCTCTACTACAAGCCTGACTCTTTCCGGACATTACCAGATCTAACTGGCCAGTTTCCAAGTGTTTATTAGTTGCCCATCTAAAATCCCCTTTCCTTTTTATCCTAAGTCTTCCCTTTGATGCTGCATGGAAAATTATTTCTGAGGCGCTACCCCACAGCAGTCTATTGTAGGTTTTAAGACACCTATTATATCTCTTCAGCCTTCTTATCATCTCCCAGTTAAATATATCCCATTTCCTCTCTGAGTTAGAGCTTAGCATTTTCATGATCCTCTTGAACTTGGCTGTGACTTTACACCCAGACTCATTCTGATTTTTTTTTTTTACTTCCTCCTCAAAGGCATGGACTAATCATTGACATCTGCACATTACAGCCCGGGGACTGGCATATGTAGTGCTTACTTTCCAGTGGGTATAAGAGTTTCACGACACTATTTTAATGAAATTCCAAACGCAAAATTTATGAGGTCATAGCTATGGCTATCACACCCATCTTACATATATTAAAAATAAGTCCAGAATGGTTAAGTACTAGGGGCATAGTAGCCCAAGGATATGAGCCAATTTTGTAACATTGATATGTACCTCTGGCCCTCCTAATTGCAACTATCAACCCATCCAACTAGCTGTGCTATTAATACCCTTACAACATAATTATCACTCAAGACTTTT
Source organism: Peromyscus californicus insignis (assembly GCF_007827085.1). Classification (NCBI taxonomy): domain Eukaryota; kingdom Metazoa; phylum Chordata; class Mammalia; order Rodentia; family Cricetidae; genus Peromyscus; species Peromyscus californicus. The sequence continues at coordinate 126,131,205 of NW_026294584.1, read as the reverse complement.
AGAAACGTTGGAAAAAAAACCCTACCAGAGCCCTGAAGACAACTCAAGAGACTCTAAGAGGTCAGTTAAAGACATGAAAGTAAGAAGACTTAGGATTAAAATTCTGGGCTCTTGGCTTTCAGAGCAAAGCACATCCTATCATTTTCTTAAGAAAAACTGTGCATGTTTGTTAATATGTCCACAAGTAGATTTGTTTGTTTGTTTCTTTCTTTTTTGTAGGTGTGATTTTGTACTGTCATACTTTAAATTGATGTAAGCAGGTCACATAAATTCTTCTTACGTGATAGTGCTGTGTGTTATCTGTGATGAGCAAGTATGGAACACCAAGAGATCTTGCTCATAAACAAAGTTTGACTCAGTGGTTCTGAATAGGGCCTGAGAGTTTACACTTCTGCGCTGCTCCTAAATGGTTGTAATGTTTTGGCCCACTATTCCAAATCTTTAGGGGGATGTGATGTTTGAATAAGAATGGCCCCCGTAGATTCATCAATTTGAATGCTTGTTCATTAGGGAGTGGCACTACTTGACGGGGATTACGTGTGGCCTTGTTGAAGTAAGTGTGTGTGGCCTTGTTGGAGAAAGTGTGTCAATAGGCTGGGCTTTGAGATTTCAAATGCTCAATCCAGGTTTAGTCTCTCTCTCTTTCTCTCTCTCTCTCTCTCTCTCTCTCTCTCTCTCTCTCTCTCTCTCTCTCTCTCTTCCTGCTGCCTGTGGATCCAGATGTAGCATTCTTGACTCCTTCTTCAGCACCATGTCTGCTTGCATGCCACCATGCTTCCCACCATGCTGATAATGGACTAAATCTCTGAGACTATAAGCCAGTTAAAATTAAATGTTTTCCTTTATAAGAGTTGACATGGTCATAGTGTAGCATGAATTGTTAGAAGGTCTCATTAACAAAATCAAACCTGGAGCAAGGTATTAGGGTGAATACTGGAAGATCAGAGAAGCAGAACAAGCCACAGCTAACCTCAACTGGCCAATTCCTTAGCTGATCCTGTTTCCTCAGACTGGACGCCTCTGAGTCCTCATCCAATTGAATCTCAACTGAACTGCTGCTCAAAAGCCTAAAAGCTTAACCAGGCTCTAAGTTCCTGCTCCTCATGCCTTATATACCTTTCTGCCATCACTTCCTGGGATTAAAGGCATGAGTTACCATGCCTGGCTGTTTCCAGTGTGGCTTTGAACTCACAGAGATCCAGATGGGTCTCTGCCTCTGGAATGCCAGGATTAAAGGTGTGTGCTACCTGCTGTGGGATGTTCTGTATGGAAAATGTGTTGCTCTGATTGGTCAATAAATAAAACACTGATTGGCCAGTGGCTAGGCAGGAAGTATAGGCGGGACAAGGAGGAGAATAAAGCTGGAAAGTGGAAGGCTGAGTCAGAGAGACACTGCCAGCCGCCACAATGACAAACAGTATGTGAAGATGCCGGTAAGCCACGAGCCACGTGGCAAGGTATAGATTTATAGAAATGGATTAATTTAAGCTATAAGAACAGTTAGCAAGAAGCCTGCCACGGCCATACAGTTTGTAACCAATATAAGTCTCTGTGTTTACTTGGTTGGGTCTGAGCGCCTGTGGGACTGGCAGGTGAGAGAGATTTGTCCTGACTGTGGGCCAGGCAGCAAAACTCTAGCTACAGCTACCACTGCCTAACCTCTATGTTTAATATTATGGCTGTTCTGTTCTCTGACTCCCAGATAAGTTTATTGGGGTGCGCAATGTATCAACCACAGTCATGGTGTCTCTTCACAGCAATAGACCATTGACTAAGACAAGAGGCAATTCCCATGTCCCCTTATATAGAGGTTTGACCTTAAAATCACAAAGGTCCTTCCAGTACCAGTAAGTCTGTGACTATCTTAATTATTCCTTGGCATCACTTACTATGTATCATTACCTTGCCTGGATCTTCTTAAAAACTGAAAATAACATTTTTATCATACCAGGTGATTGAACAGATGCTTCAAAATACTGTCCACCTTTCTACTCAATTTAGATATTCAACAGGTACTCATTTCCATCTCCATCCACCATTGTCAAAACAGTCACAGGTTCAGTAACATTCACCTCCTCTTCTCAGAAAACACCAGGAGTTTTAAATATTATATACAGCTTGCTTTACCAATTTTGGTTACTATGAGTATAGAGTGCTCTTTCATTACTATACTCCCAAACTCCCAAATCAGATATTTCTCCTTGGTATTTAAATCAACATTAGGTGTTCATAATATGCAAACCATCTGTAAGCAAGAATGGACCATGTACAGAAAGTTAAGGCCAAGAAAAGCACTCAAAGCCTCTATGCATGGATCAGAGAGTATCTTGGTTTTCTGGAGAAATTCAGACAAAGCACTCATTGAGCAGCCAGAGGCTGAAATGAGTTGTTACCCCAGGAAGAGCTGTTGTCAGGTTGCCTCAGCAGCAGACTGCAAGCCCCTGAGTCATGATTGTTATTTGACAGAGCATAGGAAACCGAACACAGCAGTGGCTCTGAAATGGATATGCTGGTTCTGGAGATTTTCTCATATCACACTACATGTGAATACTAAGCCACTGCAGTTTCTTTAAAAAAAAAAGTCTCATGAGATTAGCTCATGGGTGAGTGTTCATCATGAAGGTGGTAATTGAATTGGGTGGTCACTGTGTTTTCAAGAACAGCTATAATATCTTCCATGCACAAGTCCCATGGAGCTGATGAAACAAGACAATGTGATATCCAGGGATGTTGGAGGTCATGTTCATGGGAATAAGTTCAGCCTTCCTTAACACAACCATGGAGAGCTTCTCTGAGGAGAATGTTCCAAATGTAAGAAAAGAAAATGTGGAAGAAGCTTCAACATTGTGCTGAGGACTGTTAGAGGGAGCTAAAGTTAACAGGAGATGAGCTCAAGTGTTCCAAGAATAGGAAGACCAGTTAGGGGGATGTGGGGTAGGAAGTTAACAAGCTACTGGATGAGCTCAGTTGAAAGGGAATAAGGAAATATATAACATATATAAAAAAACCTTATAGCTTTTAAGTATTAGAATTTCCAGGCAGAGAAAGTGGTGCAATGTAAAGTACTGACAAGTTTTAACTGGCTAAAGCAATTGTTTATATTTTTTTTTAAAAAATCACTCCCTCCTATGGAGAGGAAATGATAGAGGAGCCAGTCCCAAGGTGGGCACTACAGTGAGGAAGGAGGAGACCTGTACTGGGTGACAGCAGTGGAGAGAGGAGGAGCAGATTGATGATGGGAACTTGGGAGAAAGGACTTGATAGAACTCTATTTCTTCTGCGAAGGCAATGGTTTTATGTCATAACTACAAGTACTTACTATTATGCAGGATCCCTATCAATGAAATAAGGTAGATTATATCATCCAATCCCTCACAAGAATCCAAGAAGCTAAATACTCTGATACTCTCCTCTTAAAACATGGAGACAGGAGCTCACCAGGCTTACATGTACATAAGGTTTAAAAAACTCTGGGGTAGAGAAGATTGCACAGTCCATAAAATGCTTGAGGATCTGAGTTCAATTTTCAACACCCACATAGAATGACAGCCATGGCAGCTTACACTTGTAATCCCAGAACTGGGGAGGTAGAGTGTGATCCTTAGTCTTAACGATCAACTCAACATAATTTAGAGTCATCCTGGAAGAGAGTCTCAGTGAGGAATTGTCTAGATCAGTTTGGCCTGTGGGCATGTCTGTAGAGAATTGTGTTGTGACACAGAAAGTCTCAGCCCACTGTGGATGGCATCATTCCTTGGGTTTGGGTGGTGCACAATGTGGGATTGGAGAAAATAGGGCTGGAGAGATGGCTCATTGCTTAAGAGCATGTATTGCTGTAGTGGTTTGAATGAGAATGCCTCCCATAAGCTCATAGATTTGAATATTTGGTTACCAGGAAGTGGCACTGTTTGAAAGGATTAGAAAATGTGGACTTGTTGGAGGAAATGTGTCACTAGGGGGTGGGCTTTGAGGTTTCAGAAGGATCATTTCAAGCCCCAAGTCTCTCTTTTCCTACTGCCTATAGATCTGAATGTGGAACTCTCAGCTACTTCTTCAGTACCATATCTGCCATGCTTCCCTGCCATGATGACCATGGACTAAGCCTCTGAAACTGTAAGCAAGTCACAACTAAATGCTTTCTTTTAATAAGAGTTGCAATGGTCAAGGTGTCTCTTCATAGACAGAGAACATTGACTAAGACATCTGCTCTTACAGAGGACCAAGTTTGATTCCTAGCACCCACATGTTGGGTGGTTAACAACTGCTTGTGGCTGCAGCTCCAGGAAAATACTATGCCTCTGGTCTCTGAAGGCACCCGTATTCACATGAATGTATTCCCCCATATACATACACATAATTAAAAATAAATATGAAAGAGTAATCAAACTTAGCATTAGAGGCATGCATGCATTCATTTCTCTTTGCTATTGATTTTAAATGTGACTAGTTGATTCCAGTCTTGACAGCCTTGACTTCCTCAAGATGATAGACTAAAGCCTGAAATTCTGGACTAAAATAAACCTTTGTCCCCTAAATATATTTTGTCACAATAACAGAAACAATATTTGGGGATAGGTAGATTCTTGGAGCTTGCTGGCCAGCCATTCTAGCCTAATTTAACTCTGAACCACCTAACTAGGAGTAGTACCATCTACAGGCAGGCCCTTCCACATCAGTCATTAATCAAGAAATTACCTACAGATTTGTCTACAGGCTAATCTAATGAAGGCATTTTCTCAGTTGCAGTTTTCTCTTCTGCAATGACTGTGTCTTGTGTCAAATTGAGAACTCACTAGCATACAATGTTTTAGGAAACTCTAAGCTATGGATTATCATCTTTTACATCAACATACAGTGGGGTAGGGGGATGGGGAAACACAAATCTTTCACTTCAGAGAAAACATGGCCTGGGAAATTGTCTGGAGGTTCAGAAAATCTAAATTGGAGACTCAACAGAATCAATGAAACAGGCCAGCTGTAATGACATGAATAATGAATATAAGAACCAAACGTCCTACTAGCTTTCTGTAGCTATACATGTATCTAGTCCTTCTTGCCATCTTTTCAATTGCTCACTTTAATTTTCTTTTGGTTATGATTCTTTTTACTAGACCAGTTATCTAGTGAGAACTGAAAATTCCCTTCACATATAAAGGCCATTTAATTCTAAATAGTGACTTCATGGCTATAACCACATTTTCCCCCATACATATGGTAATGAATACAGCAGGAACTTATAACAGTGCAGAGATAAAACTTTGTATCTGGCTGCCTCATCTGGAAGGTAATAATGCTGCTGCCATAGCCAGAATAGACCAAGGTGCCAGCAATCTCTGCAAAATGCTTGGAAATGGCCTGTCATGCCAGTTCTTGTTGGGGTCCAAATAACTTCACAGAGTACTTCCATTATGTATGTTCTTTACTCAAGTGCACTTCCTGAATGGCTTTGCACTTTACTAAACAAATGATTCCTCAGGATAACTGCCACCATAAAGGACTCTAAACCTTCACTGTTTTAAACCTCAAATCCAAGCAATTTTAAATCCAAGGCAGTTTGCCATGATTTATTTTTCTTTCCCCAAGTGCAAAACACCTTCCACCAGTCACAGGCTCAATCATGGTTGCTAAATGACTACCCTTCTTCCTCAAAAGGAAAACAACAGAACAAAAAGCAAAGTTAAAACTAACTTCAGTTGAGATCATCTTAATGCCATGAAACAGGCCAAGCCAGATTCAATGTTAAAAGACGGGGATGCATCTGGCATAAATGCCCAGAAGTAAGTGATAGAAGTATCTTTGCAACCTGATTCTTTCCTGGTGTCACCTGAGTATTTTTTGAGAGAGTGGTTTTGAAAGAGGGTTCCCTCATTTTAAGCTCACTATTACTGCCTGCAGCTGGGCTCATGAGGGGTCCTGACAGTTGTGCTTGAATTCTAGTTGTGTGTGCTTCTCCTCTCTAGGTGACAGTTTTGCCCATTGTCCCCAACAGTCCTAGCAGTTCTTTGCTTAGCCTGTAGATGCAGTTGATGGCTTTCATTTCTGTTTCACAGAACAGAATCGATTTCTAAAACCTTTCTAGCAGTTTCCAACCTCACGTATCCCCACATTCATGCTCTAAGGAAGCTCAAATTTTCCCTCTACAGGTTAGATCTTTGGGTCTCAGAAATAAAGAAAAGACACAACCATTTTATTTGACTAGAGTTTTGTGTGCCATGGAAACCTTTAGCCTAAAGATCCAAGTACCTGCTGAATTAACCATTTTATAAAGGAGAATTGAGCCTTTATGGATCTGGATACCTAAGAGAGATTCTGGTGATATCCCATGTAAGATAATTAGATCATGGCATAGTCCTGCATAGCATTGTGTTCTCTACTTACCTGAACTTTAAAACCTATTGAAGGTGACAAACAAGTACACTGCGGGATTGTAACTATTGATAGCACATTGTGCATTAGTACTGAGCCGTTTTTTGCAAAGCTTCTGTAATAATGTGTGTGATATTGCACCTTGTAACATCTAAACTGGGTGTATGCAGGTAGTTGTGATGTCAAAGACCCCTGAGGGTCTTTTAAAGTAAAATATCAGTGCATAGGAGACAATTATGATGAACACACCTTGAAAATGAAACCTGATGCCTTGTTTTTATGTTTTGATCTGGAAGTCTCTAGAAGGTGTTTTATTAGCAAAACTTGTTCAATTTTGATGGGCTACAGAGCTCTGTTTACTGAGCAATGCCTTTAGCTTCTATAGGAAGGATCATTTTTTTTTCTCTTCTGTACATTTACCAAGATAGTGAATAACCTGTCCTTAACAGCAGCCTCTATGTTTTATGTCTACTTTGCCCATTATTATTTAAAAAAACAATTAAAACTTCTCAATAATAAAAACTGCTATTTACATTTGTATTAACTTCTTTGCTTTTTATGGTTTTCCACTTATCATACCTTTATTTTGTAGTACAGAGGATAAAACCCAGGAAAGTATGTGTGCTAGGCAAGTACTTTACCACTGAGCTACATCCAAAGCCCTATCGTCTCATCTTTATCTAGAGTCTAAATAACTCTGCAGAAACAGTTACGTTTGCCTAATCCTTAGCAGAGTAAACAAACCAAAAAATCTTTCTGGTCATATTTTATATCTAAAACTATCTTTGAGATTTCCTGAAGAGTGTCACAAAAACCAGATAGACATTTTTTTAACAATATGAAAAGAGAAAAACTGAAGACAATTAATGGGCCTGTTCTTGCATCATACAGAAAAACACACAAAAAAGTATCCAGTCCTCTCCAGGTTAAATTTATACAGAGTAAATAGTAACAGGCACTCAGAACATGTAGGCTCCAAGGGAAAGTCCTCACTATTTGTCACTGTGCAAGTTTCTATTTGTCAGAGTCCCATTATTCTTTCATAACAGTTCAAGCAGTATATTGCAGGTGTAAATGACCCATTGGATGTATTTATAAATAAAGTTTTATTGGGACATAAGCAAACCCTTTCGTCTACGTATTGTCTCTAATTGCTTTTGCACTGCAGTAGCAGAGTGCGTAGTTGTGACTGACTTGAAGCACCTGACATCAAAATACCTGCGAATTAACCTTTTACAGGACAAACCTGCTCATATTTGGCAGCTGTTACCAGTCATAGCTTCTTACTGTCTAAAACGCATATATAACTACCACCTCACTTTAATTTAAATCCAGTACTTTCCGGGATGGTCGATTTCAGCAGGAGATATTATAATGTAAAAGTTATTGTTGGAATTTTATAAAAAAAAATGGATCTATTGGTGGCCTATTCCAGAGTTATTTGACCATTTTTATTTAAATTTTTTGCAGTGTTTTTGGTATATTACAAGACAGGGTGTTGTAAATCACACACATCTTTGTCTGTAAAACTTAAGTTTTCTCATTTTTATAAATTTTATGTAATGTCTGTTTTCTCCTTTGAAAAATAGCTTCAATCATTACTCATAGGGATATGTTGCCTAATACATATTTTAAAGTTTTTATAGTATTTTTATTATCTTTACATGTGTGTGTCTAAGTGTGGGTTTGTGTACATGGGTACAGTGCCCATGGAGGCCAGAAGAGTGTGTTGGATTCCCTGAAGCTGCAATTTGAGCTGCTGGGTGCTAAACTGGGCTAAACCTCTAGAAGAGTTATGCATGTGCCTATCTGCTGAGCTGGTCCTCTAGCCCCAAGACATGTCTTATTAACTTTATTACCTTGTTTTATGTGCCACAAACATGGCTGAATGTCCATGTCAGTTGCATCATGCTTGATGTCAGCATCCATCAGACCTTCGACACATGCAAATTGCCAGTAATAAATTGACTACAGCTCATTTTCATCTCCTTTAATTATTATTATTTATTATTATTATTATTATTACTATTATTTGAGACTGATTCTCCCATAAAGGGTCTTCAATCTGTTGCCACTCCCCGCAGAGGCCAGAGGGAAAGGAGTAAGGCTCAGTGAGGAGGATTAGACAAGCTTCAGATCATACCACTTTCCAGAACTCGAAATCACAACAGAAACAAAACCAAGTACCAACCAGGTAGATTCATGAAATGACAACCAAAAAATTAATTGACTAGGACCACATTTAAAAAATGGAGGATATTTTTGCATTAGGTCTTAACTTTGATATAGACATGGAAGTCATTTTCCACTCCCCTAAGCTCTTGGAAGCTCCTAAGTATTTGGTTGGACCTGACATAGAAACTGAAATAAGACATTTGCCAGTGATATCTGACTTTAGCTTTTCACCTACCCGCCTACCACCAATTCAGAAAGTCTGCTTGACCCCTGTCTTTCGTAGGACAGTATCACTATGCACAGTCCTTGACATGGACAAACAATCTGTTGTATTCTTTGCTGGAATACAATACAACCAAAAACTTGCCTGCATCTCATGTTTTAGAATACTGTTGATTTAATTATAAGTAGCAGCCACATTTCATGATGTAAGGTTGACTTCAGTGGGGCTTTGAAAAAATTACAAATCAAATTAAAGAAAAACCCTGTTCTTTTACTTGCTTTATGAGGTCACAGCATTACAGGTGAACACTATCACTTCCCAGCAGCCAAGAATAAGGGAATAAATAATTTGGAAATATTGAGAAGAGGGAAATCTGTCCAAATTTACAGATTATAGAAGAAACCTGGTAGGTTTTCTGGAGCATGGCAACAGCATAGGAAATCATAGAAACTTTAAAATTCTAGTTTGAAGTTTCTTGAGAAAACTTCCCGCAAAGCAAGCTCAAGCAGCTCTGCACAGTAAATTTACACCTGCTGCATGTGCATATGTCAATAACCAGGCTGTGGCTGATGAGACCATTCACACTATATGATTACAAATAATCTTTTCTTGAGATATTTTCTTGTAGTTTAAAAGAAAGAAAGAAATACAGACAGACAGTTTGAAAAACTGAAAGCAAGCAAAAATAATTTCTAATATGTCCTGGGGGGAAGTCAACTGTTGACTGGGACAGTTCCCTCTAAATTACCTAATCTGTCTTTTCAATTCCTTAAGCTGTTGTACAGTTCTGTAATTTGTACTGAACTCATAGTAATGTTAAATAATTCTTGTCTAGACAGCAACAAATAATATTTTCCAAGAATGTCCATGAAATCCAATTCATTTTTTTTCTGCTCCCAACCCATGCCAAAAGTCCATTCTGTGTGTATTTACTGCAACTTTTTATGGCCTATATATCATAAATACATGTCTTGGATTGTTTTCTTTTAAGATAACTGCTATCTCCATCAATGCGTTATGTAACAACATCACAGAGGTATGTCTATCACTATTTTAAAAACTTACTTGCAAAAGAGACTTATTTTTCATAATATAAAATTAACCCAAATTCTACCTCCCTTCTTTTTTATTACTAAGAATGTTTTTATTCATTTTACATACCAATCAAAGATCCCCCTCTTCCTCCCACTCTTCCAGACTCCCCCTCACAACCCACCCCCATGAAAGTAAGGCCTCCCATGGGGAGGTATATTTAGTAGAGGCAAGTTCAAGCCCCTCCCGCTGCCTCAAGGCTGTGTAAGGTGTCCCATCATAGGTAGTGGGATCCAAAAAGCCTTCTCATGCACCAGGGATGGATTCTGTTCCTACTGCCAGGGGGCCCCTTAAGCAGATCAAGCTACACAACTGTCTCACTATGCAGAAGGCCTAGCGCAGTCCCATGCAGGCTCCACAGCTATTGATCCAAATTTCATGAGTTCCCACTAGTCTCTGCAGGTTTCCCCATCATCATCTTGATGCCCTTGCTTATAGCATCCTTCTTCTTCATCTTCGACTGGACTCCTGGAACTCAGACTGGTGTTTGTTTGTGAATCTCTGCTCTGCATCTGCTTCCATCCGTTACTGAAGAAAGGCTCTATGATGACGGTTAGGGTATTCACCGATCTGATCACTGGGGTAAGCCAGTTCAATTCAGGTACCCTCTCCACTCATTCTAGTAGTCTAAGCTGGGGTCATCCTTCTCTACCTCCCTTCTTGATTGAAGTCTGTAAAATACAACAGTGGGAGAGAAGCAGACAAAACCCTAGCACTTTAGACCTCTAGTCTAAAGGCTGAGGACAAAAAATTAAATAGGCACAGAGGTCATGGTACATTTGAAAGAGGTACTTCTGTAGAGATACATAGGGAACATTAATTCATACCTATTTTTCTGGAAACTTAATTTGTTGATACTGTTTTTATTCTCTGTGAGGTAATGAAAGCTGTTAGGATACTTGTCTGTTGGATAGCTGGTGGTCATCTGTCAGGGCCCTGAACTATGTGACATATGTCATAAAGTCATAGAAATCTGGGTACTGGAGACACTGATAAACAATAATCACCATGAGCTCCAGTAACTGACACATCATACAGACAAGTGATAATCTTTATACCAACCCCAGGTCACAAAAGACAGCCTCTGGCCTGTGGATTATTGCTTGATTTGACAAGTGCATTGATTTTGGTTTTGTTAAATGAGTTTTTCCATGTGTGTCCAGGTCTTTAGGAGGAAAAAAATATCTAAGCTCTGTTGTATCAATTGAAAATAGATACATCTGATTGAAAGGTGTGCTTGTGAACAGGAGTGCAATATTGACAGGTGAGTCTAGCTGGACAGAATCTATTTTGGGGGTAGAGTCTATCTGAAAGATTTGTAGGAAATCAGATGGCCAGAATTATTTATTCTGTTTCTCATGATGAACTCATGAAATTCACCTCTTAACTTTGGGTGTTTTGCTTGCTAGATAAACCACTGACTTTTAAAACATTATTAACTCACCCCCAACCCATTTCAAATCTCCTTCAGTAACATCAGTGGTGAGGACTGGAGGAGTTGATTTTATATATGAAACATCAAAGCAGAGAACTCCAAAGCTTCAAAGAATTCCACAGTGACGACCAGCCTACCTTGGAGGATTCAAAGTTATAAAAAGTAATTTCTTCTGAAATGACTTTCGTTATTATGAAAAGTAGCAGGCAAATTAACTACAATCATATCTTCATAGGGATTTCTATTCCAAGACCTATATTTTTCAGGAAATCAATGGAAGGCTAATTATGCAGGAGTGGTCCCTGATGCAGAAGCAGGGACACAGAGGACCATGCTGGAGAGAAGTGAACCCCTGTGAGACAGCATCTCTCCTTTCTGTTGTAACTTGTGAAGCTGTCAGTGATTACATGGAGAAACACACCCTAACTTGTAGTTGTCTTTCATCTCCTTTGCTGATGATAATCGGAATGACAGATAATACATTAACATGAAGGGTAAGACAGGACAAAACAGGTAGGAATGGTGCTTAATTTCAGGGTTCATTCCATATGCTTTGTTTTGCAGTGGGCCAAGTCTGATCTGTGATGTCAGCTGAGTCAGGTGAGGGGCCATGATTTTATTACCACTGACATTATTACCAGAAGGAATAAAGGGATAGACTGGGAAGCTCATAATCCTTGTTTCCTTTTGAACATGCTCCTTTAAAGGCAACAAAAGCAGGGCTGCTTAAAATGCTATCTCTCTTCCAAAAGGAGATGTTTAACATGCTATTCCTTTTTTTTCCCCTTGCCAACTATGTGTCCTCCAATGACCCTTCCTAAGAAGACACGAGCTATTATTTTGCTGCCAATCAGCCTAAAATCTCTCCCTTCTTTCTTACAGCCTGGCTAGCTATTGATATTTTTCTTCCTGAGCTACAGAGATGAACACTGAGGGGTTTGACCTGCTTAACACCTGTCTCTGGCCCAGCAGCCTCCACCATCCCCTGGAAAGGCACTTGTGCACTCTATTTTGGTTTATAGGCTGGAAGAAAGACAGTACTTCTGGACATAGGGGCCCAGTATTTATGGTTCCTACTGGAGACCAAGGAAATCATGACCCATATAGCTTGTGTGGCCTGCTATGGGCCTGCCATTACGGCCAGCTTTAGAATTCTCAGAAAGGACTTGCGCTGGGTAGCTCATAGGGCTCTGACCTCTAACATAACGCACAGAGTTGGCCATCTCTTGGCTCCATACACATGGCAGCACAAACGCCATGGTCTTGAAGTCACCTAGAGTCAAACTTTCGTCTTTTGCATTCCACAATCTTACACAAGGGTTTCTGTGTCTTTTTCCTAGTGATGAACCCAAATAGGCTCTATCAAAGAATGACACCTTTGAATAAGGAGTTACCTTCTCTTTAACATTTTATGGCATTTTTTTTTCACTTGGCATATATTTATTCAGTACCTAAAGTCTCCTGATAAGAGCCTTGGTAAGTTCAGACAAAAATGTTCTCATGTCAGAGCTAATGGGGAAATTCTTAAAGTTAAAAAACAAAACAAAAAACCCCAGCTTTTTTCTAAAGCTGGGCATGGTGATGCCTACCTTTAATACTAGCAGTTGGAAGGCAGAGGCAGGCAGATCTATGAATTTGAGTCCAGCCTGGTCTACAGAATGAGTTCCAGGACAGCCAATGCTGCAAAGAGAAACCCTGTCTTTTAAAACCAACATCCCCCCGAAATTGTTTTTTTTCTTTAGATTTATTTATTTTATTTTCTGTGTATGACAGTGCCTAGCAGTGGCATTGTCTAGAGTTGCCTGGAACCTCCTACATCAATCATCAATCAAGAAAATGCCCCAATAGACTTGCCCATGGACCAATCTAATGGAGGCATATTCTCAAGTGAGTCTCCCTCTTCAAAAATCTATCAGATGTGGGGTTGGTGAAGATCTTTTCCCATTCTGTAGGCTGTCGCTTTGCCTTGTTGACCGTATCCTTTGCTCTACAAAAGCTTCTCAGTTTCAAGAGGTCCCATTGATTGATTGTTTCTCTCAGAGTCTGTGCTACTGGTGTTCTATTTAGGAAGTGATCTCCTATGCCAATGCGTTCAAGACTACTTCCTACTTTCTCTTCTAGCAGGTTCAGAGTAGCTGGATTTATGTTGAGGTCCTTGATCCACTTGGACTTAAGTTTTGTGCACGGTGATAGATATGGATCTATTTGCAGCCTTCTACATGTTGATATCCAGTTTTGCCAGCACCATTTGTTGAAGATGCGGATTAATGTCAGGGTCTTCAATTCGATTCCATTGGTCCACATGTCGGTTTTTATGCCAGTACCAAGCTGTTTTTATTACTGTAGCTCTATAGTAGAGCTTGAAGTGACCTACTCTGGTGATGGGATGGCCAAACACCCTAATTGTTGTGCTAGAAACCTCATCCAACTACTGAGGGATCTGGATGCAGAGATCCATGACTAGGCCCCGGGTGGATCTCTGGGAGTCCAATTAGCGAGAATGAGGAGGGTTTATATGAGTGAGAATTGTTGAGACCAAGGTTGGATAAAGCACAGGGACAAATAGCCAAATGAATGGAAACACATGAACTATGAACCAATGGCTGAGGGGTCCCTACTGGATCAGGCCCTCTGAATGGGTGAGACAGTTGATTGGCTTGATCTGTTTGGGAGGCATCCAGGCAGTGGGACCATATCTTGTGCTCATTGTATGAGTTGGCTGTTTGAAACCTGGGGCCTATGCAGGATTGTTTGGCTCGGCCTGGGAGGAGGGGACTAGACCTACCTGGACTGAGTCTACCAGGTTGACCTCAGTCTGTGGGGAAGGCTTTGCCCTGGAGGAGATGGGAATGGGGGGGGGGGTTGGGGGGAAGGTGAGGGGGACGGGAGGGGGGAGAACAAGGGAATCTGTGGCTGATATGTAGAACTGAATTGTATTGCAAAATAAATAAAAAAAAAATAAAGAACAGGAAAAAAAAAATCTAGCCAGCTCAGACAGTTAGTCTTAAGATAAACCAAACACTGTAGGCACTGTCAGGATCCACTTTACGAATGGAAAAATAGATGCTCTGAGAGGGAGGTGAAGCTCTCAGGGGCACATAGGTACAGTGGTAGAGTTCACCAGAGTCCTAGTCTTTGGACTCTGTTTCACTACACTTTGGGGCTTCAGAATGTCCATCTCAACAGGACAGGAGTAACTAGGTCATTCCTACTACTTTAAGGGAGCTTTTATTGATAAAGAAGATCTCTATGGAGACATTCACAGCGAATTACCAAAATCTAAACTTGTACTTCTGCCAATCCCATCTCCCACTTCACCCCCTGGGATGAAGAATGAGAATTTTATTTGGTGTGCCTCTCATTTATTCTGCATTTCTCTGTGATAAAGAAAATCCATTTCCCACTAAATTAAAATTGCTTTTCCATCCTAACAAATACTATACCCCTGGTACACAGCCGAATAAAAATAAATTGATTTTTAAGTATCCATTGGAAAAAAAAACAATAAGAAGCATAAAAAAAAAACCATGGGCCATTGTGTGCCTTTTGAGCAGTTTAGCTATGGAAATGGATTCCTGTCCTGGAAACATCAGTTCTTTCTTCACGTTGGAATAACTCTGGGCAGCTTAGGAACATCAAATGAAAACTTCAGTCCCCCAAATATTCTTATGTATTGTATTTTTCACAAGTGCCTCTTGGTAAAATAATTTCTACTCATAGGGCATTTCAACTGGAGTTAGCCATAGATGCGTGCCAGTATGAGGCTAAATGATCTGAGAGGCTGCATTGCTGCTGAGACCATAGCGGGGAAACGAGATATGCCACTGTATGTGATGGTAAATACTGACTGTCAACTTGACTGATTCTACAATTACTCAAGAGCAAGCCTCTGGGTTTTCTGGATTAGGTCATTAGTTGGGGTGGGAAGACTCACCCCAAAAGTCCATAGCTCCACCCTACAGGTTAGGCCCTAGACTGTATAGAAAGAGAAAGTACACAGGGAACAGGATGCGACATTTTAACAGCTGTCTCACACTCCTGCTGCGTTTCTTCAACACCATGATGGACTGTACCCTCAAACTAGGACCCCAATAGCGCCTTTCCTCTTTAAGATTGTTTTTGGTCAGGTGTTGTGAGAAAAATAACTGATATACTATATTATTCAAAAGCAATAGACACACTAAAACTGTCCCAACAGCCTGCGTATGCCCGTCAGAGACACTGCACCTATGCAAACAGGGTCTCTCATTAGTGTGGAACTTAACAAATAGGCTAGGCTGTCTGGCTAGAGATCCCCCAGGGACATGCCTGTCTCTTTCTCCCCTGCACTGTGATTAGGAGTGTGTCTCACCACACTCAACTTTAAACAAAAACAAAGCAAAACAAACAAAAAAATCAAAATCTTGGATTTGGGGAACTGAAGTCAATTTTCATGTTTGCACAGGAAACACTCTCTCTCCAGCCCCACTGGTCCATTTTTAATACCCCCCAAATCAGTGAGTTATGATTTTACCATTGACACAAAAGTTTTTGACACATAACAGAAAAACCTTCTGCCTTATGGAATAGTGTCTGTCTGTTTCTAGCCCACTTCGAAGTCTAACGCTCATCAAATGTAAAACCATGAATGGGATTTTTTAGAACCTCTAGGAAAAATTGAAATATTTCTTAAGCACAAATCTTACAATTGTATGAAAGAGAAAACCTGTTATTTAGTGTCTTATAAGGAAAGCTTCAAGACTCTGGGCACTAAAGCTCATGGCCAAGATGCTATGTTATAGGTAGATGCTAAAATGACTTAAGGAACTATTTTGTCTTTGTACGTTTTTAGGAGGCAATGTGTCTTATGTGGGTAAGAACGTTAGATCATGGATGGGATCTGTAAGCTGGGCTTGCCTGTGTTTGTTATTAATGATCAGGCTGCTGGTGAGGGTGCCCTTGAGGGTGGAGACACTGCTCACTAGAAACCTCTAAGATTCTCTCACTGCCACTCAAACTCCAGAGAGCTCAAGCAGAGAAGAGAATAGCAACCAGGCTTGCATCAAATTTGACATTGTTATCTGTCCCTGGAATGTTGGAATTGTGATCTTTAGCCACACCACAGCCTAGGTTGTACTGACTCATTCACATCCTGTCACCAACATTTATCCACACAGGATCTTTTTGTTAAATGGAATATTTTTTAACACCTGGTGCCTTCTATGACCAAACCATGGATTAAAAAAAAAATCTCCTTCTTATGGAAACAACATAAAAATGAGCCACCTCAAGACCCAAAGGGAGTCTGAACCAGGGATATCATGTGCATAGTAGCTGACAGGTGAGAGCCCAGAACTCTTCTCCACGTCAGTAAGAATTGATTACCTAAGGCCACTGTATACAATTCTAGTCAAAGAATACTGTGAAACAGACCATTGGACCATAGAAGTCAGCAGTTTATGGGCTGCAAGACAAATCTGCCCTGTGGTCTATCTTCCTAAAGCCTGAAAACTAGGGATGAGGTTTGTACTTTAAAGTGGTTTCTGTCTGCCAGCTTTCTGACACTCTGATTAAATACCTGAATAAATCAATGTAAAAGAGGAAAGGTTTATTTTGGCTCATGATTTTAGAGGTTTCAGTTCATGGTAGGCTGAATCCAATGAGATAAGCCTGTGTGAAGGGCGAGCATTAAGATAGCAGGAACAGGTGACAGAGAAGGCTGCTTGCCAGACAACAGAAAACACATACATACACACACACACACACACACACACACACACACACACACACACACACACACAGAGAGAGAGAGAGAGAGAGAGAGAGAGAGAGAGAGAGAGACAGAGAGAGAGAGACAGAGAGAGAGACAGAGACAGAGAGACAGAGACAGAGAGACAGAAAGAGACAGAGAAAGTTGGGAGAAGATAGAACACAGTTGGGACCCTAGAAACCTACTTCCTCCAATTAGGTCCTACTTTATAAATTCTACCCCCTTAACAAATTATAAATCCATCAAAGGATCAATCCAATAAAAAGTTCAAAGCCATCATGATCTTATCACTTCCTTATAGTCCTATGTCTGAACACTGCATTGGGGAGCACTTCTTAAATTCATTCAGTCTACAGGTAACATTTCTTATCCAAGCCCTCAAGACTAATCTTGAACAACAACAAAAACAAAAACAAGTAGTGGGCATACTACTCTAATAACAAACCTGTTTCCCAGAATCTAAGCCTTCTTTTTGTAAGATCACTATCTTACCTTTGCAAACCTAGGCCCTCTTCATTTGAGGTGATCACCCTTGATAACATGGCTCTTAAAGGCTATGCCTGGATTTTACAGAATCAGAACAATTTGTTATAAACCTTCCCTGTGCTCATTGATGCTGCTCTCCTGCCTCCCATTCTGTCCTGCATCCACTCTGAGAGCTTTAACCCATGAATCCATCAAACCCTTCCCCAGGTGTGGTGATATATTGTGTCCCCAATAAATTGTATACTCTAATAAAATTTATCCAAGGGTCAGAGAACAGAACAGCCACTAGTTAGACATAGAGGCCAGAAAGTTGTGGCACACACACCTTTAATCCTATCACTTGGGAGTCAGAAATCCATCTGGATTTCTGTGAGTTCAAGGCCACTCTGGAAATAGCCAGGCATGGTGACACATGCCTTTAATCCTAGCACTTGAGATCTCATGTCTTGCTTGGGAAAGACAGATGCCTTTAATCCCAGGAAGTGATGACAGGAAGCAGAAAGGTATATAAGGCATGAGGACCAGGAACTAGAGGCTTTTAAGCTTTTAGGCTTGTAGCAGCAGTTCAACTGAGATCCATTTGGATGAGGACTCAGAGGCTTCCAGTTTGAGGAAACAGGATCGGCTGAGAAGTTGGCCAGGTGAGGTTAGCTGTGGCTTGTTCTGCTTGTCTGATCTTTCAGCATTCACCCCAATACCAGGCTCCAGGTTTGTTTTTATTAATAAGACCGTTTAAGATTCTTGTTACACCCAGGCACCCAGGTGCCACCCTACTGTGCAATCTGATGGCACACACTCATACTCTTTCCCACCTCTCAGTAGCATTTGAGAAACAAGGGACCACGTCCTTCTTCTTCCAGCCCCTTTCCTCCCAGGGAGCCTGGCTAGCTGTTCTCTTCTATTTCTTCTTCCTATTTTAATATTGTCACGGGCTCCTCTGTGACCTTTTCTCTTCCCCTCATTGTTATAAATACTGGAGCATTTATTTCTCTGACTTTCCTATCTACAGTCATAGCTAAAGGATTCTCATCTAGCCTCAAGGTTTAACACATCAGCTATAATCTGACAACTGTATACCTCTCTCCAGAAATCCAGGTCTGTGCAGTCTATGCTTAGTGGACAGCTTTAGCAGATTTCACAGGTATTTACATTTACTATATTCAGAACTACTTCTCTGCACACGAGGCCGCTCCCATTTTTAGACTACTTACTCAGCCTCACACTAACAGCTAAGGAGCCATTTGCTTATTTTTCTTTTGTTCCTGTACTTTATATAGAGACAATCACCAAATTCTGTTATGTCTTTCTTTACAGGTTTGTAATGAGACCAATTTTCTTGCTTCAGGCACCTACGGATGCTAGATCATTTACCTAAAACATGCAAATGTGCAAAGACCAAGAGCAGGGGTGAGAGGAGGAAGGAAGGGAAGAAAAAGGAAGAAAGAAAGGTAGATGGGGAGGAAAAGAGAAGAAGGGAATGAAGAAAGGAGGAAAGGAAAAGAAAATAAAGGAAAGATGGAAGGAAGACGTCCCCCACACACAGACAGAGACAGACAGAAAGACGGAGACAGAGACAGAGATGGACAGACAGACAGAGAGAGAAGGAAGAGAAAATATAAGATAACTGTTTGACCACCACTATTCCTCTAGCTTATCATCTCTCACCACATTACAGAACAGGACTCTGACTCATCTCCCTCTATCAGTCAGGATTAAAATTAATGCTAGGGTTAAAACGTTGGGTGGTCAACATTGGGGAAGAGAAATAAGAGGGCTTGCATTTGGGTTAGGGATAACCAAGTCAACCAGAAATGAGGACAAACAGGGCTCTGGGCAAAACTACAAATCCCATCTTGGCATGCACTTTCAGGTTCTCATAGAGGCCCTCCCATAGCAGCTTGCACAAGGCACCCCTGTCATCTCTCCAAGTGACCTTGTCAACACTGTGGGTACTTAAATATTTATACACATCTCTGCATGCAATGCGACACATCTGATTCTAACAGTCCTACTTTAAGGACAACTTCTAAGAACCCTGTATCTATTCGAGGAAAGGGAATGCATGGATCACCTCAGGGGTAGGTAAGATATTAGATTTTAGAAACAGACATTGCAGTGGCCATTCACCTTGTTCTACTCTCACTCTAGAGGGTGTATTTTCATTTTCTTTATTGTGAAAGATAAACTTTAGCTGCTCACTCTGCTAGTGCCCCCATGTGAATTCTTCCCCTTCAAGAGCACAATAACTGAGAGACTAGAATCTATTCCCGTGGTAGAAATGAATTTAGGAATAAAGATGAAATCATGCTACTGTCTTTCCTAAAACGTTCTAGTGACATTCCAAAAAATGCAACATAAAATTCAGTCCTCCCAATGGCATACGTGGAGTCAAGCTTCCTTCCAAGTTCACTCTTACCTGCAGCTCCACAGCTTCACTAGCTTCTTAATTGTATAACCCTTCGGCAGGAATGGAGATACTCTAAAGATATATCTTACCTCTCCCTGTGGCTATCAGATTCTTGAGACAATGGGCCCTAAGAAATTGGAATTCTTCCCCCAAATCTCATGCTGAGAGAATGACAATGTTGGGAGCCTGGTGCCCGCACAAAGGGACATTTGACACCCTTCTGACATCCTATCAGACCACCTAGCAGGACTGGAGCTCAGACAGCGAGGATGGATAGGGACATACTTTTGTTAAATGTAATAATGATAACAGTATCTAAAGTCAGTCCAGAAAAGGAAGCTGATGCATAAATCCCATGAGAAATGAGATATATGAAGAGAAATGACTCCAAGGCTGTGATTAGGCCTAGAGGAATAAGGAAGAACATTAGACAGAAAATGGTACAATATATGGGAAATCCAAACGTAATGGGTGCCTTAAAAGGAAAGAAAGGTGTCTCATAAAACCTGGACAGGAGCTTTATTAAGAGTGAGAATAAGAGAGTTAGGGAATCAAACCACCCTCTAAATTCATCTCTCTCTCTCTCTCTCTCTCTCTCTCTCTCTCTCTCTCTCTCTCTCTCTCTGAAGACCTTGGCAGCTGGAGGAGGGCTTTATCTGTAAGAGGGGGAACTTGTCCCCTGGACAAAGAGTCTCAATGTGCCTGACCCTACAGGAGAGACTAGTGCTGGGATGATGGTGGGCAGACCACTGCTGTCTCTATATGAAGACCCTGCCCTCCTAGTGTAAGAGCTAATCTAAATGGGACTATGAATCACAGTAGCAAGAAACTGACCTCCTATAGTCAGTTTCTATGGAAGCTGGCAGTTCTATGGACTTTAGAAATGGTAAAGCCTACCTCAGTGTCAGGTGGGAATATTGGTCTCTCTGGCTGTTGTCCAATCTTCCCTTGTGAGAGTCTTCTGCTCTGCATTGGTCTGTTTTATCCCTGCCCAGTCTCACCCCCTTACTCTGTAATAAAGTGTATGCACTCCATAAACTCTCTGCTCTGTGTGTTTCCCATGAATTCTTTCATTGAATATCCCAAGGCTTAAGGAGAATTCAGAGCCAGGTCCTGGAGATGGTATCATGATCTGGAAAAATTTGTATTGCTTGTTCTCATCAAAACTTAAATTTCCTGAAAATGTTAACCTTGATAATATTGTTCAGTGTTCTCAAGACCTACATGGGGGCTGAACATGAGTTTGTAAATATATAGTGACTGATAACATGAATGGAGGCGGACTAGTTTCTGACAAAGGTCATAGATCTTCAAGGGCATAGGATGAGAAAATGTGGACCATATTACACACTTACACACACACACACACACACACACACACACACACACACACACACACACATACACACACACACACACACAGACCGAGAGAGATGGAGAGGTGTGTGTGTGTGTGTGTGTGTGTGTGTGTGTGTGTGTGTGTGTGAGAGAGAGAGAGAGAGAGAGAGAGAGAGAGAGAGAGAGAGAGAGAGAGAGAGAGAGAGAGAGAGAGAGAGAGACAGGGAGAGAGAGAGACAGAGAGAGAGAGAGACAGAGAGAGAGAGAGACAGAGAGAGAGAGAGAGGAGAGAGAGAGAGAGATGAGGAGAGAGAGAGAGAGAGAGAGAGAGAGAGAGGAATTTGTGAGAGCAAAGGTAGCTCTACCTTGTATTCCACAAGGATGGTGATTTGACACTTTTAACCCCGCCAGTGCTCAGGCACCCTGGCCATCTGTTGGTTCTTCCTCAACCATATATCTGGCCTCACTCTCTGTGAGAGAGCTCTGAGAATGGAGAAGGGCAGCAGATGCTTCTGAGTAGGCCCAGATGGTGCTCTGGGATGCATCTAGAATCTCAAATCAGTCCTGGCTACAGCTTTCCTGTTACCTGCTTTGATCTCAAACACATCTAATAGATTTCCAGAATGCAGACTGCTGGAGGCTGCTCCATGAAACAGGTGGAGACATTTTGCATTTTTTGGCAAGGCACCCTGCTGTAGCTTGGCTACTTTTGTATTTACATAAAGGATGTTGATAAACAAATAAGCACATTAGAAAGTCAAGGCAAGGGTAATCAGGCAACCTGTTTGCCTGTTAATCTGGAACTATCACAACTTGATCACCTCTCCTCCTAGTGCCTAGCACAGTGGCAGATCTGCAGGGTACAGCTGTGCATAACTTCATAGAATAGCTTGCTCACACTCTTTGTGAGCAGCAGCCCTTGATATTACATGAGGCACAGCTAACATGGCCCTACACTTTGGGTTAGAATTCATATCAGCTGGGGTACACCAAGGAGCACCCTACAATCTGCTGCTGAATGGGGGAGAAAGAAGCAGCCCAGAGGCTTGTTGGCATACTGGGAGATATCTCAGATGGCCACTGGGCAGCTGACAGGGGGCTTGAAATAGCCACCTCTTTTCAGAAGAAAGAATTGGTGTTGGTAGCCCTGGGTCATTGCTCATAAAATTGGCCTCTTTCCTGGATGGGAGAGAGCCTTGCCTACATAATTGATTTGATAAAATAACTTCTCCAAAGGTATGAAAGTTAGGAAGGCTAGATGCCTTATTCTGTGGCTAAATCACTTTTACCTGTGCATTTATTCCTTCTGGGGATGTGTCAAGGAAGTAATTTCAGAACCCCCACCAAATACGTAGGTGACTGAAAAATTTCTATCTGGCCTCTCTGACCCTCCTCTTACCCTGTGGGGGTCTGCTCCTTATAAGCAGTTGAAAGGGTCGTTCTCTAACATAAATCAGACTCTGCAGCCTCCTCCCTCCCCTTGCAATCTTGCTGAGGATGGAGTCTGAAGCTGGCTGACATTCCTTCCCATCCTTTGCAGGAACTGCTCCCCATTCTCTGCAGAAGCAGCCCACCACTCTTTGCAGGAATGGCTCCATTCTTTGCATAAACAGTCGCTTATTCTCTCCAGAATCAGACCCCATTTTCTGCAGGAACAGCACCCCCCTTCTCTTTAAGAACAGACCCCATTCTCTGCAGGAGCAACCCTGGTTCAGCGCTTTTACTCCCTCCACCCTCCAAGAGGGTCACAGCTCTCTACACCCCCTTTCCCTTCTCTCCCCTCTCTCCACTCCCTTTGCAGGCTCACTTTATGCAGGCTTTTTCTTGAAGGCTGCCCCCTCCCAAGCATTCCCTGACAGCACTCAGCTACAATAGGAGTCCGTGTATAATCTCCCCTCAAGTGTGCATTTACTTGGTCTATTTCTTCCCAGAATGTGTGGTATGCTTCCGCATACTGTTTTCCTACTGTACAGAATGCAGAACCCATGAAACCGAGGGCTTTCATTCCCTGTGCTGTCTCCTGCACCCAGAAAACTACCTGGTACGGAGTTGACTGTAAGTGTGAGATTCATGAAAAAACAAGGGACACTGGAATCTGCCTAAGCAGCAAGTTGGGGGCTGGGGACAAGACTTAGTGGATAAAGTACTTGATGCCCAAGAGTGAGGACTCAGTTTAAATTCCCAGCAGCCACTCATTCCTTGCTCTGAGCCTAATTTCTTATGGCTTTATGGCAGCAGTTTTTGAGACTAGTTTATACATCTCTCTTCTTTTAAAACATTCATTGATGGTAGACATGGATCCTGTTTTAAAATGGAGTGAGGGAATCCACGCAGGTGTGCTGAACAGGGGCTACATATTAGTTACTGTGTGGAACCCTAGAAAAGCAGAGAAGCAGACAGACCAACTCCTGTGCTCATGGTACTCATGTTAACAAGCCCAGCAGAAGGGAGGATGTTCTAAAGCAGTGGTTCTCAGTCTCTACGTCGCAGCCCCTTTGGGGGTCACATATCAGATATCCTGCATAACAGATATGTACATTAGGATTCACAAAAGTAGCAAAATTACAATTATGAAGTAGCAATGAAATAATTTTGTGGTTTTGGATCACCACAACATGAGGAACTGTATTAAGGGTTGCAACATTAGGAAGGTTGAGAACCGCTGTTTTAAAGAGATGCAACATCTCTCAATCTCACGAGAACACTGTTGCAACAATGGACCTCCAAAGATAAAAAGAAATTTCTCCAGGAATCTAATGCTAGAAGAAAGACAAGGCCCCAGTCAGATGGGAAACTTGTCTCCTAGAAAAAGATTTCACACTGTTCTAGAAACTTGTCAGAATACCTTGCAGTGCAGCGGGAGGCTGAACCCAGACAATGATGGGTCAATGGTGGCTGGAACCACATCTTGACTGGGGCTGCTTTGACACACACATTGTTGGCTTTCTATTAAAACTTTAATCTCACTTCAGGACCCCCAAAGATAGACTTGGAAAAGGTATCATTTGTTGTATCTCCTTGTCCCTTTTCTTCATGTAGCCACACTGAATAAATCTCATTTTTATGACTTTTAGTATTAATTTTGACTCTTTTACTTGGCTTATTGAGGACAGGTGGAGGAGCTGGCTTGGGGCACAGGCTATAACCTCCATAACACTTACATGGCACTGAGAACATTCAAGTTTTTTGTTTGTTTGTTTGTTTTTTAAGCCCACAGAATGATAAATGGCATCAGTTACTGATGGATAGCTGAGACAAAACAGAATATAAGTGAAACAGGATCACTGTAGCTTGGAGTGTTATAAAGCCTCTAGATATGTACCCCAAAACAGGTCTAAATGATCAGAGGGACATGGCATGAGTGACAGCATTCTTGACTGAAGGCATATCATGTACAAGGGACAAGGAAGGGAATGGCCACAGTATACTCTGGGGCAGAAATATCAAAGAATATGAGAAAATCCATGTCCTCTAAGTAAATAGCGCAAAGCAGGTTGGACTGTGAGCATGGTGAGAATACACTGACCCTCAGCCCCAGATGATCCAGAGAACTAGCCAGACTACTATCATGTTCTACGGGGTACACATGAAACTAAGCTCCCTTCCCCTACATAAAGAGTGATTCCTGCCATGAAGCCTAAGTCATGTATGTACTGCTCCCCTACTGTAGTCACATAGCGTAGAAAGCATATTAACTAAGCCTGCTCCCTCGCAATGCAATAGCCCTCCTTCTCTTGGAAGCCTCTAAGAGAGGGCACCTTGCTTTGTCTGGTGAGAACAAGGCTTCTACCTCCGACTCACCATATACCGCTTGCTGGGCGCTAACCTCTCTTCTAGAGGACCCTTCAACCTATCACCTCTCTCTGCATCTCTGCCACTTACCCAGTCCCTCCACCAAACCTAACAAGACTGAAGAAGTCAGCAAGGAAAAGCAGAGTAGGAAATGAAGGGTCAAAAGACAAGACAACAGCAGGCCATCTGAGGCAAGATCAGCAAACTACTTTTGTCATAGAACTGCTCTATCTCTACTTATTCAGCTTTTCAGGCCATGTACCATGTCTCAGCCACAATTTGACTCTTAGCAGGAATCCTGTCTTCGAAAACAGCACTCAATGCACCCACACCAACATGCGTGTATGTGGCTAAGTCCCAATACTCACATAAACCAGCAGCCTCTGGAAGAGAACCATTGGCTGCAGTTTGTGATCCCTGACCGAAGCCTCCTAAGTAGCAAGGCAGAGTTTCCATGCCGTTCTGATTATGGTGCTTGCCAGAGAGGCTATAATACTATCAACAGAACCTACTGGAAAGCTTTTTAAAAAGGGCCTGATGTGGTCACCTGCTGTTGGGGTCTTGGGGCACAGAACAGACACTTAAAATGAGATTGTTAAATAAGAGCAACCATTCTGGAAGGAAGGAGGCTGTTTAAAAATGGTCTCAAGGAATACATAGCTGCAGAGTGGCAGGGACTGGAGGGAAAAACAGTGCTGTTATAGGGGACAAAGACTGTTCATAGTGGCTGTTGGGGGGCATTTACTAACCAGGTTCTTTTCAGACTGTGGATGAAAACATTCACTGTTGATTATCAGCCAACCAGCCAACCAGGGTGTGAAGCTGAAGGGGAGCCCACAGACACCTCAGAGGGACACTTTTCAATTTCAGACCCAGGAGGATCCCTGATAGATACCACTGCTTCCATTGGGGGCATCAGATGTCAACGTCTCTAGTTTTCCTCCTTTTAAATTTTCTTTTCCTACCAGTTGCAGTGAAAAACTGAAGGACAATAAAAGAAAACACTAATCAGAGCCGGTCTCTCTTACGTCACAGAGACTAGCCATCAGGACACAACATTAACACTCTGAAAAGATGTGAAGATCAGGTTGTCTGTGGACAGTGTCATCCCCCACCTGCCTGCTGTGTATGGGCTCTCTGTGTTTGCACCATTGGGGTGTCTGAAAACTCTCTCCCTACTCCATTCTCTGTTGTACTTCAATTCAGAGTGGGCACCGAAGGTAGTAAGGGCTAATAAAACATCTCTCCCTTGCCCTGTTGCCCAGGTAATGTTGTAAAGGAAAGCTAAACATTAATTTGGACTTCACTATAACAATTTATAAAATTCCACTTGGTTCTTTGCTTTTCAATCAAATATCTGCAAAAACACAAATTTCTGTTATTTCTATGCCTTGTGAAAGTGTGTGGGACATTAGACAAAGAAATGATGGTATAATAGCAGGTTTAAAACCAAGCACTTCAGTCATGGTGCATTTGGTTCAGTACCTGACAGCTAACTTGGCCTCTTCCCTAAGGCCATTTGGCTCTCATGTCCTAACCTAGTCACTGTAACAGGCTGCTGGGAAGGAGACCAGAGAAACACAATGGCATTGACAGAATCTGTGGCAGTTTAAGCCAGCCTAAATAACTGGTCTTGGATGCTAAAACCTAATCATTACAAACTGATCTAGGGTTTTGAGTCTGTCAGCCAGGATCTCCTATGTGTGATCTAGGGACTCATATATAAACCAGGCCTCTCTGGAAGACATATCAGCCTCTTACCTGTGGTAAATCACTAAAGGACTGCACATCAGAGTTGAAAATGAGGATTGGTGAGCTGCAGTGTAAGACAGCATATGTGACTCACTATTTCAATCATTCAGCTGTCTGTCATTGAGTTGTCACTAATGAATGACACACTAGCTATAGAGACATTTGAGAGCCTCAAAGAAGGAATCACTCATGGAGAGATGTAATGTGGCCCTTCATGCTGCTTTAACTTTTGTGGGGGCCCACAGAGGATCCCTAGGAAGACCTTACTCAAGGTCAGAATGTCTGAGCTTGCTTTTCCCAGCAGGGCTGCATTATAGGATGATTTGGCCAGGGGTGTGGTTACCAGGTGTTCTGAAGGGTCTACACTTGGCTGTACATTGTGCTTCGATCTTGAAAAAGAAAGGTCTTTTGCCTGTCCCCTTGGTAGTGTATAAAAAGCTCATTAGAATAAAACTTGTGGTGACTGGGTATTGACCCAGGGTCCTCCCGAAGCTATCCTGTGTCTCTGTCTTTCTTGTCATCTAGACCTATATTTCTATCTAATATTTCTTCATTCCTCACTCCTCCACCCAAGAACCCTTTGACAGGTCAGAGTTGGTCTCTGACAACTTTTTCTCCATGGACTGTTTCTATTTCCTTTCATTTCCAATACCTTCATGTATATTAACATAGAATAAAAATTTGAGACAATTCCCTTGCTGATGTTTTATGATCAAACATTTACGGCCCAAGCCAGATTACTCTAGAATGTCAACTGCAGGGTGGAGATGGGGTGGAGTTACTAAAGGCACTGGTCAGCAAGCTGGGCCACTGGGAAGTATATGATTCCAGAAGAAGAGAATGTGTTAAGAGGGCTCAGGACCCAAGTGACAGCCTTCTGGTGACTCCCTGATTCATTAGGCAAAAACCATAGATACTTCATACTTGGAAGAAACTAAAAACCTACTGAGCTCCCCCAAAATAATAGAGACTATGGATAGACAGTATTTCTTCTCTTCAATAATATAGTGGTGTGGCAGGCTCAACCCAATGCCTTCCCAGTGTATTTGAAGAAGATACCAGCCAGAGGCAGCAGTGTTCAACTGTCCTTCCCACTAACCTTTCTGTGTGGCAGGACACTTAAGAGAATCCTGTGCCAGGTTTCTTCCAACAGTCTGTGGCACCAGTGGTTTACTGGCCTCTTCAGTGAAAGGGAAAACAAGGGGTTGCAGCTTCTACCAGATCTGGTCCAATTTTCCCCTCAAGAGATGCTTCTCAGTCTTCCTTACCCCTCAGGTTGTACACAGACATGTGTCTTCAAATCTGAGCAAGCATACAGAAAGACATTGAACTCAAGACTGGTAGCCATGTGTTCCCAGTCTCAACCTGTATATATTAACTGCTATGGAGCTCATACTTACAAAGCAATGAGTACTTAGTCTAAGGCAAAACTGCACCAATGTCACACTGCAAACTGAAGCCTCTCCTCTCTTGCCTAAAAATCGAGGTCTAGCTCCTTACTTGAGCCTATCCATTCCTTAGGATTCCAGCTCCCCCTCCACTAAAGGCTAAATTCTCCATATCCTCTTCTATGCCACAGCCTCTAGTCATTTCTTCTCCAGCTCCTTGCCTCTTTTGCCTTCTGGTGATGCATCTGTCAACCTGTCAACACCTAAACAGATTTTTTTCAAAGGGGAACCAATTGTAGAAGAGTTGAGTTCTTCTTTACTCAATACTGACAATCTACTAGAGTATATACAGGGGGTGGGTCTACATTCTCATTGAGAAAATTCTAACTGTATTACAGGAACAATTTCTTGTCTTTGTACCATGAGACTAGACCAGTGAGTGTAAAGACAGTTAATAATTAGGTTTCAGGAGAAAGGAGGAAAAGGGCGGCAGGGGAAATCTAAAGGCTGTGGGTACACTAAAATTTTGCAACTGCCCTGTGTGGGTCTAAGTGATGAAATTAACTGTATATATTTGAGTTCTGTACTTTGATCTATATAAACATATGTACACAAACATATACTTGGGATTTCACCATAATTATTCTGACTTGTGCCTATGTTATTGATTATGTCAATATTTATCACTCATTACTTCAGAATAATACTTTATGTGTGGGCTCTGATTTGCTTATCTGTTCATCCACAGATTAGCATTTGGTTTATTTCTAGTATGGGGCCATTACACATAAAAAGTTCATGTACAAACTGAGGGCTTAAGTTGCTTAAAGATATCATTTTTTTTTCTTGTAGAATACGTAGGTTTACTGTGAAGATGAAGGGATTTATTGTTAGAGGGGTTAAGTGATACCTATGATTTGGTTCAGAGCATTATGGGATGGTGGGTAGAAGGAAGTAGCCAACAAACCAGCTTCCAGGAACACAGAAAAACAGGGCAACTGGGACCTGAAAGAAATCCTCATTGGGATAAATTTATTACTCCTTGTTTTGGGACCTCAGGACCCCAAATCTAGATTTGGACGCTCCACTGACTGCCTCTCATCAGGTCCTCTCTATGGTGATTTCCTGTATTCTTTGTGAAAATCAAAAGTGGTCTCTGATTCTCTAAGGAAACCCAAAGCACAGAGCCCTTTCTGATTATCCCAATTTTACTTAAAGGGTAGGCCCTCCATCCTGGTGACTGGGTCTCCAGACGGTCTAGTTCATAAGAAGAAAGAAACCTTAAAAACCTATGGGATTATGGGGCAGGGGGATTCTTCTCCAGGAAGAGCTGCAAACTGGGGTAGATAGCATGCAGAATGGAGGTCTATTGTTGAGTCTTCCTGTACAGCAAGGTTTTCTCTATCAAAACTTTAAGTGCAGTGATCAACACTCTCTGTACCAGTTCTTCTCTGCTGGGGGTCCACCTCCTCCTCATCCTGCCTGACTCATCAAGGGACCAAGATGGTGAAGACTCCATGTATGCTAAGAGACTTGCCTCAAAGGAGCTGGTCCACTCTATCAGAGAAAATGCAGGGCATTAACCCTAGCCACTTACTCCTGAATTTGGGAACAACCAGTTTCAGAGGGCTGCTTAGAGAGAAGATCAGGGCTTGTCACCATTACAGCAGGCCACAAAACAGTGGCATTTTCATAGGCCTCAGACATAAATATGAACACACAAAATCAAAAGACAGAAGCTGGACCTCAATACCCAGCATGGATACTGCCGCAGCATGATGCATGTACAGCCTCAGCAAAATCTACACATCTCAGTACTCCCCTCCCCTGACTTTAGATTCAAGGTGAAGGTTCTCTCTGATCATTCTAAAAGAGAAAATAAAGACTTGATATGTTTAAGTATGTGCATGAATATGTGTGTGGACAAAGTGGAAAGTAGAAGCTGACTGATAGACTGATAAAAGTTCTTTCCTTACCTAGTTTTTATTTGAATAAAGATTAAATAGTGGAAATGTTGTTTACAAAACTTAACAACTTATCCAGGTGGTGGTGGTATATGCCTTTAATACTAGCACTCAGGAGGCAGAGGCAGGCTGATTTCTGTGAATTTGAGTCCAGCCTGGTTTACAGAGTGAATTCCAGGACAGCCAGAACAACATAGAGAAACCCTGTCTTGAAAAGAAAGCAAAGGCAAAGCTAATAAATAAATAAATAAATAAATAAATAAATAAATAAATATTAACAATTGAAATAAAACCCATCTCTGTTTAAATAACAAACAACACAGCATAAAAGGCAAGATAAGGCACAGCCTAGCCGCATTTTCCTTCTACATTCAAAAGTCCAATGTAAGCCGGGCGGTGGTGGCGCACGCCTTTAATCCCAGCACTCGGGAGGCAGAGCCAGGCGTATCTCTGTGAGTTCGAGGCCAGCCTGGGCTACCAAGTGAGTTCCAGGAAAAGGCGCAAAGCTACACAGAGAAACCCTGTCTCGAAAAAACAAAAACAAAAACAAAAAAAACAAAAAACAAAAGTCCAATGTAGATTCCAACACACTCTGTCTTTTCTGGCCTTCTGGGCTTTCTTCAGGTGGCATCATCTGTCCCTTTATTATAGTAACCACTTCATAGTGTTCTTCTTGTTGCTAACTGCTTTTCAACATTGCTGATTGTTCATCTTCAGAGCACAGGTGTGACATTTCTATCCCCAAACACCCATGTTTCCCTGCTTACACACTTTTGTGAAGTCTGCAAAGCTTCAAGAGGAGTTATACAGAGCCTTGCTTATGGCACTACTCTTTCCCTGCGCCACTGCCTTCTCTTTGTAGCCCTAGCACCACAGAGCTGGAGAGCGGGGAGGGGACTGCATGACAAGGATGGCTCCTTATAGTTTAACACACCCACTGGGGGATCACTTATCTGAAGAAGTATTCATGGCAATTTCAGCTTCCAGGGCCCATGACATTGAGTAGATGTAATTTTTGCCAAAAGTTCAATGCTGGAGTGACCTGTCAGTATACACACTGTTTCAAATTTTGCTTGCAAAATGAGGTTGATTAATTTTTCATTATTACGGTCTCTTCTTTTTGCAAGATTTAAGAATACTGTCAGTGCAATGACCCCTTTCCCTTTGTGCCAACTGTCTGCTGTTTCTCACGTTCTGATGCCCTCTCAAACACCCTACTGTGTCCTGTTTTTTGCCTGTGCATTTCACTTATCATACTTGCCATGGTGAGCAAATGACTTGTCCCTCTCTATGTGCCTGTTTTGCATTTTGGGTGATTATGTTTGTAGCATGTTCTACATGACTGAGAACTTAGTCAAAGCTCCTGTTAATTACCAGTTTTGGAAAACACACAGGAACAGTATATTTTTCACTCTCTACCATGCTTCTAAGTATAAGGAGCATAGTAGGATAGCCTATGTGGGAAGAAAGAATGTATTTCAAACAAATTTGAAAGTGTCCTTGTCTTTGCTAGTATTTGCCACCTACAGCATTTCTTTAAAGCTGCAGAAATTTAGTTGGTGGCTCCTGCCTACAGTCCCTGGCACTCTGGAGGCAGAGAGAGAACATGGTGGATAGTTCAAGGCCAGTCTAGCTACACAGTGAATTCCAGAATAGCCAGGACCAGAGAGTGAAATTTGCATTTTCTCGAGATAAATAATAAAACAAATTGAAAATGACAACAAAAAATTCCAAGCCCACTTTGTTGGTGAGTTTTTGTCAATTTTACACAAGTAGAGTCATCTAGGAAGAAGGAGTCTCAACTGTGGAACTGCCTCCATCAGACTGGCCTGTTGGATAAGCAAGTCTGTGGATCATTTTCTTGATTAATGATTGATATGGGTGGGATCTGTCCACTGTGGGGATGCCACCCCTGGGCAGATAGCCATGGGTTATATAACAAAGCAACCCAAGAATCATGAGAAGCCATCCAGTAAACACCTTTCCTCCATGGTTTCTGCCTTAGTATCTGCTTCCAGTTTGGCTTGCCTCAATGATGGACTGCAACAGAAGTGTAAGCCAAATCAACCCTTTTCCAGCTCCCAGTCGCTTTTTCCTGGAGTGTTTATCATAGCAACAAATACAGATAGCAAATTAGGAAACCCACAAGAAAAAGAACCAAACAAAACAACAAAACAAATACTAGACTTCCATTCAGTCAGTTTGGTGTGATGACAGCAGATGTGTGATACTTCTTTAGACAAACTTTGAGATTTGGGGATGGGATTATCCTGTGTCATATCATTTCTGATCCCAGTGGTGGGGAGGTTTCACTTTGTGGTCATATTTTTGAGCTCTCTCAACTTCCTAAGAAATGTTCCCATTTTCCTATCCTCCTACCACATCTGGTCCCAGTGTTGGTTCAGACGTCTGCTCTCATTGCCCTAGTTCTATCATGCAGTAGAATAATACTCCACTAGAGAAAAGGGATTCTCTCATTGAAGATGTGCTACACACCCCGATTCTGTTCTGATATGTGAAGAAACATGGCCTGTGGCATGATGCTGGAACATGCCTTTCCTTCTTTGAAACCAGCTCCCTCTTGCAGCAATGCCCTCCTGCCTCAGTTGCTTCAACCCATTCTCTCTCTTCTTCTCACCATATTCCTAGACAAACAACCTCACAGTGCACACAGACCTCTGAGGCCTCCAATCCCCTACCTGAGTGCCAAGTTCCACTTCCTCATGTACAGTCCAGTTTGACAAAGCTTATGTCACTGCCCACATGAAAGAAACAATGTACAGACAAACACCATTTCATTCCATGGATTCAGCCTGATGCTTGCAGCATCAACACATTTTTTTCCACTGTTAAACACCGTGGTTCACTTTTCCAAACTATGGCTATAATGTTAGCAGGGGACATGATCTTGTGAGATCCTGTCCTATACGCACCAGTATATTGATTGGTTATGTAGTATAAACTTATCTAGAAACCTCTTCAGATAACAAGTGGTTACAGAGTTTTAGATAAATGGATCAGTTATAGAGTCCTTGAAATTTTGGCAACGTAGACTTTTGTGTTGACCACTCCCTCTAACAATATACCCACAGACCAAATTATTGCTTTTCATAGAGAACAATTTAGTCTTTGAGCAGAGAGTGTTGAGATATAATTACATAATAATACCACACTACAAAAGACTAGCTAGCCTCTACCATGGTATCATTTCACTACTTATACTATTTCGTGAACTCTTGATGGTCACGCCTATGCATAATTCCCAGATCCCAGAATATATTACTGTATGGCTGAAGTTTACTACCACTATCTCTGATCATAGTTTAGGACTTCAATTCTAGCAAGTTATAGGGTAGCAATGATCAATCAGGGTAACAGTGATCTCTCGCATTGTCCTTAAAACAAAAATAAATTTCACTGGGATGACATTTTATGTCGAAAATAAAAACCTTGTTTGGTCTTTGTGTTCTACTAATAAAATCAACCAGTGAGAAATTTCACAGAGCTATCCCTAGAAGAATCAAAATGGATTTCAATTCTGCAACACAGTAAATAGTTATTACAGAATTTACTGTTGATTTTTTTTCTGAGACAATGGAATTCTTCTACTTCGGGTACTTAAACTATTAAATCAGAACAAAATGGAATGTCTGTGATTCTGTAAGGTTGCCAATTTAGCAAAAAAAAATTAAAAAAACCATGCATTTTGCTGTGATGTCTTTGTTTCATTTGGCAACTTGCCTCTTTGCATAATTTAAATGCTATGGTTGCATATACACAGAGTGATTTTCTTAATTGATCACTCGTGTTTTCCTAGCCATATGCCTGTCATTAGGGTGTGTGCATTTTCATGTAGAAATTCACTGTTCCTAGTTGGCAGTTCAGCACTTTTAATTATGCCAATGAACCATGTAAAACATTATAAGCCACGAAGAGTATACAAAGAGAAGTAAGTTTTGTAAAACTGAGGGATTAGAAATCACACTGTCTGAAGACAGTTTAATCTCTTCCATTGGTCTGGTTCTACTAGCAAAATGTCATCAACAGGAATTAGAATCAATGATTGGATTTCCCAAAACATCCTATCAGTTTCAAGTTTGCAAAGGATCACACATGTGATCTTACTTGAAAAAGCTCCACAGTCACAAGTAGATATGGTCCAAAATGAAGGATCAAATGACACAGAAATAACACTCTTAAAACAACGTTACAACAATACGTACTTCTAAAGCGAGTGTAGTCATTCTTTCTTTTTGTATCACCAAGAAGAGGTACATAGGATATAACAAGGCACACTTCTGATATTTCTTCAATGATTACTGCTTTTTATATCACCAAGAATAAGTACATAGGATATACTTAATGCCTTCAACCTTCTGCACATGACATTGTTTTAACAGCAAAAGAATTATCTTCATGTGATTTGATGACAGTCCTTGTCCCTTTCAAAAATTATACTAGTTACCAACCTACCAGCACACATTTACAATTTTTTTTATTTCTATTGCATTTCAGAACCCTAACTCATATTTTATTATTCCCTTGGCCCAGGGATAGAGAAAAGAAATAAAATGAAATTCAAGTTGGTTTCACAGACAATAAACATGCGTTATGAATCTGAAAAATACTGTTGGAAGCAGCCAGTGTTCAATGACTATATATTTTAGAAGAATTTCCTCTAAGATATTTTATGATGAAAGTCATAGTCTAGAGCTATTCAGTGCCCTTAGTTTGAGTATTCTGCTTAGTTTCATGAGATAACCACTTTAAAAAGGCAAGCTTATAGCTCCAGAATCACACAATTTAGGTTACTTGCATCATTTCAGCAGGAAAACCAGCTAAATGCCATGGATTTTTTTTTTTATAAACAATACACAGGAAACAGAGGTATTAATGAATTACCAAACCAACTCCTGGCAGTATCATTTTTGTTTTAAGTTTTTATGTATTCCAACATAATCCTGTTTTTCCTATCCAAGTCTTTAAACATTCAATAGCTTTGTTCAAGGGCCTGAAAGATGGATCATCAAGTAAAGGCACTTGCTGTAAAGACTAATGACCTAGGGTCAGTCCCTGAGGTCCACATGGTACAAGGACAGACCCTGTCCCAACAAGCTGTCCTTTGACTTTCACATGCACATGCATCTTATAGCATGGATATGTTTTGTTTTGTTGTTGTTGTTTTGTTTTTTTGTTTTTTGAGACAGGGTTTCTCTGTGTAGCTTTGTGCCTTTCCTGGCTCTCACAATGTAGACGAGGCTGGCCTTGAACTCACAAAGATCCACCTGCCTCTGCCTCCCGAGGGCTGGGATTAAAGGCATGTGCCACCACTGCCCAGCTATGGATATGCATTTTAACGCACACATACACAAATGTAAAAAAAAAAAAAAAAGCATTCATGTATTTGTTCAAATTAAATTGAAACACAATGACCCCTGCAGTTCAAATATACACTCAATTTCCAATAAGATTCTCTCCTAGATGAGTGACTAAGGAGGGACTCAGTCTCTTCAAGCAGCAGCCATACTACCCTGTCAAAGCTGCTCACACCAATTGAAGAATTCTCATATTGGTATTTTAGGCTTGTGCAATTTGCATATGTATAAAACTGTATCCAGATGGGTAAGTGTAAAAATCAAATGTGTACACATCATGTGTAGGATCAATACTTCAGGGTGACCTACTTGGTATGCAAGTCACACATACAGCTAAATATACATTAACTACATTAAAAACAACATGAGAGTCAACTATTTTGTAATTTATAGATTCATTAATTTATCAGTACATGCAAGGACACATATACTAACTGTCTCTTGTACCAACCTCAAACATTGACAGCATGATCTCCCTCCCTCCCTCCCTCCCTCCCTCTCTCTCTCTCTCTCTCTCTCTCTCTCTCCTAACTTCTTTCCTGTTTTTCTTTGAAAACTCTCTGGATCTCATTATGATTGCTTGCTGAGATTAAGATATAGTACACTGTTAGGAAAATGATACAGTATAACTGATGTCCTTATCTATCAGCCCATCTGGTTATATTTGATTGGTGTGCAACTAGGTAGTTCTAATGCACTGTATAACTTGTGCACTGTATTTGTAGTAACAGCCCAAAGGAGCTACTAAAAAGTCAGAACATCTATAGCAGTAGTCCTCAAACTTCCTTCCAAATGCTGTGACCCTTTAATGTGGTTTCTCATGTTGTGGTGACCCCTCCCCAACCATAAAATTATTTTTGTTGCTATTTCATGACTGTAATTTTGCAACTGTTATGAATTGTGATGTAAATATCTGTTTTCTGATGGTCTTCAGCAACCCCTATGAAAGGGTTGTTTGACCCTCAAAGGGGTCATGACCTGAAGGTTGAGAACTTCTGATCTGTAGTAATGCTAATAATGGAAGAGTGAATTCCACACATTCAGTCACCTGGAACATAGGTACTATGGCCAAATTCTATCCTAAAGAAACATTCATGTAAGCACAGGAATGTTAAGTGAATGGGGAAGAAGGTTTTACTTAGTTAGATTAGATCATCTTGTCCTGGACAATGCCTACTTACACAAATTTTATGTAAATACATTTACTTGAAAAGGCCACATGTCATTGGTTTTAATAGGTTCAAAGGGTAACATCCTATTGAAAAATTTAGACTCCTGAACCATTATCCTTATTAGTCCAATGCTTTTATATTTTTGAGCCTTCTATTCTGTATATAAATTTCTTTGGAGGACACAATCAATTTTGTTTCAGTATGTACAGAACTACACATTTCTGGAATGTTCTGTGAGATGTACATTTTCACTTACCTTTTCTGCTGACTGTGCAGTGCCAAAAAATATCGGGATGAAGGCAAGCCATACGATACATGTCGTGTACATAGTGAATCCAATGGGCTTGGCTTCATTAAAATTCTCTGGTACACCCCGAGTCTTGATGGCATACACAGTACATGTGACCATGAGAAGGATGCTATATCCCAAAGAGCAAATGATTTGAAGGTCTGTGATGTCACATTTGAGCACTCCCCTGGCTTGCTCTGGGTTCATTGTCTTATGCTCATCGTAGTCTATGATGATGTTGGGTGGGTCAACCCCAAACCAAATGAACACACCTAGAAGCTGCACTGATATTAAACTGGAAGTGATTGCCAGTTGTGATGTCGGGCTTATGAGTCTGGGAGCTGTCACTGATTTCTTGCCCTGCTCAAATATGCGATAAATCCGGTTAGTTTTTGTTAAAAGGGCTGCATAACTAATGCACATGCCCAAGCCCAAGAAGACACGCCGGAAAGAACACACTGCCACATCTGGTTTGGCAATCATTAGGAAGGTGATGATGTAGCAGAGAAAGATGCCAGTCAATAAAACGTAGCTGAGTTCCCGTCCAGAAGCCCTGACAATGGGTGTGTCATTGTAGCGGATGAAAGTGGCCATGACAAAGATGGTGGCAATGATCCCCAACATTGCCAGGAAGACGGGAATGACAGCCCAGGGAGAATGCCACTCCAGTTTGATGATGGGGATGTTCTGACAGCCAGTTCGATTTTCATTGGGCCTCTGGTCATAGGGACAATGTTGACATGTCATCTCGTCAAACTGATACTGGTATCCATCACAGGGCTCACAGGTCCAGCAGCAAGGGGTTCCCTTTTGTGTCTTCTTCCTCTGCCCAGGCTTGCAGGGCAATGTGCACACAGAGGGTGGGATCTCTCGGACTCCTTTGCCCCATTGCATGTCCTCTATCTGTACATAGCATAAGAAATGAGAGAAAGCAGGCAGGTCATTCAAAAGTTAAGAATTAGAAAAGAAACCATCAATGACAAACAATACCAATGTTATTGCAGCTAACAGTAGCAGAGGAAATTCTCCAGAGCAGTTAAACGGAGATACATGGACATGTGCTCCTTCCCCAGGAGGGTGAACATGGAGGTCTCAAGTAGGGGTACAGGACACACAAAACCAACAGTAATACAGAAAACCTCTTATCTCTCAAAAATAAATATTTAAACACACACACACACACACACACACACACACACACACACAGAGGCTTAAAATACTTTTAGGTAATACTGCAGTGCTGAATACCTCCCCCATTCAGGATTTTACAGAGCCTGTCAACTTCCCTCAGATAATGGCCTGTTCATTGAGAGCTCCTGGAACAGACAGATCCACCTGGATTCTTATCAGAGAAGAGCAATGGTGTTCATTATTCTAGGCTGCATAGACCACATCACAGCATGCAAGAAGTATTGGGTAAGGAAATGTAAGGACTGTGTGGTCTGGGAACATTTAAAGGTTTGCCAAAGTCTCTCTAAAGACAAACCTGAAACTGAATCTCTGTGGCACAAGAAAGAATGGGAAGTGTATTGACTGTGCTAGAATATTGGCTTTCTCGGGAAGTCACCTCAGTCAGTGGTGTTCTGGGAAACAAAAGCATTCCACACTAAAGAGAACTTTGTTACTGAGCTGAATGCCCCCGCCGGCATTACCATTTTACCTCATGGCCAACATTCTATCCACCTTTCCTTCTTGCTATGGGTTCCTCACATCCCTTTTCTACCCCATGGGACTGTAATTCACACACAGAAGCTGAAGGGTGTGCCCATGATTCAGGCCTGGCCAGGTAGCACACTGTAGTTGTTCTCTAGTTTGAACGTGTGGAGGGAATTTTTTGAGACTTGCTGAGATCCACTCCTAGATTTTTCTCATTTATACAGTCTGGAACAGGGCCTGAGAATGAACATCCCTAACAAGATCCAAGATGACACTGCTCAGGCCTGTTTAGGGACCACCTTTGTCAAGTAGTGTCACCTTTCAAACTCCAAGCCATGAGATCCCTTGTGTCCCTCCCTATCAGATAATTTAGTTTCACTTCATTACCTGAGATTACAGGAAATAAAAATTACTGTCCTTGTTGGGAGGTGCTTGTAGCTGCAGGAATGAATGTGCTAGAGAAAGAGGCAAAAAGACAGACAGAGAGAGAGAGAGAGAGAGAGAGAGAGAGAGAGAGAGAGAGAGAGAGAGAGATCAGAACAGCGGGGGCTAACTGAGCTCTTGGATAGAGTAGTGCCTGCAGTGGGTATTACCTTAGACTATGTCATGGTATGAGAGAGTGTATTCACCCCGGTCCATCATCCTTGGTACGTCAGTAGGATTTGTACTTCTGTTGCCTCTAACTAGAGCCTGAGTACAAGATGCACTAACTACATAGCTTCAGTAGAAACATTCTTAAAAAGATAAACAGTCAGTTAATTATTTTACAAATAAATCCCATCAAAGAGACATGGCTGATTTTCTCTAATTGAATTTTTCATATTGACCTAATTGGAATTTTAATATAATTGAACCAAAGAGAGATTAGAAAGATATTGGAAACTTCAAAACATTTTAAAATCATTTTTGAGAGATAAGGGAGGAAGGAAGTAAATCTTTATCAGTCAATGAACTTTGATGTTAATATGGAATGCACTGCAGAGCAGGAAGCTGGCTCCATCAACATTTGCATTTGAGCAACATTCAAACTCTGAACAAAAAATATTTTGTTATGGGATATTTGTACACTGTGTAAAGATATATTTCTGTGATTGACGTAAAAAAAAATGAACAGCCAATAGCTAGGCAGGAGGTATAGGTGGGACTTCTGGGCAGACAGAGAACTCAGGGAAGAAGAAAGGTGGGATTCACCAGCAAAAAATGGAGAGGAAACAGTAGGTATAGGATAGAAGAAAAGTAACGTCATGTGGCAAAGTGTAGATTAGTATAAATGGGTTAATTTAAGTTATAAGAGTTAGTGGGACAAGCCCACGCTAAGGCCAAGCTTTCATAATTAATAATAAGTCTGCATGTCATTATTTATGAGCTACTGGCCCAAAGAAAAGTCTGACTACAAGACCTAATAGTACAAACAAATATACATGGTTTAAAGGGTAAAACATCATAACATCCTTAACAGTTGGGTTTAAGCTGGAACGAAAGCCCCAAGAATGTTCTGAAGACTTTCATGTGAACTCATTTGCCTGAGCACAAAATTCAAGTCAGCACTAATAAATCTAACTAAATATAAGCCATAATAAGTTCATTTGAAACAATATCTTTTTGAGGCAGTAAGTCATTGGCAGCAATCCCAAAGCCATAAAATTAGCGAAATAAAAATTGTAATAAGACAGAAAATGATAGGCAATAACTTTACAAGTGTCAGAAATAAGAAGTAGGCACATTTGAAAATTTTGCTATTATTAATACAAATGCTGTCCAATGTCAAATTAAAGGAGCCTAGTCATGGACACTAGAGAAGATTAGTGAGTAAAGCCAATAAGTGAATTCCATGAGCTGAGTTTGTCATTGTCTGACTCCAATATTAACAGATATGATTAATTTTGATAATAGCCATTAGTGTAGGGCATGTATGAATATCAAAGCAAATGGTCATTACATGCAATAGTTTACACTGATTCTAAACATTGTCACCACACTGTGTTTTCCACATGGAATAAAATAAAATGCCCAGAAATGCAGAAATTTTGTTTTATTTTTTCAGTGTATCTAAATATACACAAGGGCTATAACCACAGGCATTACATTGAGTGATTGCTTAATTTGTTTTCAATTTTCATTTAAAGTCAATTTCAACTCTGCTTAATTATATATATTAAAGCAACAGAGTCACCTCTTGCTCCAAATGAACAGAAGTCTAAATTTACTCCCTAAGCTACTAAATAACATGATTGAAAATATTATCTTATGAAGGTAGCAAGTGCCCCAGTTTTGTAGGAAATGAGATGCGAACAGTTTGGCTTTGCCTACTGACATTTTATACAGATATGGCAGTTTATTTTCTAAGAAGAAATCATGGCTACAAATACCCATGAGTAACTATTGAAAAATACTGGTCATTTATAGTTATGAAAAAATCAAGTGTGACACCAATTTTGTTTGCAAAATGGCAGTAGGATGGTAAGTTTCAGTTTCCTCTGAACTCTGTAACAAGACAGTGTTTCAGTTAGATGGGAAGCCAAATTTTAGGCATGAAAAGTTTGGATAAAAAATATAAGGATATATAACATTTTACTTAGAAAATATGGGCTTAAATTTTCCTCCTGGACAACTAAAGGTTATGATTGTTTGACACCTCATTTGCTCACAGGGAAGAGCTTTTGAGATTTTCATTCTAGGCAAGAAAAAAAGAACTTCACATCTGGTGCCAATAATGGACACAAGTCATGGTGCACAGATTATATGCTGGCTGGATTGACTGGTAAGAAAGAATCCCTAATGTGGGGCTTGAAGCAAGAACA
Source organism: Peromyscus californicus insignis (assembly GCF_007827085.1). Classification (NCBI taxonomy): domain Eukaryota; kingdom Metazoa; phylum Chordata; class Mammalia; order Rodentia; family Cricetidae; genus Peromyscus; species Peromyscus californicus. The sequence goes on along the minus strand of NW_026294584.1, from coordinate 126,089,745 downwards.
AGGCTATAGCACTGACCTTTGACATGTGCCCACATGATGCTTAGAAATATCTCAGTCACGTTGAGACAATGAAAAGATGATCCCAAAGAAGGAAGCTCATATACTGAGGATCTGGCATACAGTGCAGAAGGATGTTAGTCATGGCTCATCCATTCTAACAGCTCTCAAAGCTGCAGAAATTTACTTTCAAGAACTAAAGTATGTTGGTTTTCCACATTTTTTTCTTTTTCACCTTCAGTGATACTAAGTACTCTGGGCTACTCATGTCACATGGCAGATTCCCCTTGCTTCCTCTGAGACATGTAGAAGAAGCCCTCATTCTTCCATGTGGGCCTCGTCTTTCCCCAGTGTCCCTGCCATGCTGCTGTCGGCCTGTTTATGGCATTAATACTTTTTCTGATAAATCTCTTATACAAAAGGACAATTAAGCTCAACCTCTTGAACCCCTAACCTGAAAAATTTCAAAGGAAGTAGGATGGTGAGTTTCACCAGAGCCTGGCAGATGTAAAGAACTATGTTGTGGACAGCATAATTATGTCACCCAAGTCCACCAAAGTCCCCAAACTTTGTATATGAAATAATAAATTTTCCTTCATGACAACAAACTTTAGGGGCAGTTTACTAACTACAGTGCCATATTCAAAGAAGCAAGTGTTTTCTGACTTTGGGGTTTGGTATATGCTGCCCCTGCAACACTATTTGGTCAGTAAACAAATAGTTGGGAACTCCAGAAGAAAAGAGAAGTGGAAACTCTCCCATGATGAAAAACACTTGTCTGCCTCCTGAGCATTTTTATAAAAATGGACAGCAAAATACTAGATTTAGAAAAGCAGGCTTCCCACTGCTTCTGACTTACTCATGCTCATTGGCTCTACATTCTGTACCTGAAGTACTTGGGGGAAAACTGTACTGTAATTCTAGGAAAGAGTTACTCCTTAAGGAGTGTGTAGATCTTAGAACAACTAGAATTTTAACAGCTAAATGAGGTGCTGCCCAAACACAATTAACAAAACCAAACAGAGAAAGAATTTTTTAAAATACATTCTTTGAAGTATTCATTTTCATCTATAAGACATTTATCCTTTTTTCACACAAATACTTTCTAACCAAAGGAAAATTTTGTCATGCTAAGGACACTTTTCCTGTTGAAATTCCATTTTACATTTTCCCAGAGCTTACTCCATCAACCAAGCTGACTGCAACCATAGCTGTAAAATTCCCTGCAATATTATTCTGACTTATTGGAACTTTAATAGAATGAGCTAATTAACAGAAAGCTTTGTAATTGAAATTCCATTTGTTCATTAAAATACATTTAGTCTCTCTATTTTATAGGGAGGCTGTTTAGAAATAAACAGGAGTTTAGAGCTGTCCATACAAGGAAAGAGCCGGTTTGACTTCTGATTAGAACTGGAGAAAGTGGGAGCACTAAGAGTTCCATGAACTTCTTTATTAGTTACTTTTTGTTGCTATGACAATATACCATGACAAAGGCAACTTAGAGAAGGAGGGGCTTATTTGGGCTTATACTCCCAGAGGGATGAGTCCGTAATGGCAGGGATGCAGGGCAGCAAGTAGTTGGCATGGTGGCTGGAGCAAGAAGCTGACAACTCACATCCTCAACCCCAAGCACAAAGCAGGAAAAGCAAATAGGAGGCAGCAAGAGGATTTTAAGCTCCAAGTCTTTCCTCAGTGACATTCTTCCTCTAGCAGGGCTGCACTCTCTAGACTTCCACAAGCAGTGCATAAAACTAGGGACCAAGTAGTCAAATGCCGGAGACTGTGAGTGACATTTCTCATTCAAACCTCCACAGATTCTGAAGTACCTCAATATGTTTTAAAACTCGGGCCCTATTTTTAAACATTTGGCAGCTTAACGAGACTAGGAGAGAATTTCAAGGCTTCTACATTATAATAAAAACACTCATTAATGCAGATTCAACTTCTTTACAACCTGTAATTACAGCAATCATCCTTTCTTAATGTACTCCAAGAAGCAAGTCTTATACATTGTATCATCAGGAATTTTCTCTTCACATGCAATAGACCCTACAAGAAAGGACTCAGAACTTCTCCCCCGCTGCAAAGCCCTTGTAATACTAACACCAAGTCAACTCTAAACTTAAACCAGTATACCAACTCTGCTTGTAGACTGAATTTACCAGACTCACCCCAAGGGTTTAAAACCTTCTGAAGCCTAGAACAGACTTTCACAGTCTCTAGGGGTATGAGCTCAGGGTTGAGATGATTTCAGTATGCAGGTAACAAACTGATCATGGAGCTAAGCTCTATAAAGAGCTAGGTTACTATGAAGAAATCTATGCTATTCAATGAACTTAGGTACTACAATTTGGACAAGTGATATAGCTCAGCAGGTAAATGTACTTGCTGCCTAGCCTGAGAATCTGAGTTTGATCTCCAGGACCAACGTGGTAGAAGGAGAAAACCACTTTCTGAAAGCCACATATGTATCTTGTTACTTATGCATGCATGTACACACACATGCATATATAGGCACACAATAATAACAGCAACAATAATAAAAATAATAAATTAAAAATACTGACAGTAATTCTAGTCTACTTTTGGTCTTGTTAAATAGTATCTCTTAGTCACTTGAAACGCTTACCTGGCCATTCAAAAGTGATAGGTAACATACTGGAGTTACAAATACCCACAATTGGGAATATTTCTGGATTTGAACTCCATATCTCCTTTTTGGGGGGATTGTTCTGATGATTTTCTCTGAAGAAGTTCTTCAAGCCTCTCCCTAGCTTACTTCCTGCCTTCCTTCCCATGGTGGCTGTGATATCTAATCTTGTCAACTTGACCATATTAAAATTAGCTAAAACCCAAGTAGCTAGCTATGACTGTGAGGGATTTTCTTGTTTGGATGATTTGAGGTAAGAAGGCACAGTCTAAATCAGGGCCACATTTTTCTACCTACTTACCCTTATTCTTGCTGGAAGATTCAACTATAATAACTATAATACTACTGCTGAGACATTCCTTTCCCAGTATTAGAACCTAGTTCATGGGGATTCTAATGTGGATTGAAGACCTCTCTGTAGGATCGTCTTGGGACACCAGCAGCAGACGGGACTGCTGAAACATCCAGCTTCATGGACCAAAGGACTACTGGATTCTTTGCCTCCCTGTCACATGAGACTGTCATTGTTGGGCTGCTAAAACTACAGAATGTAAGCCACTCTAACAAATCCCATATGTGTGTGTGTGTCTCTCTCTGTGTGTATGTGTATAATACATTTATGTATATATTTAATACATATATATATATAATACATACATATATACATATGACCATGAATATACATAAATATGTATATATAGTCTATTCTTTTAGAGAACCCCAACTGATATAATGGCTGTATGCCCCTTTCTCTCTATATATTTTGCTTATTTATACTTTTATAGTTTTGGTTGTGAGCTTAGCCTTTAATGGCTGAGCCATCTCTCCAGCCCTGTTTATACTCTCAATGAAGCTCCTCACTAGATGTTAAAGGCCTTTACTTTAAGACATATGTCTTTTGAGGCAGGTCTAAGCACCTCCCCCTGCACCAAGGTAAGGTGTCTCACCATAGGCAGTGAGCTCCAAAAAGCCTGCTCATGTCCTAGGGATAGGTCCTGATCCCACTGCCAGAGGCCCCTTAAGCAGATCAAGCTACATAACTGTCTTGCCTATGCAGAGGGCCTAGTCCAGTCCTGTGGTATCAGGCTCTGCTGACTCCCCACAGGAGGCCTTGCCTTGAAGGAGTTGGGAATGGAGGGTGGGATGTTGAGGAAGACTGGGGGTGGGAGGGGAAGGGGATCTGTGGTTGGTATGTAAAATGAATAAAAAACTCCTTAGTAATAATAATGAGGTGAATACAAAAAAAAAAGACATATATCTGACTTTTACTTACATTGTCAAATGTTCTGTCTGTTCTCCCTCCCTCCTCAAAGCTTGATCCTGGTTTCCAGGTCTTTTTTTCTAATAAACCTCATTCCCAAAGTATGTTGTGTGTTATAGATCAGCTCTCTTCTTAAACACAATTCTTCGACTCTTCATTATTATTGTATTTAACATATATATTAAGGATTTACTGCATTACTGTTTTTTGGACCCTGGTTTAGTTACCAGGGACTAATCTGGTACAACAAACAACACAACAACAAAACAAACACGACAAAACAAAACAAACACCAACAACAGAAACCTGTACTAGCCTTTGACAATGGAATGAACGTTTCTCACCTTTATTCTTATAATATCTTTGGCAAAAACTGTCTTGTGTGTCTTCCTCCTTGCACATTCCCACTGGCCGCTTCTTAATCTCTACACATGCACAGCAGTGAGAATGCTCCCTGATCAGGGTATCCTGCTTTTAATCCCTTCAGTGCCTTTTCAAGGCTCTTAAGACTCCTGGATGGCCACTCACAGTTTGTCAGGACACCCATAAGGTGGCTTCATCTTCCTAACTTTATTTCAGTTTCACCAAGCTTCCTGCCCACAATGTGTTATATACAGACACACCATGTCCTACACCTCTTGAGATCTCCAGGTTACTGTTCGATGGTCATTAGACTCACCGAATGAGGTCTCCCCTTTATAAACCCTTAAAGATCCTTCACAGCACTTAACAAAAATTATCCTTCTTAAAACCTGTCACTTGATTAAGCTTGATCTCTTGTGTAAGTTTCATGAGAAAACCACCTCCCTTCTGTTTGGAATCTCAGCATCTGGGAGAGATGGGTGGATATAATAACAGTCCTTCATCAGCAAGTTTTCTGAAGTCAAAATTAGATGTCTGGAGTAGAGTAGTAGTAACTAGAGGCTGGGGAGGGTAAGGGGTAGAGAGGTGTGGCACTGATGAATGATGAGTGTGAAGTTCTGACAGACTCTTGTGTACAGTATAGTGATGATAGCTAAAATGATATATATGCCAAAAGCTAGAAGAAAATGTTATCTTCTATCCAAATATCACCAGATCTGTCAGAATATTTCAGACTGCACACAAGAAAATGTATCACCTATCTTCTTCACCTTTCTCTGTGTTTTCCCACATTCCTTCCAACTTGATCTGGTGTATCCAGATACACAGACAAGTTCCAGCATAAACAGTGAGTTCAGGAAGTCATGAGTTCAAGTCCCAGCATGGCTACCCTCAACAAGTTATTTACTCTCGCTGAACCTCATTTAAAAAATAAACAAACAAAGAAACAAAATACTTTATGACATTAAAGTAATAAATGTTAAAGGAAAGAAGTACATATAACTTGATTTAGACTTCATACATTTTCGCTATCAAACCAGCTTTTTATTTCATAAATACATACATTTCCCACATTTTCATCTACCAGTTAGGAAAAAAAATGAGATGAAAAATACTTCTATAAGATAGCAAAAGATCCACAATTGCTTTTGCGAGACCCATCTGTTTTCTCTGCATCCAATGCATGTCTATCTATAGAGTGAACATTTGCAGTTGAAATGCCCTTGACATTTTCTTGCAGAATGAAAGGGAATTAAATGTAGAGCACCCAATTGCTAGGTAGAGGAGAAGTGAATACAATTAGCACAGTGTAGAGAGAGAGGAACAGGAGCCATGTGCAAGCCACAGCCAAGGACAGAATTCACTTTCAGGGAGACCTGACTCCCCCGCTGACTACCCTTTCTCCACTGGTAAATTTAGCTACAGCTCAAAATAGAAAGAGTGTGAGCTGAGAAATAACTCTCTAGGTCCAAACACTGGCCCTCTTACCTCCAGTCTGGCCAAAGGCAAGTAGACTACATGAAGTCTGTGCTTCCTGAGCTTAAATATTTTGAAAGCTCAGCAGGATGACATGTATATATACATATACATATACATATACATATACATATATATATATATATATATATATATATATATATATATATATATATATATATGGAAGTAGCATGGTGTCTAAGACACAGTAACTACTTAAAGAGTTGTTAATTTATATAAGAACAACTTGTGGTGATTAGATTATTCCATGTAATTAGCTTTCCTCATCCCATTCTCTTTCTTTTAGTTCGTTTCTTCCAGCCAAATGACACCAGCATTGCCTGTCAAAGCAGTTCAGACTGTACATATCTAAATAATGGCTAGCTCACTTTCTCTAGATGCCTTCCAACCTGACTTCATGTACCCAGAGGAACTTACAACATGGAAGTTGCAATGAGAAGGATGTGTTCAAATCTTAGCATAGCCACCAAAGGGAAATGGCTTCTGCTCTCTGAACCTCACAATTTAAAACTCTGAAATGGAGACTGCAAGGTTACCTCCTAGGCTTACCAAGAAAATAAATGAAGAGAGTGCATGATCTGGCACCCAGTGAATGAATCCCATCATTTAAAATTATTAGATAGTGGATGTCATCACGCCTCTCCTGCACATCTTCCTACCTTCAAAAGCAACTGTTGAAACACTAGTTCCTGGTATCTTTCATCAACCCCTTTCTTCCCTGCACTATCTGATGCTGGTCTGTGAAAGTCACCATGGTTTTATCCCCTTAACCACTATCTCTGACTTTCAGGCTTGCTTTTTGTTCCTTTATTCTTTACCATTTATCATCATAGCAATGGCTATCTAATATCTACTCTCTGGATATTTATGTCTTGCTCTATCTACTTCTACTGAAATATAAACCAGTGAGTGTGGTGATATTTTGTTCTACTCTAATAAAATTTGCCTGAAGCTCAGAGGACAGAGCCAGCCACTAGATTAAACATAGAGGTTAGGCAGTGGTGGCACACACCTTTAATGCTAGCACTTGGAGGCAGAGATCCATTTGGATCTCTGTGAGTTCAAGGTCGCACTGGGTTTCATAGATTGATCCAGGAGAGAAACAGAGTCAGTCAGTGGTGGCACACACCTTTAACCCCAGTATTTGGAAACACACATGCCATTAATCCCAGCACTAGGAAGGTTGAGATAGGAAGTGAAATGGCTGGGCAGAAAAGGGCATATAATGTGTGAGGAGATAGGAACTAGAGAGCCTTTTGGCTGAGGACTCAGAAGCATTCAATCTAAGGATTCGTGGAGACAGGATCGGCTGAGGAGTTGACTAGGTGAGAAGTGGTTGTGACGTGTTTCCTCTGATCTTTCAGCATTTACTCCAATATCTGACTCCAAGTTTTTATTATAAGACCATTTAGGATTCATGCAACAAGCAAGGGTTGAGACTGTGTTTATACTGTAATATTCATCCTATGCCCAGGAACAGCAGCAGAGAAAGGTAAATTTAGATTCTCGTCCCTCCAGTTAAGTCTTATATAGGTTTCAAGCTCTCCACCAGAGACATTGTGGGATTAACTTTCTATATGTACACAGTATACAAATACCCTTACTGCATGCCAGCTGCTGGCCCTCCATACCATCTCTATCCCAAGGCTGAGGATACCAGGACTTCCTTTTAACAAGAATTGTTTCCCCTAATTCCTCTGCAACTACACTAAATGTCCCAGAATTTCCTTGATGCTGCCAAGCCAGAAATAGCTTCTTCACTATTTGAAATTGCCAATCATTTTATCTATGCCATTACTCTTTCTTCTTCCACTTACACCCTAAAAAAAACTACCACCAGTATCTATTTCTTTCTAATCCTCTACACAACCTAAAATGTGATGTGAAACCTGGGGCAGATTCTATCACAGGAGAGAATTTTCAGGATTAATATAGAAAGGCATAAATTCTTAGGCGAAAAAAGAATGCCTTCTTGTATGCCCTTGAACAATCTTCCTTGTGTTGAGCCTTCTGAATCTGACCTGCTTTAAATATGACAAACTATGCAAGCAAGAACAATAGAAGTCAGCCCTCCCATCTCCAACACTAAATCTTTTCTAACCAGCTCAAAGATTTTCTTTTATGTTTTTATGCTGAAGACAACTTGCAAATTGCTTTTCACACACTCACCTGGGATGAGGCACATCCTCTGCCAGGTTAGGGGAGAAGAATGTTGATCAGTAGGTATCTCTCATCAGAGACAAGAAGGCCTTTTGTTTTGTGTTTTCTGCTCCTTCCTAGGCTTTCAAGCTTCTGAACTTCTAGGTTCCCTCTTTGAAGTTAGAGGATAGATAGTGTAGGATTGATGTTGTTTTCTGTGTACTATTAGAGATGATTCACTATGTCCCTGTGGTGAATACTAGTCCTCAGGAATATAGTTTAAAGAACCACTCCAGGAGGTTGAGGAGATGGCTCAGTCAGGGAAGTGCTTGAAAGCATGAGGACTTCCATTCAGTGCCTGTGCACACCTACAAAGCTGTGCATGAAAGCATGTCTGCAACTTCAGCACTAAGGAGGCAGAGACAAGCAGGTCCCTAGAGCTTGCTGGCAGGTTAGCCTAGTTGAATCTGTTAACTCTATGGCCACTCTCAGTGGATTCTAATCTCAACAAGTGTCCTCATCTCAAATGATAGGGTGAAAAGCAATGTAGGAGGACACGTGACATTGACCTCTGTATGCATGTGCCTGCCACCCCCTACAGATGTGTCAAAGGAATCTTGGTGCACGTTAGTTTATTAAAAACTTAGAGATAGTTTAGATTAAGGAAAGACTGTTCCTCCTTGATTTCCTCCAGTGCTTTCTTATTCATTTTGGACAGAACAAACCACTGTTTTCCCACCTATCAGAGATTGTCTCAACATCCTGTGGCCCTTTTCCCTCTCCAGTGACATTGCAGTAGCAGTACATGGCTCACCTACAGCTGTGACTGAATGCTACCATCACTTCAGATCTTCACATTTTGTGCACAGAGGTGTTGTCCCCCAGGACTAGCTGTGTCATTCTTGGGAAGTCAATGATTATCTATGAGGCTAATTTCCTCACCAGTAAGATGGAGTTATTGTTGGAATTCCTGGCTAATCCCCCAGCTACGTGACTGCACATGTGCTGTCCAGTAGCCAGGCAAGATGTTTAGTCATTTCAGGGCCTTATATCCTACATAATCTGTGTGCTGCATAGTTACGTAATTTGCGCACAGCAAGATCACGTAATCTATGTGCATGCGTGGTGTAGCTAGCCCATATGTGCATGTGCGGGGGGAATCCATAAAAAGTGGGTCATAGACTCCTCTCCCCTCTTATTCTTCCTCTCTCTCAATGCACAATCTTCCATGGGCCTAAGCACATTCCCCTCTGTTCCTTCCCCTAATAGACTCTTATAGTGGGGTTTTGTTGTGCCTTGTGGCTTTTCTCACATGGTAAACAGCGCTACTTAATGAATAACACAGCACCACTTAATAATAACTAACAGTTATAAGAAAAGCATAATTGTATGTACGAAAGTATCTCAAAGTAGCAGTAATCCATTAAGGTGAGGAATTTATCTATTTCTTCCTTTTCATCCCATTCTTGTAGAATAAGTTACGGTTTATCATTTTTATTTTGTTTGTTACATCCATACCTGAATTTGCAGATCATTTGGACTGCCTCCCCTCCCCTACTCATATTAGTTGGACTGAACCCAATGTGCCTTCCTGAAAATTTACACCAAAAAAGTGCCTTATGGGAAAAATAGTACTCCATTACAAACGGACTATATGTAAAACAATATTATTCTTTAAACATATGCAATCTATTAATGAAGAAGAAAATAAGCTTGGTAACTACGTATCTCAGAGAACAGCTTAAATAGCTAGAACTCCAGGCACTCTTGCTAATTCCAAAGGATACAGAAATAATATATTTGGGTGAGAGATACTTTTGAATTTTTTCTATTAACTAAGCAAGCAGTTGCATACTGTGCCTAGACCATATGAAGTTTTACAGAATGCCATCAAGACACACACGTATTTGTGTTGTCGATGTCCATTTTTACCTGTGTATTAGAACACAAGAATGTTTTAGGAAGGGAGTCTGCTATCTTACAAACATGTTACTCCTCCAAGCTAAGGGAACAGTAACCTTCAAACTGCTTACTTGTCCATTCAGATGTATGACAAGTTTAGAAAGGGAAAAACAAAGTGTTCATTTGACTCAGATTATCATTCCAGGTTTACTGGAAGATAAAAGAAACATGTATGCATATCTCTTATAAGGATACAGGACTGTGATGCATCTTCCATGCTATAGCTTTGAAGTAACAGGAGTGGTCTTTACATCATTCTTCTACTATTATCTTGTATCGGCCCTATCTCATAACTCATAGGCCACTCAAGATGCACTTCCTTGTTACTATACTATATGAAACAATAAGAATGCAGACCCAAGGAACATGTTTCCTAAGAAGAGCTTCATATATTGACAGAAATTTGCATACAAGTCTCACTGAGCTTAATGTCACTTAACATATATGTGAGGTCTGCAGAGATGGCTCAGAAGTTAAGAGCAAGGCTGCTCTTGCAGAGATTCTGAGTTCAGTTCCCATCAGTCAGCTCACAATCTTCTGTATGTAACTCCAGGGAATCCAGTGCCCTCTTCTGGACTCTAAGAGAACCTGAATTTATGGGTACATATACCCAAACATACACATACATGCACATAATTAAAAATAATGTGTCTATTGTTCCATAGCCTTCTTTTGTACAATAGTGGGACATAAACTATGAGAATGCTGTTAACTCCTTTATAAGATAAGATCAGGAAAGAAACCAATAAATAGCTCAAGGAAGAAAAGTAGGGACACAGGCATTGGATTTAGGGACAGAGATGAAGAGAAAAGCCAATAGAAAGTTTGGGTGAGCTATAAGAGGCAGGGAGGGTACACAGCCAGGGTGGAAGGGAGAACGAAGAGACGGGAGGAGGGAGAAAGGGATGGAGGTGCTAAAGACCTAGGTACAAGTATGTAACAGATCATGTGAAACAATGTATTCATTACTCTGTAACTATAAATATCATCAGCGAGTGAATGTGACATGTAATATTCAATCCAGTTCAGTTGGTGAATAAGTCATATATGAAGCCTAAACTACAGGAACATAGATGAGAAGAGTCAGCCAAGCAACAGCAGTACAGAGGTTCCCACCTTTATCTGCAGGGAATGCCTACACTGCAGACATCACTAACCTTACATTCACATATATTTTGTTTATTTTCTTACACACACATTAATGGGATGATTAATTTTAATCATCATAATAAAGTATTCTCTAACTCATGTCAGTCTGTGTGCATGCCTGTGGGGATTGTCTTGATTATATTGATTGAGGTAGGAAGACTTCCCACTGTGGATGGCATCATTCCCTAGGTAGGCAACCCTGAAGTTTATAAGAGGGAAGGAAGTGAGCTGAGCGTAAGTGTGCATATATTAATTATTTCCTCTCTGCTTCTTGACTAGGCTTGCAATGTGACCAGTTGTCTCAAGTTCCTGCTGCAGTGATAATGGGTTACTATCCAGAATGTGAGCTAAAATAAATCCCTTTTCCCCTAAGTTGCTCTTCTCAGGGTATTTTATCATAGCCACAGAAAAATATAATATAATTAAGGTAATTTGCATGTGTGCATAGTTATTATAAATTTTATTTATATGTTAAGAGATTAAAAATAGCCAGAAATGATGGTACACAGTTTTGGTCCTATAACTCATGGGAGGCAGAGGAAGGCACATCTCTGTGAGTTCAGGACCAGCATGATCTACTAAGTGAGACTGTGTCTTAAATTTTAAAAAGAGGTAAAATATAACTAATAGTAAGTTATAAAATCATAACATATTCTAATACAAGTTATGCAAATATAGTCCCTCTTTTTTTCCTTTTTTTTTTTTTTTTTCCGAGACAGGGTTTCTCTGTGTAGCTTTGCGCCTTTCCTGGAACTCACTTGGTAGCCCAGGCTGGCCTCGAACTCACAGAGTTCCGCCTGGCTCTGCCTCCCGAGTGCTGGGATTAAAGGCGTGCGCCACCACCGCCCGGCCAGTCCCTCTTTTAAAAGGGTCAAAACAAGTGTTAGGTTTCTATATTTCCTTTTCCTTCCTTCTTCTTTCTTTCTCTTTCTTTGTCTTGAGACAAGCTCCTTTGCTGTCTAGGCTGGCCTCAAACTCACTATGTAGCTGAAAATGAACTTGAAGTTCTGGTCCTTCCATTTTTCATCTCCTAATATAGTATTTTATATCAGTAATTTATATATAGTAATTATAGTATTTTCTCAGTGGGATTGGCTTCAGATAAGTAAAGCCAGAGAAAGCAAACTACAGACAAATGGGTATTGCCATATAGCACATTAATAAAGTATGAATTGTAACAAGTGTTAATTAGGAAAGAAATGATGATGAATAACTTGAAGGCAATTGCTTTATGTAGAATTTGAGAGAGGGAGAAGGCGTAATTTGTGAGCTGTGACATGAAAGCTACAGACATAAGCATGTGAAGTGACAGGGCCCATGTAAATGCCCCACAGTCTGCAAGGCTTAGCATGTTAGACTGGCACTTCTCAGACTGCATTGTGTCTAGGAATCTGTTGTGGGACCTGTGTTTCCACAATGTTCCTCACTTGGCCTCTGTTTCACAATGACTTATGACTCAGAGCTCTGGAATCAAGGGTCACACAGACAGTGGGGACCAATTCTGAGGGCTCAGTGGTCAGCCAATCTGGCTAAAATGGTAAACTCAAGGATCAGTGAGAGACCCTGTCTCAAAAAATGAACAGCAGGTGAGAAAGGCACCTGACATTGACCTCTGCACAGTGACATATATGGGAAGAGTGGGAAGATTTTTATCTACAAGTGCACACAAATGTATAACACACACACACACACACACACACACACACACACACACACACACACATACACACTACAAGATGTTAAATGAGGCCACACATGTGGGGTTCTACTTCAACAAGACAAATGGCTGTAAGATGAGGACTAGACAAAAGGATACAGTTGCACAGAGGGAGGCCACAGGAGGACAGAGCAAGGAGTTGGCCATCTGCATGCTCCTAAGTGAACCCCAACATAGTCCCCAAAGGCCCCTGCATCTTGAACATTTGTCCTGAGAGCATCCAATCAATAAATTTCTGCTGTATGTCAACCAGTCTGTGGCAGGCTGCTGTGACCATTCTTGTGAGATGTAGACACTGGGTTATACACATCACATTTAACAATGGATTCCTTCATGTTCGCTCAGCTTGGCAGAGGAGTGGAGGGAGAACACTGGACAAAGATTGATGGTTTGTAGTAGTAGTTTCTGTTAACAATATGAGGGACATGATGGAAGACTCTGAAACATTCATACATAGGTCTGTCTAGAGGGATTCTGGCCATCAGAATGTGCAACATTTCCATATGATTTGCATGTACACAGAGAAATGAAAAATACTGAGCTTTATTATATTTTTAAAGTGTGCAAATGTGTTGTGCACAGTATGAGTGATGTGTATGATGTGTACAGTGTGTATGTGCATATGTGTGTGTGTGTGTGTGTGTGTGTGTGTGTAAGCATGGAGGCCACAGGTAGATGTTGGGAGTCTTCCTCTACCTCTACTCATCTTATTTTTTGAGGCAGGGTACTTCATTGAACCTAGAACTCAATGTTTATGTTAGACTGACTGGCCAGAAAGCCCCTGGGGATGTGCCTGACTCCTCCTCCCACCAGTGTTGGGGTTACAGGTGTATTCCACCCTGTATGGCTTTGGCATGCGGTTGCTCATGGCCTCATTATTACACAGCGGGCACTTAATCTACTGAGTGACCTCCCCAACCCTGTTATAATTTTTAACAAGGTTTCCAGAGATGTTACAGACAGCTACAGTAGATAATGCATGTATAAACAAATGCAGAAAATATGACTTGGTTTGTATCCTTTCCCAGACATGGCAGGTATTAAATAGGAAGTAAGATTTTTTTCTTCCCTTCAATCCTCAGAATGTTCACACTTGAAAACACCTGCTTTTATCTTGCATGAGAAGCCAAGCAGCTGTGCAAGGGATAACACATCCTACCAATGCCCTTAGCACCAGGCCCTTGGTAATTGCCCATTTAAATGAAAAAAGTAACTGCTAATACATATGCATTACTGAAAGGCACGCTCCAATCTTCCTTGCCAACCTGCACATTTCTATAATAAGCCATTTGTTCAGAGCTCAATTATTTTGTTATATTTGATTAAACAAAATCAGCACTGCAGAAATTCTATTGGGGTAAATTGACATCTTTTCTCAAGAAAATCAACCCCTTCGCTGGGCATGCTTTTAATAGTGAATTTTCCCAGTATCAATGGCCATATTTGAGCATGATTCTTGAGAACTGCTTTTAAGATTGACAGACAGCAACCTTACAGATTGCTGTTACAAAACAGTTACCATGTCAACAGATCAAAAATTACTCAGCCTAAGAGATAGCTCTGTGATATTCATAAGACTTGGCAGGTAGGAATTAACTATTAAAGCCTTGTAATTAGTTTCTTAATCCAGAGCTTGGAAGTGATAATAGTTTAATGCCTAGGCTATGTCAATAACATTTAGGCATTATGATTCATTCAAAAAGTGGATATACTAATGCTGTTACTGAGTACATGAAAACAGGATGAAATGAGTATGGGCCTGGGTTAGGTAAGTAAACTTCCTGGTTATTGTAACGGAGCATTATTTATCTAATAAAGATATTGTCATCAAGCCCTTCTATTATTAAAATCATCACTGTGGTAGTTTGAAAAAGAAATGCTCCCATAGCTACACGTATTTGAACACTTGGTATCCAGTCGGTGGCACTGTTGGAGTTGGTTGTGGACTCTTTAAAAGATTCAGCTTTGATGGAGGAAATACATCATGGGTTGGGCAGGTTTTGAGGATTTATATCCTGGCACTGCCTACTTTCTGATCTCCCCCTTCTCTTTTTCTCTCCTCCCTGTGTGGATTAAATGTGACTAGCCACCTTCCTATTCCTGTTAGCATGCCACTGCTTCCTGCCTTGATGGACTCTCCTGCTGGAACCATAAGCAAAAAAAAAAAAAAAAACTCCTTTTATAACCTACCTTTGGTCATATAAAGGTAGACTAATAGAATCACTTTCATCATCATCATTATTACTATCATCTTCATTTTGCTTTTTTCCCCTTTTCATGGACTACACATTTGGGTCTTGAGGAGTTGTCCTATATCATAACAGTCCTGTAATAGTTCTGGAGGTTCTTCCTTCATGCCCTTGATTAGAATATTTTCTTTCAAATTGTGTGTGTGTGTGTGTGTGTGTGTGTGTGTGTGTGTGTGTGTGTGTGTGTGTGTGTGTGTGTATGCGCGCACACACGCATGTGTGTGTGCGTGTGTGTGTATGTGTGTGTGTGTAGAGTGTAATATATATTCTTGGGTATGTTTGTACACATGTGTATATGTGCATGTGGACACCAGAGGTTGATTTCATATATCTTCTATCCCTCTCTATCTTGTTTTGTTTTTGAGACAGGGTCTCTTCCTGAACCAAAAACTCATCAAGTAACTTGACTCGCTGGCCAGTGAACTACAGGGTTTCTTCTATATTCAGCTCCCCAAGAACTGGGATTACAAGCATTTGCCACCATGTTTAGCTTTATTACATACATTCTGGGGATTGAACTTAGGTCCTCATGCTTGTCTGATTAGGTATACTTCTTAGTTTCTTTCAAAGACTGGCCCACATTAAAGTTATTCCATCCTTTTCTGATCCCTCTGGTGGATTGTTTATTCTCTAGCTCTACCCTAACTTCTGTCAGTTCTAGGGCCACTTCTGCAAGGAGGCTAGTACCCTCTTGTACCTTACTTCCTATTTAGGTACAATTCCCTTATATGGGCATCCACAACTTATAATTTATCATGGGTCTATTGTCATCTGTATCTGTTTCCACTGCTGTGTGCTCAATTCCATGATGGCAGAAATGATGGTTTTTGCTAGTTCAGTGTTCATCTTATAGAAAGATGCCTGGCATAAGACAGATGACCAATAAGTATGCATCAGATAAGTCGCAATATGGTGGCTACTTATAATCAGAGGTAGCAGAAACTCAGAGCTTACCATGGACCAGGCACTTTACCATGCGTGTTGTCTGCAACAGTAAGACAATGAATCTCTGAGTGATAGATCCTTCTTGTGCCTCTGATAGGGAAAAATAAATAAATAAAGTAGATAGTCTGAATGTTTATATCTCCCCTGTGAACAAAAGTTTCCAGGAGCTACACCTTCTGCTCCATCTTCTACAAGGCTGAGTAACTGATTAGAACTTCAGTGATTGTAGAGACTGTGAAATGTTGCAAGTCCAGAGTCAAATTATCTTTGGCCATCTTTAGTCATTTCAAAGGCTATTTATTCCCCTCTGCTGTATCTGACACAACATCTTTGTGACATTAGGTTAATCCTTTGTAATGCACAAACAGACATCTAGCTCTTTATCTAAAAGCCTCAGAATGCTAACAGATAGTGTCTGAGGTTTATAGCAGAGATTGTCCAGCCTTATTTTAGTCTGCCTTCTTAACATTTTTACCAATGTATCTGAAAAGTGGTTTAATTTAGGAATTTCTTTCAGTTCAGCAAATTGTACCAATTTAGAGCATGGAATCTGAGGTGGGAAATCTACTTTCCTGGGAGATAGCCACCTATGCTTGGCTTTGGAATCAACTATCTCTCCCTTTGAGGTGAAAATTGCATTTTTTGCAGCAATATTCCTAAGGTCACATTGTCGCCAGTGCACTGACATTAGGAAACTGGGCATTACTGGTGAGTAAATTGGATGAATAGGTCTGATGAAAGGCCTCAGATAAGTGTTTCATCTTCATCAACATGTGAAGGTACAGCCAGAAGGTATCATGGTGACTTAGGAAGCAGTCCTGTACCACACACTGAATCTCCCAGAATCTCAACCTTGGAATCTCTGGTATTCCTTCCCCTGAGCTATCTATTTCCATTATTAGTCAGCTACCCAGTGCTGGCATTTGGTTAGAAGCCAAATGAACTGAGACAGTAGCCAGTCTATGTTAGTCATCTCAGCTACTGGTTCTAATCTAAACACTTCAACTGACAACCCTTTTTACCTGGATTTTGGTAGCAAAAGGCCAGCTAGAAGTACACAGTGAAGTGGGAGGGACATGTGAAGAACAGAGCTGAGCAGAGTATTTTTTGTCCTACTGGCTTAGATGTTTGATTCCTCTATGTCTCTCTCACAAATGAGAACCACAGTGAAGACTCCACAGTAATGGTGCGCTTGAGATGAAATTAGCAGATCACACACTGAGGACTGTTGAGGGTAACTCATCTCACTGTGAACTTCCCGCAGCTGCTCTGTTGTTCTCATCTATATTTTAAAAATGATTGAAGCATCTTGGGGATGAGGACGGAATCCAAGAACCCAAACTGACAAGGAGCAGAGTCAGGAGGAGTCTCAGACTGGAGAACACTAGCATATGCTCCTTTTGTTTATTTTATCTCATGGATTTAGATGTTTTGGTCTATGACCAAGTAGATCCATTGAGACTTTGATGAGGGTGCAGTGGCAGAGGCCAAGTGGAAGAGCACAGTTTATACCACAAGTTAGGGGACAAAAGAGAAATAGGGAGATATGAGGGTCCCACAATACTGGAATCACGTTCCTGGTGGCTTAAAGGTATATGCCCCCCTTTCCAGGAGGTTCCGCAACCTAAACATCTGCCATCTCCTCCAAGCACTGCTCTGAGGACAAACCTTTAACATAGAGGCCTTTAGAAAACTTCCAAGATTTAAATTACAGCATCTGGTTATGCTCATTAATTCAGCAGCTTTTTTTCTCCAGTTAAAATTTGTATTTCTGATGTATGTTAAGCATTTGACACTGTTTTGCTCAGTTGTAAGCTTGCTGAAAGCAGTGGCTGAGTCTGTTCAATCTCTCTCCATGGCTAGGGCATAGTTAATAATAGTAGTCACTGGGTGTCAGGGTGCTAAGGAGCATGAGGTGTGATGACTAGAGACATGAGGGCACAAAATAAATCTTTCCCACAGAGATAGACCTGCTTTGCACATAGTTCAATCAAACCAGAAATTCCATTCTCAGGGTCAAGGATGATACCTAATCTTCCTCAGAGGGGTGTTTATGTGATATTAGAACATAACAGCAAATTATGTTCCCAGATGTAGGTAGGTTTAGCCTCCCTTTCCTTCTGTCTCCATTTCTGATGCTGTCTCTATCTCTCTGTCTCTGTCTTTGCCTCTCTCTCTCTCTCTCTCTCTCTCTCTCTCTCTCTCTCTCTCTCTCTCACACACACACACACACACACACACAGACATATAGAGACAGAGACACACATACACACACACACAAACACACACACACACACACACACACACACACACACACACACACACACAGACAGACTTTCTTTATATAACCAAGGTTGGCCAACTTTGAATTTGCCATTCTCCTATCTTGGTGCTGTGCTGTGTAAGTTTTTCTGGAAAAAATGTAAAGAAACATTTATTCACCCAAGGTAGAGATAAGGCAGGAAAGCATCAGGAAGAGCTTAGCAACATTTCCAGGTGTGGGGTGTGTACACACCCCTCTCCAAAAGATTTATCTAGCATCTTATTTGCAACCGAGGATATCCACAAATACCAGACTTTGCATCTACATTCTGTAAAACTTGGAATTATTTTCTCCACCACTAACAAACATCAGTCTCAGATTTTTTTTCAGTTATACTCCAGTTAGGTCTAGGTTTCAAGGCTAGGGCAGGTAATCTGACATAGACTGGTTTTGGATACATGTATAATCAAGCAAACTGTGTCTCTCTAAGGGAAGTTTTAGGGACACTTCCTCACTTGATGTGTCTCTTTTTAACTGGGCATGCATATGATCAAAATCAAATGCATCATGAGAAGAGACTTGTACAGTGAGTAAAGGCCCACATAATAGAAGTCTATAAATTAAAACAAAATCACCCACATTATTCCCTTTAGCAACCAAACTACTACTTCCCTTGAACCCCATAAAAGTAAACCCCAAATGATAATTAGGCAGCTTGAGTATTGTTACTCATGTGGCCTGCTGTCACTCTTGACTCTTTTGGCCTCTAATTTCACTTTGTTTTAAATAAACTTACCTTGATACTTTGCAAATTTGTGTGACCCATTATTTTAATCATTTGAATAAAAATCTGAAACCCTGGAAACATCTGATCCACGGTAACAGAGAGAGAAAAGTACTGAAAGACACAAAGGATTCCATCCAAGTCCAGTTTGAACCTGTGAGTTTGGTAAGATTGACTTATAGGAGCAAGGGTGATTCAAAGGCAGCTTACAGCACAGATAAACCTCATCCACAGAATGGGTGATGACTCACAAAAAGCTGAACCACTGAAATGTTTCAATCTTAGAGTCAACTTTCTACCTCTATATTTTCTAGCACCCTCTAGACCAGTGGGTCTCAACTGGTGGGTTACGATCCCTTTGGGAGTCAAATGACCCTTTCACAGGGGTCTCATATATGAAATTCTGCATATTAAATATTTATATTATGATTCACAACACTAGCAAAATGTATTTATTATTAGCAAAAAATAAAGTAGAAATGAAAA
Source organism: Peromyscus californicus insignis (assembly GCF_007827085.1). Lineage (NCBI taxonomy): Eukaryota > Metazoa > Chordata > Mammalia > Rodentia > Cricetidae > Peromyscus > Peromyscus californicus. Next base: position 126,070,280 of record NW_026294584.1, on the reverse strand, counting down.
TAATTTTATAGTTGGGGGTCACTTCAACATAAGGAACTGTATTAAAGGGTTGCAGCATTAGAAAGGTTGACAACTACTTCTCTAGACAATATGCAGTGAGAACAGGATTATATGCAGCAGGACACACACACACACACACACACACACACACACACACACACACACATACACACAGCGATAGGAAGGGAGACAGAGAGAGATACACAGAGAGACTCAGAGAGAGACAGAGAGACACACACAGAGAGGGGGGCAAGACTGGAACCTCAGTCCAGAGTCTGGTGGTCCTCCCTTTTCTAATAAGAGGGAATATGAACTGCCTCATTGTCACGAGCAGAGACATAGCCATTGATGTACTGACATAGCCACTGGTACACTGTTCTGCTTATTCCATGGCCCAGATAGTCTGTAGGTCAACACAGACTATTGACTTTTTGATGGCTAGTGGTTATGCCTCACCAATGTTATATTAAAGAATGAACTACCTCTAGGTAGAGACATGTCATTATTTCCTATGTTAGGATTTAATATAGTTGGATCCCATTTATACTAAAAGATGTCTTAAATCCTTTATGCCACCCTTGTGAGTCATGTTCTTCTTCTTTCTTCTTCTTCTTCTTCTTCTTCTTCTTCTTCTTCTTCTTCTTCTTCTTCTTCTTCTTCTTCTTCTTCTTTTTCTTCTTCTCCTCCTCCTTCTTTTTCTTATCAGGTTGTACTTCTATCCATGATACATAAGAGTCACCCCATAATGTCACATATTGGAAAGGGGAGGCGATTAGGGAACTTCTCAGGATCATACTGAGCAACAAAATTCCAAAGATTTCCAAGCTCCTATAAGATAGCAGCTGGGTCATGGAAGCACAAAACTCCCTTAAGAAGTCACACCCATGCTCTCAGGTATGTCTATATATCGTGAACACTCCCTTTCTATTAATACTAAATGCTTAATGTTATGTTAAATTCTCTACTTAATAAACCCAAACTTGGCTTCAAAAAGAAAAAAAGAATTATTCCTTTTGAGATAGTCAACCACCTAGCTAAGGGACCACCTCTTAGCTCAGGAAGGCAGATCTACTTTAAACCATGCTAAAGAGATGGAACAATTATCTCATTAATGAAGTAATAGATCTTTTCTTCCCAGAACTACCATTTCTTAGTGCAGTAGCATACATGGAGCTTTGTAAGTCTGACTAATTTTCTGAATTTACCAATAAAGCTTAAACTTCCCTTTTCTTTCTTTCAATTTCTTTCCTAAGGCATTCTTTACTTTCTCTAAAACCCTGCTTCCCACAATGTGGCTGCTCATCTGTCATATGGTTGATCTCCATGCCTAACTCAAAAGCATGATAGTCTCTCATTCTCTTTTCTATCTCCCTCCCACAGGCAGCTGCCAAGATTTCTAGCTTGCCTGCCTTTGGTTTTCTTTTAAGCTCAAACATAATTTTCCATGTTTCCTTTTGAGTCTGTTCTTAAATTCTTTTATTAATGTGACTTAGTACCCCAAGTGGCGACTTCAATTTCCCAACATGTGGTGACTCTGCCAGGATTTCTCAAAACTTCTAGTAACACCTGGAAGAGATGGCTCCACTACAATGCTCAGCCTCCCAAGGGTTTGGATGACAAGCGTACTCTACAACAGCCAACTAGATTTGGCAACATGCCATGTTGCATATCATCATTGTGGCTTTGGATAGGGGTGGAGGTAGATTCTCCTAAATAGTCACATTGGGGCATGAGTGTTAGGATTCTGCCATTACTCTAGCTGCATGGCCACACATGTACAGCTCAGCAGCTAAGAAAGGGGTCTTGTGTCTTACGTCATCAGTGCGCTCTGGTGATTATGAGGGAGTGGAGCGGGGAGGTCATGCCATCAGCACATGCGTGGTGTAGCTCCTAGAGCCCATCTGTGCATGTTCATGGGTATTCTTCAAAAGCTAGACACAGACACTCCTCCTTCTTCTTCTTTCTGTTCCCTCCTGTCCCCACTATCTCTATCTTTTTCTCTCTCTGCTCTCTGCGCGTGCTTCTTCCCCAGGCCTGGTTCTTTTATTCCTCCCCCTCCTCCTAATAAAGCTCTGATACTGGGTTTTGTCATGAACTTTCTGCATGGTAACCAGCACTGCTTATCATTTTTAAAAACAACATTGGTGCTGTGACTTGACAGGCTCTCTCAGCGCTCTGTGTCCAGGACCCTGTACTGAGGTTTATTGGACCTGCAGCTTCCTGCTGTACTTCTTTCATTTGCCCAGCTGCTGGACAATACCACACAACACATCCGATAACCAGATTGGTAAGTTTTCCCCTTTCCAATCCCTTACCATTTCCCGCAACTGTAGCCTGAGATATAATCTTTGCGCTGGACCCCCGGGGGGTCCTCAGCTGCACAGTACCATGACACAATCTTCTTGATGAAGTATTGAATGCTATCTGGACTCTTGGGAAGCCCTCTGGTACTTGTGCCCCCAGCCCCTACCCCTTCTGTGACAATCGTTCGGGTAACTTATGTTGATGCTGGTCTATAGACTACCTATCCTGGGGACACCCAAGATAGGAGCCTGGGATCGCATTTGTTATTTTAATTTTTTATTTTTTTCTCTCAGTTGCATTCATGGGACATGGCAGCTTCCTCCTCATGATTCCACTCCTCCTCTGAAATATCCCCAGATAGAAATTTGGCCGCATAACAGCTGCCTGATCCCTGATACTTCATGGGAATTATCTAACTTCTGCCAGCGAATGGGCAAATGAAAAGAGTTACCTTATCCCCATCCTTTTATCTAAGCTCCAAACCCTCCCTTTCTGATTCTCTCTCTTGCCCACTTGCATTCCTGAAACTAAGGAATCTCTGACCCAAAAGAACCTCATCGTATCTGCTCTCCACACTTTTCTCTGGTACTGGGAGGGCCGCTAAGAAGGACAGGTCTGAAAGCAGGCTAGGATGCATGCAAATAAGTTTATGATCAGGACCCACATGGGGATCACAATAATCCGGATGGCTCTTTAGCCAGAGATCAGTTTACAGCCTGCCTCCTGGTGGGTCTTTCTAAAGTTGTCCTCAAGCCAGCAAACTATCAAAAAAAAAAAAAATCAAGACACAGCATAAAATCCATCTCTTGTCTCTCAGGGTTCCCTGACATTAGGGCTAAAATTTAAGCATCTGGAGAGCAAGGCTCCTGACCCCATAGGTGGAAGTTCCAGCTGTGGCATTTATGGTGTGCCATGGGAGAAATAAAAAAGCCTGTGAACAGAATTGCCAAACGCTGGCACACACTATCTAAGAGGCTGCATAAGGGCTTCCAGTTCCCTGTTTTAGAAGGCTATTCAGGCTAGTGCATGCCCTGATGGGCCATCAATTGAGCCTTGTTCAAAGTGCCACCTAGAGAGATAACTGGCCAGCTGACTGCCCCCAGGCACCCAGTGGTATGGGGATATCAACCTAAGATGTCCAGTAGACCTCCTGAGTTTGGCCATGGGCCCACAGGGAACCCAGGATGCAGCATGGGGTGATTTGTTTCCTTCCTGTTGGACACCAAGCCACTCACTCAGTCCTGAGGGAATTTTGGGGTCCCACCTCTCCTTCTCATTTCCCTATTGTTCAGGTAGGGGGACAGCCTTATCCACCTCACCAGACTTAATTGTACTTTCAGGACTACTTAACGGGAAAAGATTTTCCAGCTACGGTAGAAGCTTTCATCTCATTTGCTCCCTCCATGTGCCTCACTCCAGACCGGTCAGCAACGCTTCTTATCATGCACAGTGACACAGACAGGGCCCTGCTCTCTGCCTTGTAACCAATTCCAGAAGAATGAGGTCTCACCCCACAAGCTTTTCTCTTCCTGGTTCCCTCTTCTAACTAACTACTCAGCTAATTGTTACAGGATCACCATAGAGCAGGAGTCCAAGGACCATTAGATATACCCAGGTGGTAAGGAAAAGAAACAGTAACAAACAAAAGGTATTTACACCCCCAGACCAAAAGTTGTCTGGGCTCTGCAAAAAAAAACAGACTTCAATATAACAATCTATTAGTGTTAAATGCTCTCAGCATTTGATCGTCTGTGTCTCCTGGATGCTAAACTAATAAAGGAAACAGGTGCCTTAAAATAATCTGTCTCTGAAAAAGCTTATCTCAGGTAAAAATTACAAACATATTCTCTCTCTCTCTCTCTCTCTCTCTCTCTCTCTCTCTCTCTCTCTCTCTCATACACACACACACACACACACACACACACACACACACACTAACATTAACCAGCAGAGTACTAAACACTACAATGGTCACCAGCCCAAGACTTTAATTTTTCTCATGGCTGCTTCTTAATATGTTCAAAAATTTTCCAAGCTCCAAAAAAATCCACCTGGACAGGTCAGTGAGCTCTGGAACCAGCTTGGATCCACCTGGAGAGCACCGAAAAGCAGCACATAACCCCAGAATAGCTGACTACCTCAGAAGCCCCCTTCTCTACCCCCCAAGAGTCAACTGATGCCCACCAAGTCAGTTGGAAGCAGTTTTTCCGGGAGAAATGACACCCCTATTCCTGTTCACTCGCTTTTTTATAATAAGCAAAAACTCTAAAATGTTAGGATTCTGCCACTACTCCAGCTGCATGGCCACACATGCGCAGTTCAGTAGCTAAGTAAGGGGTGTTATCATTTTTTAAAACAACAGTGAGAACCAGGTGTCTCCCTGGGAGTCTGTACTTTCCTAGCTGAGTTTCTGAAGCCATCCTAAGAACTCTGTCTACTTTCTCAGAAGTTGTATGGATTCCCCAAGACAATACAAGAAGTGAATGTCAAAGAAGACTGAGATTCTAGGAACTGCCAATCACCATGTTAACAGTGAGGTTAAAGACTTAGTTTAATCCCAGCACTCAGGAGGCAGAAGCAGGCGGATCTCTGTGAGTTCGAGGGCAGCCTGGTCTACAGAGTGTGTCCCAGGACAGGTTCCAAAGCTACACAAAAACAAAACAAAACAAAAACAAACAAAGTGTTAGGTGAAAAGTGGGGCTCCAGAAGGCTTTTCACAAAACCTCAAATAAAAGAGGTGGCAGAAGAAGACTGGAAAATCTTCAGTGAAGCCTACAAAAACCAGCCACTGTGGCAGGGGCAGAGATACTCTTAGAGTATCCAAAGGTGACCTAGAGTGCATTAGCATATGAACATATCTCTGGATGGAAATTTTAAGATGCTAATGAGTCATGCATACCTGAAATTGTTTATAAAACTTAACCTGAGGAGCTACTGAAGGTTGAAAGCTACTACGGAAGGGAGAGTCATTTTTCTGCAGGGATGTTGCCCTTGGTAAGTCACCCATGCTTCAGTGGATGGCCCCACACCCATGTACTTATTACTAGCACTATAGACTCAGTGTTTTTTTTTTTTTTACAAGATGCAAGATAGTATGAAGTTGGGAACAGGATGTGTTGAGGGTTCATGAGGAGTTGGAGGATGAAAGTGGGGGAAGAAAACAATCTAAATGCCCTGTATTCATCCACAAAATTACTGCATTATATTATTATTATAAAAGCTGTGTTGGAAATAGAGGTGGACAAAGAGAAATCAAGATTTATCGAAGAAAGGCTCCAGTTGCCAGAATGACGTGAAAACTTTCCCCATCCTAACTACATTTAACAATCAAAGCATGTCTGAAAAAAAAATATGAGCCATCTCCCAGAGTAGGCAGCTGCTATGTAATGACATATGAAGGATCAGAACTCAGCTGGCATAGGGCTTTTGATTTTTGTACCTGTCCTGGCTCACCAGCTCACTGGTGTTATTGGGAGTGTCTTTGGATTCTTTAATGAACTGTTGCTATTTCTATCACAATCCAAGTGTCCTTGGTTCAATTCTTTGTTCTGGGACATGAGACCTGAAATCTCAGCAGGTGCTCCACTGACTCTGATCCATGCCTAGTATAGAACTGTATTTAACAGACAGAGCATGCCAAGAGCAATCCATGATGCACAATTGGGTCAAAATACCCTTGACAAAGGTAAAGGGCTCCCTGCCAAGCCCAGTGACCTGAGTTTGAACCCTGTGACCCATATGGTGGAAAGAGAACAGACTCTCAAAAGTTGTCCTCTGACTTTCAGTGTGCCCCCATACACCATATAAGTAAATATATAAATAGATGTGTTTTTTTTCAAGTACTGCTTATAAAGGCGACACATAGGCTCCATTTCTTTTCAGAAGGCCATTGAACTGTTACATGTTGTTCCTGCTCTGGCCCAGTTCCCCATTGCTAGCATGTGCTATCTTATAGTGAAGTTTCTGCTTCCAAAGCATTTGTGTGCCTTCACTCACAGATCTGCTGTCACACACCTTTCATTTCCTTAACACACTATCTCTATCCCTATACTTCCAAGTAGCTGTGGTCCACTTTGTCAGGGACAGAAAAACCTAGAATGGACACAAGCCCAGATACTAGCCAATATCAAGACCATTCAAGTTTATACCCCAACTAAACCCCACACAAGTAACAAGACAACCTGAGAATTCTAGCTCTCAGTAAAGGTGAAATCACAATGCTTCAGATATAGTCATTTTCACATGTACCTTACATAGTATTACATTTAACTGTTACAACAGATCTTCATGTATGTGTATGGAGTTTGTGTGTGTGTGTGTGTGTGTGTGTGTGTGTGTGTGTGTGTGTGTGTGTGTGTGTGTATGCTGTACATACATGTGCATGTGGATAATTTCAATCATGAGTGTATGTGCAGAGGCTTGAGGAGGACACCTTGGTGTTCTGCTCTATCACTCTCTGCCTTGCTTCCTTGAGACAAGACTTCTCACTGAACACAAAGATAGGATGGCAGCCAGCAAGCCTCAGTGATCCTCTTATTCAAAAGGTGGTCTGCAGTATTGTGTTTAATGTACAAATTTTTTTTTTGTTTTGTTTTTTTGTTTTTCGAGACAGGGTTTCTCTGTGTAGCTTTGCGCCTTTCCTGGAACTCACTTGGTAGTCCAGGCTGGCCTCGAACTCACAGAGATCCGCCTGGCTCTGCCTCCCGAGTGCTGGGATTAAAGGCGTGCGCCACCACCGCCCGGCAATGTACAAATATTTTAAGAATGGATCTTCCTCCCTGTTTGTGCCACAAGCTATATTACCTCAGATCTTTGAACTTCCAGCACTGTAAGACCACAACGGAAAATAGGTTGCATAGTGTTTTCAGGTGATAAAGGAAATAAGCTGCCCTTACCTGAGAAAACATGCAAAAGACTAGAGTAGACAATTCTTTGAAAAGGCAAAACAAAACAAAACAAAACAAACAAACAAACAAATAGCTTGAGAAGATATCTTAGTGGTTAAAGCGATTGCCACACAAACATGAAAACCAGAAGAGATTGGATCCATAGAACCCCAAGAAAATGCTGGGTAGGAATGGTAGCCTACCTGTAATTCCAGTCTTGGAATGTAGAGATAAAGGATTCCCAGAGCAAACTGGCTAGTAAGACTAGCTATATCAGTGAGCTCTGGGTTTGACTGAGAGACTGCCTCTGTGAATGATGTGGAAGAGCAGATGAGGACTATTCATGATAAACCTCTGCTCTCTATACAGACTTTGTGCCCAAGTGTATGCACATGCATACATGAATACCTACATGAAAGTAAAACCACCTTATATATACACACATATGTATCACACACACACACACACACACACACACACACACACACACACACATGTAAAATAAAAAGAAAACCAAATAACTAACAACAAAAAGGCAGGAAAAATTGAACTGAGTGCTGACCCATGGACATGACTGATACCACTCAGAATGCAAGAAGTGTTCGTTAGAATCCAAGACACCACCTTCATCTATCATGTCTGTAAAATCAAAAGGCATGGTGAGATTGTTGTAATATAATGGGCAAAATTTTCTCACCTTGTTATGCTATTAAAAGTCATTCATCTCTGCACTGTGCAGCACCTAAAGGATGGATAAACTGTACCTGTCTAACGACTAAGTTAATCTCTATACAAATTAGACACCAGCCATAAAAATGAACAATTTTTTCTAAACTGCATGCTCACAGCCAAAGATAAACAAAATATCCCACCAAGACAGGAATAAAAAGTGATGTATAGAATAGGGCATGAATTCAGTTATACTTTTAAAAATATATTTAATTTTATTTTTGAATTGTGTTTATATGTGTCTGGATATATATGTACACACACATGTGAGTTCTCAGGGAGACCAGAAACATTCAATTCCTCTGGAGATGAGTTCCAAGAAGATGCCTGCTGCCTGATGTGTGCTCTGGGAACCAAATTCTGGTCTTTTGCAAGAACAGTGCCTGCTCTTAAACCCGGGCCCATCTCTCCTCAGTTACATTTTTCCATAAAAGAAGAACCCTCCTTTATAAAGGAAGGCATGAAAACACTATAATAGTGCTGACTTGGATATGTAAACAGGAACTGCTAGAGTTTTTTAAATTTAATTTTGTTTATCATTATTGTATGCATGATATATATGGGGGGAGGGCAGGGCATATGCAGCCAAGGCAGCTATGTGAAGGTCAGAGAATAAATTTATGCAGTTGGTTCTCTCTTTTATGTGGGTTAGGGGGACTGAACTCAGGTCTCCATGCCTTAGCAGCAAGCATCCACTAAGCCATCTCCCAAAAGAGTATTTTTTTGTTGTTGTTGTTGTTTTGTTTTTTTGAGATAAAATTTCTCTGTGTAGTTTTGGAGCCCTCCCTGGAACTCACTCTGTAACCCAGGCTGGGCTCAAATTCACAGAGATCCACCTGCCTCTGCCTCCCAAGTGCTGGGATTAAAGGTATGCACTACCACAGCCTGGCTGTGCGCCACTACTGTCCAGCCAAAAGCATATTCTTAAGGTGTAGTTAACAGTACTAGCATAAAATTAATCATTTCACAATTGTCTGTTCTTTTTTATTGTTCAGCATACCATTACACCTTTTAGCTACAAATGAAATTGAAAGGCACAAAAGCTCAAAATTTGTGATTAATAACTATTTTTTCCCCAAAATATCAGTCTTGGGGACTGAGAGTTCCATTGTCCTAGATATCACTAGGCAATTTCAAAATCTTCTGACATCTTTGTCACTTGTGAAAACAGAATTGGTTTTGCCATTAAAAAGTAGAGCGTGGCTACTGGCTAGCAGCTGGATTCCCTGTCTCAGTGTTTGGCCTACTTTGAATAACACATTGAAGGACATTTTCCTTCCCACTTGGTTTCCAAAGAATTTGTGGAGTTCTTCCAGGTGGTCATCTGCCAGCGTCTTTCCTCACAACAGTCAAAGTACTGCAGCTTAACTCTTGCCTCTACAATATTCCTAAATAACTTAGCTGGGGGAACTGGTTCATACAAGTTACCATGCTGTACCCATCCCTATAAAGATGCAGACACAGTAACCTGGGCTTTCATTCATCTTTTTGTGTTTAATGTTCACAGCAACTTTACAAAGCTTCAAACACTGTTTCCCATCACACAAGAGGACTGTGAGGCTTGGGGTTCCAGAAACAGGGCACTCCAGAGAGCAGCAACCTAAACCTTGTTCTGAACTTTCAAATTTTACTGCTATCAAAGGATTTCTGGGGATTATTTATATAGCACCTAAGAAATATGAGACAATTCCAAGTGGCCAAACGGTAGGAAGAAGCAAGATGCTGTCATCTATACAGCGGCAATGGCTCCTGCCTCCTGCTCTCCCTAGAAAACAGTTTTCCTCTATACAGAGAATGATTCTGACCAGAGCAATTTCACAAAAATACTTTTGGGCTTTTCCTCAGAAGTGCTTAGCTCACTGGGGAATGTGCCATGCTGGCTCTCACTATGCTGGGTCCTAGGTTTGTGTCAGCCTCTGTCCCATCCCTCATTTCTAAAGTGCCTTTTCTACACTTATTTCCAGAATCCAAACTGCCCTCTTCTTTTCTGAACCAGCCCTGCAGAAAATGGTCTCCAGTTAGCCAACAGTTCCTTTACTATCCAGTCAATGCTATTTCTAAGACCAGAAAGGTCTCACGCTGTTTTACAGCTCTGTGGTCAGTGTATGTTAAGGCCACTGGCACGCTGATTTAACTACTCTAATTTTGTATTGTGCTTTTGTTATAGTAAAGAAGAGAATCTATGACCAGCTAGAAACATGCCGTTGTCCCTTCCCTCTCTTAAGAGTTAATTGCATTGGACAGGTCAACCACCTGATTAGGCAAATACCCCTCAACCTTAAGCCATGATGAAGGGATAGAAGGAATAATTATCTCTTTAATGGGATAATTTACTTTTACTTATCAGAATTTCCACCCCCAGCAAAATTCCTACAAGCCTTCAAAGAGGTTCTATTTGGTCTGTCCATTTTTCTGTGTCCTGATTCAGAAAATTCTGATGTTCCCTTTTTCTCCTCTTCTATCCCTTTGTTCTGGATGCTGGCCAGAATCTACACTTTCTCTGGTTCTTTGGTCTTTCCTACACTTTCTCTAATGCTCCACTCCCCACCAAATGGCTAGACATACTCAGAAGACAAGGTTATCTTCTCTTCAATGGTCCTCCCCTAAGAAGCTGCCAGGGTTTACTGCTTGACTGCCCTATATTTTTCTTTTAAACTCTAATGAAATTGTCCTGGAGCTTCTACTGGAGTCCATTCCTAAATTCTTTTATTAATGATAGTAAGAATCCCAAGAAAGGACCCTAATTGTCCTGGTAACTCTAATGGGACTCCCAACATTTTAGGTAACATTTTAAAGTGAGACAATGCAAATGCCTCCCTCCTTGTTCTTTCAAGATGTTAAGAGGAAAATATATGTGGCCTCCCTTCACGGTCCTAAAACAGCTGATCTCACAGAACCTAAAGTAAAGTATTGGTTACTAGAAGCTGGTGAGAGAGCAGAAGAAAGAAGGGTGAGAAAACGGCTGATTTTATTTACATCTCAGTTGGACAGGAGCCAATAGTTCTTGAGTGTTCTGCATAGGAGGTGATTAGAGAAGGAAAATGTTCTATATTTTTAAAGTTGAAGAAATGTTTTTATTAGTGCATATTAATTTATACAGAATAGCAGCTTTCACTGTGACATATTCCCTTCTGCTCCCTAATACCCTCATCCCTTCACTTATTTCCCCTCTTTGAAGAAAATGTCTTGAATGTTTTCACTGACATGAAAAGTTAAATGAGGTGATGACTTGAGTGAAAACTGGCCCTGTGGGCTCAGTTATTTGTACACTTGGTCTCTGGTTAGTGGTTCTGTCTTGGGTGTAATGGGACCTTTAGGAGATGCAGCCTTGCTGAGGGAAGTATATCTGTGGAATCTGAGACTTCATGGCCTCACTATCTTTAAGTTTAATTGGCTTCTGTCATTGTATATGGAGAATATGATCTCTCCGCTTGCTGATCCAGCTTCCTATTGCCATGCCTCCCATGCCATTACAGACTTTCCCTCTGGAATTGTCAATCCAAACAAATACCTCCTCTCATAAGTTGTCTTTTGTCATGATATTTTTACTACAGCAACAGTAAAGTTACCAATACATAGAGGTAAATAAGTTTACCCTTCTTGTTCTTTTTGTTTTTGTTTGTTTCCTTTGTTTTTTGGTCCTTAGGATGTGATCCACAGCCTTGTGCATCTTAAGTGGGTAATCTACTATTGAGCTATACTATCCACCTCACTTACCCTAACTGGAATATATTGAGACATCACATGATATCCTAAATAAATGTATACAATGTTAATATTGGTTTAGAATATAAATTTTTTTTTCTAAAGTCAAAGTAATGGCATGTCCTACAATAGTGTGTCATTGGAGGAAAGATTATGGCATTGTTTATTTTTCTACCATTCCTGGTTATATTTAATTTTGGATTCAAGGAGAATGGAATGGATAGGAGAATAATGTCCTAAGCCAGTGTTTCATCTTTGAAACAACTGTTTTACATACTAGAGCCAGATAGTCTGGGGTTCTTTGAAAAGTATGACTGTCTGGTGACCAGGCCTCTTTCTGATTTCACTGAAAGGATACAGAACTCGGCATCTAGACTTCCTGGAAGTGGCCAAGATCATTCTCAAGTACAGAGAAATGTAACAAATAGTTTCATAGCCATCAAAATCACCCCAGTAGAGGTGGCTTTGCTGAGGCTCTACCACCTTCATTAGGGCCTCCTAAAAAAGCAATCTTGCATAAGACAAGTCCATTCATTAACACTTCATTTAAGTGAAATTTCATTATGCCCTCCTTTGACTTAGACATGATATGTTATGAAAGGTCTAATTCATATTCTTAGAGAGGGTCCCCTTGCTTCCAACAAAACACACGCCACTGACTCTATTTCTGAGAAGAGTTGTATACTAAATAGAGTGTAACCCACATGGCAAAGGAGGATGTTTTTCAATGGCTTATTAAGTTACTTGAACACAGGCATTTACATGCAAATAATTAATGCGCCAATTACAAATTATTTGGTTTTGTTCATTAAAGCAGAACTACAATTTATTAAAGCAGGAGCCAAAACAAATGCTCTCGCTATATCAAGGATACATAGTCCTCAAAGGAAAATTACACCACAAAAGCTCAGCCTGCCTGCAAGAAAAGAAAAATAGCTGCATTCTCCTCCTTGGGATCCATTCAGTAGAAAATATTACTAATTCAAGGTCAGGGCTAATCCACAAATTCAGAGATCCTTGAGAAACATTTACATCTGCACATAAGTCTTTGGTTTTAGGAAGGCTTTGTGTTTTACCTGCTTCCCTGAGGGGCACAACAGCCTTCAAAGGATATTACTTTCTTTCCTACCTAGGCTCTTTTGTTTATGGATGTCTGAGAAGAATATATTTGAAGGTCTGAATTGTCCATCAGAAAGTACTCTATTCAGGAGCAATGATCTGGGACAGCTTTCTGATGCCAGGATTATTGTTTTGCTCCCCAAGTTACTTCAGCTATCACTACCCCTATGCTATGGTCAAGACTTCTATAACCAAAGTCCTAAACTGCGGTCTGAGGTATGGTCTCATTAAGCAAATTCAGCCAAGTGTTAGGTCAAGAATATAGGCGGGAGGGTCCATTCTTTCTCCTTTCCTATTTGTTGAGAAAACATCATGATAAAATGGGAAAGGCTGGGGAAAAGCTCTGATATTATTTCAGAATAGTTCTGAATCAAGACTTGGATTACATATGAGTTAACAGTGATGGGCAATTTTCATATGGCTTCCATAAAAAGACTAATTAACAGTAATAATCAATTTACCTAGCACTGTACTAAGTGATTAATAAAACAGGTATTTATATGAAACTTTTGCTGGAAAGCAAGGAGGGTGATGGAAGCCGGAGAAAAAGCCTGACATTTGGGTATCATTTTGCACACCTTTACCTTCTATCACCTTTGACTTCTGGAAACAGACATGTTTATAACTCAAACAGTGTGTATCTAACCAGTCTTATCCTTCTTCAAGGCTTCGGATGAAGAGATATATATTGTCCTATGCCTTTAGTTACCTTGTATTCCAAGCCCAGCAGAATTTTATAAGACAGGATTCCCCTGGGACCCAGATGAGGGCAATTACTTATGATGGTGAGAGTATATCATGCAATAGAAATGATCACGTCTTGAGAATCAGATGAATCCCTGAAGAAGATTGAAGACATTTTTGGACCACCTTGCTGAACCAGAGCTGAGACAATAAAAGACAAGACCACATCTTTACCAGGACTATATGATTATGTACATTCCCTGCCACCCTGCCCAATCTTTCTTTCCTCTTAAAACATAAACTTTACCTTGGTAATCAGATTGGTGAATACCCTGTCATCATAGAGCCTTCATCCAGTAACTGATGGAAGTAGATGCAGGGATCCACAACCATGCACCAGTCTGGGAGTCCAGTCAAAGAGAGGGAAGAGGGATTATATGAACAAGGGGGGGTCAAGATCATGATGGGAAAATCTACAGAGACAACTGAACCAAGCTCAAAGGAACTCACAGACTTTAGACCAACAGCTGTGGAACCTGCATGGGCCTGGACTAGACCCTCTGTATACAGGAGACAGTTATGTAGCTGGGTCTGTTTGAGGGGCCCCTGGCAGTATGATCAGGATCTATCCCTTGTGCATACGCCAGCTTTCTGGATCCCATTACCTGTGGTAGGACACCTTGCTCACTCCTGATAAAGCAGGGAGGGGCTTGGTCCTGCCTCAATTGAATGTACCAGGCTTATCTGTCCCCCCATGGGAGAACTTACCCTGTTGTAGGAGGGGATGAGGGGTGGGATAGGAAGGTGAGGGTATGAGAGGGAGGAAGGATGAGAGGAGGATCTGTGGTTGGTATGTAAAATGAGTTAAAAAAATACATAAACTTCAGTTTGTACTTTGCTTATAATTGATTTAACTGCTAATATCCACATATAAGCAAATACATATCATATTTGTCTTTTGGGGTCTGTAATACCTCACTCAGGATAACTTTTTTTCTAGTTCTATCCTGTTGAGTCAATATTTTAGCATCACAGGTTCTGTTTGACGACTTTGATCTTGGACATAAACTCGGAGGGTAGTGTGCTCTTTGTGAAGAATTAAAATGTTTTCACTCTGAAGACTTTCTGGTAGGAAGTAGAATTAAATAAGCTGCTACTCCAATAGGTAAGACTGTTTTTCTCTCTGCCTAGAGAGACCCTCCAGCTAGCAAAAGACACTTCAAGGAGACACAGAGTACATATGTGAGTACAGGTGTTGCATGTGCCACACTTTTGTACAGACCACTAAACTTTTGGAACTGCTCCATTCAGGGATAACTCGAGGTCTACATCTTCCTTTCTTGAATTCTTTCATTAAACAGATACAGACATACTAGGTGGAAACACAACAGTAGGTTATTGGCATCAACCCTCCATGTACCAACAGCCAAGTTATAGATACAACAGTGAAAATTAATACCTGAAATGGTTTGGATGAAACTATTCTTGTGAAATTATTTGGTCCTGGCAGTTTTAGACAGCTTTCCAGAAATAGAAGGAAATACCAGTTCCCCTCTTGCTATAAGTGGGTGTAAGGTTAGCCAGCTTCCCATCATTCGGCCATTCACATCCATCCTTCGACTAGCTCTCCAGGCTACCCATTAAACATTATTATATATTTCTTACGTGCTGTGTTCTGAGGATTTTATATTAAACAAGAATATATTTGTTGCTAGTCTATCAACTTCCTGTGAAGCACGCATTTTCAACGGGGGTGATATTACCCCCAAAGGGGCAAGAAGTGGTTTTAAAAGGGGGGAAATGTAGCTCCTACAATGCTTTATTTCCCTCCAAAGGACCACATTGTAAAAAAAAATCAATATAAAAATATCTATGGTATTAAAAACATAGGGACATAGGGGAACAGTTAGGGGGAAATGCCAAAAAATACTCCTTAGGGGGCAATCATCCAAGAAATAAAATGTTGGGAAAGAAGGGGTCTAATATAGAATGACATTAAATTATGACTATTAGAACAAGAAAGACAGGAGACTATGAGAACAGGTGGCTGGATATCCTCAGCAGGCACAGATATGGATGTCATCTTAGAATGTTATCATAAGGGGTTGCCTGAGCACTGGAACCTTTGATGGGGCAGGGAAGGTGATTAGATGTGTTAGACTCCATGAGGTTTCATCCTGTAAGGGGATGGGGCAGATCCCATTGAGTCAAAGGCATTTCTCCATGATTGCAGCCCCAGGGTGGTCATGCTGTTCAGAACTGGGGTTCTGTCACATACCTGTGAACTCTGTATACAATGAATTACTCCCTCTGGCTGTAAATCCATCAGAGCTTCTGCTATTGATACAGTTGTGTGATTCTTACAGGTGGCTTTTAATAGTGAAAAACCCTAATGTGATGGAGAGTCTAGCTTTTCTCTGTGCAAGCAGTATATGCAGAGACTCAGCCTTTACTGGGTCAGTATAAGCCTGGGGATGAATCCATGCCTTTCATTTAAAGCTAACTCAAGAGTGTCCCCAGACCTGCATTTGTCTCCTGTCCCTTGCGGCAAGCGCTCACCATGGCTACAGGATTTTGAGCTGATTTACTGCTTTCTAAAGGTGCACCCACAGAATTCTACTCTCCTCTGAAGCTCTGTTGAATATTGCCTCAGAGTCCCTTGCTAGAATTTCCACTGCTGAATCAGAAGTGGGAATCTTTCCTAATTCTCAGACTGCTGTGTTCTTTCATCAAGGATCTGAGCTATTATCTGTGATGGATAGGTTCCAAGGCCTGAAGCCTGGGGGCATGCTTGCTTCCAAGGCAATTAGGTGAGTGAGTAGGGACCCCCAAAATGTGCATACACACACACACACACACACACACACACACACACACACACACACACACACACACACACACGATCACACACAGCCTTAAAATGTTGCTGTTCCTCAAGTGTGAGGATGAGGGGAGACAGGGTGGGTCCTGTGTGAACTTCCTGGCCAGCTCTACTTTACACCTTTGCCTTATATCACATTTCTAAATTCTCTCTCCATTGGTGCCTCTGTCATGAACCACATGCCTGCGATTCCATCTGCTCATTTTTGACTAGTTGGTAAGCACTGTGGTCAAACCTGCATGACACATAGAATAACAGAACTTTGAAGTCAATCTTCTTGCCGAAGGTCACACAGGAAGTAGTGGAATCACCCAGTCACCTCCTATTAATTGCTCTGCTCTGAGCCAGTGTGTAAAACTGATTCTGTGATCAACATGTGTATGTCAAAGGATGGTCACCATGCATGCTTTGGGTTTGCACATTCCCTTATGTATCCATTCTGGTAAACACTTAGGATACCTACTATATGGTGAGCTCTGTGCTGCAACGGTGAAGACAAATGTCAGGACTCTGGTCTATCAGAGAATTTATACATTGGGGTGTGGTAAGGGAGTTAGAATGTAGCCTCTCCACTAGTCCCAGAACATTCCATCATCTCAAAGATAACTTCATTTCCAGTAGCAGTTACTCTTCATTATGCTTTTATTTTAACTCAGGAAAGAATTCCACTACTTTCTGTCTCTGTGTATCTACATTTTCTGAACAATTTATATGAATACTATTATATAATTCATGTTCTTGTCTGTAGCTACTTTCACTCAGATTCATGTTTCCAAGTTCCATTCTTTCATAAGCATGAATCATTACTTCATCCCTCTGTTATTGCCAAATAAATAGTCTATCACATAGATATAGCACAATGTTTATCTACTGAACAGTTGATGAAGAGTTAGGATATTTCTAGTTTTGGAAATTATGAATAATGCTGATAAGAGCATTCAGATACAATTTTTATATGGATAGAAGATTTTCTGTGCTCTCCTGGTAGACATCCAAAGAATAAATAGAACTGTTTAGTCTGTCTTCTGGTAGTCCATTTTTAGTACCTTTTGAAACTGGGTTCTTATAATATTTTAAAAAGTTACATCTATTTATTTATTTGTTTGTTATATGTGCATGTTCCATGATGTACATAAAGGTCAGAGTATAACTTGTAGGGCTTAGCTAACTCCTTCTACTCCATATGTGTTCCAGGGATTAAATTCAGGTTATCAGTCTGACCATCAAGCATTTCTTACCTTCTGATCCATCTCTCTGGCCCTAACCTGTGTTCTACTGCATCTTCTCTTGGTGACAGTCTCTACAACTACTGCATGTCCCTTCAATATCTCAACATCCTTGTCAATACTTCTTAGCCTTTCTCTTCATCATAGATCTCATGGACCTTTCTTTTGCTTTAAAATGGGATTCAAATAAGAAAATCCATTTTTCAGTGTTCTTAAAGAGGATCATGTTATTTTCAGGCAAATGGATGGAACTAGAAAATATCATCCTGAGTGAGATAACCCAGACTCAAAAGGACAAGAATGGTATGTACCCACTCATAAGTGGATAGTAGATATAAAGGTAGTTAGGCAGCAACCCACAACTCCAGAGAAGCTAACTAACAGGGAAGACCCAAAGAGGGACACATGGACCACCCTGGGGAGAGGAAATAGATGAGACCTCCATGAGTAAACTGGGGATGAAGGGATGAGCAGTGGAGGGTAGGGGATAGGGGTTAGGAGCATAAGGGAATGGGATGGTTGAACTGGAACAGGGAGAGAGGGGGAATACAATGAAAGAGATACTATGATAGAGAGAGACATCATGGGGATAGAGAAAAACCTGGTGCTAGAGAAGTTGCCAGGAATCCCCAAGGATGACCCCAGCCTGGGCTACTAGCAATAGTGGAGAGGGTACCTGAACTGAACTGGCTTGCCCCAGAGATCACACCTGTGAATACCCTGTCATCACATAACTTTTTTCCAATGACTGATGCAAGCAGATGCAGAGATCCACAGCCAATCACTAGACAGAGTTCCAAGAGTCCAGTCAAAGAGAGAGAAGAAGGATTCTATGAGCAAGTGCATCAGGATCATGATGGGGAAACATGTAGGGATGGCCAAACCAAATGATAGGGAACTCATGGAAGTTGGATTAATGGCTGTGGAGCCTACATGGAATTGGACTAGGCCCTTTCCATGTAAGACAGTTGTGTAGCTTGATCTGCTTGGGGGGCCCCCTGGCGGTAGGATCGGAATCTAGCTCTGGTGCATGAGCGGGCTTTGTGGAGCCCACTACCTAAGATGGGACACCTTGTGCAGCCTTAAGGCAGGGAAAGGGCTTGGACTTGCCTCTACTGAATGTGCCTCCACATGGGAGGTCTTGCCTTCTGTAGGAGGGAGTGGGGGATGGGTTGAGAGAGGAGGCTGATGGGGCAGGCGGAGGGAAGAGGGGGATCTTTGATTGGTGTGTAAAATGAATGAAAAAAATTTTCTTAATTAAAAAAAGAGGATCAAATATAGCAGAAATAAACACAATTTCTGACTTGCTGGTTATCATTGTTTTGCTGAGAAAAGCAAGAGAAAACAGTATGCCCCAAAGACACAGATATTTAAATGTCTCTGGAAGACAGGCCACCTTTGAAATTCAGTTCACCACCAGTGTCATTTATAATTCCAAGCAATTTTTGTTTGTTTGTTTGTTTTTGTTTTTGGAGACAGGGTTTCTCTATGCAGCTTTGGAGCCTGTCCTGGAACTCACTCTGTAGCCCAGGCTGGCCTTGAACTCACAGAGACCTGCCTGCCTCTGCCTCCCAAGTGCTGGGATTAAAGGCACTTTTTTAAAAGCTAAAAGAACACTGGTGTCTAAGCTTTTTAGCCCTACCTTCTTCATCCTGGTAAGCCTGCCAGCACAGGACAATCTGACTGATAAAAGGCTAGTTCTAAAGGAAGCAGGGAGATTCTAAAAAGGACATGGAGAAGAGCTTCTGGATGCTAATTTGAAAGGTAGATGCTGGGTATTCACCAAATTACACACATGGTCTGCCTGTTCTTGGGACGTTTATTCAGTACCTCACAGGGAGCACTGCCAGAGATGAAGGGAATATAGAGGAAGGTAAAGGCTTGTTGGAAAGCTGTAGGACTTGCCCAGGGATTGTACCCCTCAGTTCTCTTCTGATGGCCCTACAATAGCTTACCTCCACAGGCAGTCATGGCCTCTGTGTGTTTAGAGTCCCATATCTCATCTGTAAGAATCAATCATCTGAAAGTTAATTTTGGAGGTTCACGAAGAGGAACCACATTTCTCATCCTTTAACAAAGGGGCAGTTAATTTAAGGGTGGAGGCTTCTGAGAGCTTTTCTCACAAGTGGAAATGCACAGTGCAGTCAAAATGTACATTTTCTTTCTCTAACTGCAGCCAAGCAGAAAATCACACCCTGTCTGCCAAGTCCCTCTTCTGATGACCTGCTTAGTAACCAGCTTTATCTGGAATTTATTCATTTGATTTTATTACAAAAGAATAAAAGCCAAGAATACCCTTGACACAGAATAATTCAGAAACAGCCTGTATACTGTGCCCTCTGATTCACCAAAAACCCAGGTGTGCCGACTAGTTTTGTGTCAACTTGACCAAAGCTATAGTCATCTGATGGGAGGGAACCTTAGTTGAGAAAATGCCTTAATAAGATCTGGCTTTAGTCAGGCAGATAGGATGTTTTCTTAAACAGTGATTGATGGGTGGTGCTATGCCTGAGCTGCTGTTCCTGGGGTCTATAACAAAACAAGCTGAGCAAGCTGTGAGGAGCAAGCCAATAAGTAGCACTCTTCCATGGCCTGTGCAACAGCTCCTACCTACAGGTTCCTGTCCTGACTTCCTTCAGTGATGAAGAGGGATGTGGAAACATAAGCCAAATAATCCCTTTCTTCCCTAAGCTGCTTTTGGTCATACTACTTAAGCACAGCAATAGAATAATAGCTAAGATTCCAGGAAACTACATTCACTCATGGGCTATTCCTAGTAAGTACTTTCTGGTTACTGTGGAGTAGTGTATTGTTATGCCAACCCTGAATTAGACAAGTGGGCATGATGTGATACTTACTGACTGGAATACAATTTCACCAACACTTTAAAAACTGCCAAATGTGTATAGTTTTTGTTCTGTTCTGTTGTGTTTTACCAACTATGAATGTGGGTTAAGTTATCCCTTGAACTCCATCTGTAAAATGAATTTATTTTATTTTAAAGATTTAAAAATAGATTTCTTATTAGTGTGTGTGTGTGTGTGTGTGTGTGTGTGTGTGTGTGTGTGTGTAGTGTATGCAACCTTGTAAGTGTTGTTGAAGACCAGAGGACAAACAACTTGTTTCTCTTCTACAATGGAGTGGGCCTAAGGATTGAACTCAGGCCATCAGGCTGGCCAATGATTTTATTTGCTGAGCTGTCTTGACAGGCCTCCTGGAGAATATTGTTTGGATATGATCTTCCAATCTTCTCTATGTGACTACTCTATGCCTTGGGACCAAAACAGTTAAAGTGCACCCCAGATAAAGTTCCATATACTAAACACGTTAACAACACAGGCAACACTCTCTGTATTTGCCACGAGAACAGCATACAAAAGAAGATGAAAAACAAAAACTCATTCGAGGTTTAGATTCTGTAGCTGGGTACATTTCTTCCAAATACACCTTTAAATAGAAAAAAATAAATTTATTCTTTGACAATCTTACACATGTGCACAACATATCTTGATTATATCCAATTCTCACTTCCCACCTCACTCCCTCCTATTTTGCCCAGCCTTTATCCAACCCCACCTTTCTCAAATAATCCACTGAGTCCAAGTACTGTTGTCTGCATGAACATGGATGTGGGTCATCTACCGGAGCTCAGACAACATATCAGGGGCCATCCCCCTGAATTGAAATGATTCAAGACTATTCTTAGGACAAACAACATGTGCTTGATTACAACTCTGTTCAAGTTGTAGTCCTTGCTGACCTTGATCACAGGTCTGATCCTTTTTTGCTTTCTGAAAATCTGTTAAAAGCAGCAGATTTTCCCTCTTAAAATGTATCCTGCACACCTACAAGAAACCTTCACACAAAAAAATGATAGGTGTCTCAGTGCATTCTCCATCAGCCTGAGCTCCAGAGGTAGCAAGTACAGCATTCCACCCAGGGCTTGCACATAGCAAATTTGTTGCATGAGATGGATGTGAACTCTGAGCTATGTTTGGTAAACAAAGCATGGAAAATGAGGGTCTGCAAGCTCCCGTATTGAGATTTGGATGTTTCAGGCTTTTGTATACATTTGAGAGGCCCTGCTGTTTGTCCCAAGCTATATAATAAAAAAAACTTCAGTTTCTTAAAAAGCTTCTTGTAGTTCTTGTACTTCTCCTTAAGCAGCTGGCCAGTTCATCATCGATGAGAGCCTCCATGAGCCCAAATAAGTATTTACTCCTTGTAAGTTGATTTATGTCAGGTACTTGTTACAGAAAAAGACAGCTAAGTTAACTCAGTTCTTTTTTAAAATGTGTGTGTGTGTGTGTGGGGGGGGGGGTCTGCACCTGTTGCTTGTGGCAGCCAGAGGACAAGCTTGACTGCTGACTGTAGCTCTTCAGGTGCTGCCAGCCTTCATTGTTATTATTATCACTAATATTATTATAAAGGATCGCTTGCTTAGAACTCCTAAGTAAACAAGTGTGGCTTTCTAGTAAGCCTCAGGATTCATCAGCCTCCTCACCACTGGGATCACAAATGCATGCCACTGCTTCTGACTTTAAAATATCAAAACAACAACAACAGCAAAAAACCAACATGGGTTCTGAGGAATCAAATCAGGTCTTCTTTACTGACTGAGTCCTCTCCTACATATAGCTAACACAGTTCTCTATTAGATTATCTTATGTGATAGCATCAAAATCCTGGTGTGTACAATAATCCAGAGGTCTGAGTGGAACCTGGTAGTTCCATTTCAATGTCAATGACTCATGTGACTGTGGTCACAGGGCCAACATGACCCATATGAGCTTCTGAACTTATCTTCATGAGTGGCAAGTGGTTTTCTCCAGTCTAGAGATGGAAAAGTCAAAGCTGAGTTATACTGCTTTTCAAACCTAGCTTCATCAGTGATGTATATCACTTGAACATTCTATTAACTCCAAGACCAGCTTCTACATCTAAGGGGAACAGACTACTCAAGAGCTCCAGTGTCAAGTACCAGAAGGCCTGCATCACTGGGATTATCTTATTGCCTGGCTACTGTAGGTCATCAGAGGCTTGTCTAACAATAGGCATCACTGGTGGAATACCTGATTTTGCTATTTGGCAAAATAAATACAAATTGTGTCCTAGAAAGCCCTATTGCCAACAACAGTAACAACTACTGTTTTCCTCTCCATAGCTTGCTGATCACAAAGTCCTGGTTCAGAAGCCCAGACTAAGAGATGTAAAGAGGAGAGGGCTCTGGTGCGGGGGAGATGGCTCAGCGGATAATGTGCTTGTTATACAAGCATCATGACCTAAGTTCCATCTTCATCAGCTCAGTAAAAGCTAGGCATTATAGCATGTTCTTGTGGTCTCAGCACTGGGAAGACAAAGGTAGATGAATTCCTGAGGCTTGCTGTTCACTTAGTACAGTTTATTGATGAGCTTTACATCCCAACAAGAGACTTGATCTCAAAAACCATGAAGAGTGAAAGATACTAATGGAAGGAGGGAGAAGGAAGGAAAGCACTGTAGATGGCTTCTGAAGAGTGACTCCTAAGGCTAACCTGTGGCCTCAACATGTATAAGTGCATTGCACCTGCACATATGCGTGTGCACACATCAGCATGAATAAGTCTTTACACAAACACACAGGGCTAGGAGTGGCAGACTTTTAGAAACAATTCTTAATGTTCGATTCCTAAACACATGCTCTGAGCCACAGCAGTCTTCTGGTACTAGGACTAGACTTTAGACCTGACTTAGTGACCCGTGTCCTTCTTTCTTGGACATTGTCTCTTCAGAAGCTCAGCTGTGAAGTACCAGTTTCTTATCCCAAACAACTCTAGGGATAGGGCTCCTTCCAATCTACAGGATACTGTGAGGACTTTTAAAGGTACTTCCACCTTATGCTAAGGCAGACCCCCTGATGTGGCTTGATACATGCTGGAAATGAGACAGTGATTTCCTTGGAGTAGACACAAACATCTGAGTATAACACATGGCCGCATCAGGAGGCTTAGCCAAAAAACATTGGGGGGGGGGGGGTGTAAAACATTGGACTCTGAGGTTTGACCAGCTTCATGCAGTTCTTTTATTGAGAAAAAAATTACCAGTAGATATTTCTGATGCTCTTAGATGGAAAGGAGATATTTATTGTTGATCTCTTTGGGCATGGGGAGGGAAGGGTCCACATTTTCAGTACCCAAGGAAACTGAAGAAGACAAAGAGTGACTCCATGTTGAGATTTCATGCCCAAAAGGACCAGGTCTGTCCCTGGACTTACTGAGACCAGAAAATGGGAGCGTTGCCTACTTTGGTGGCCCTGAGCTTTCTGTGGACCTCTTCTTAGTATTAAATTCCACAGTTAGCAGAAGCTGTCATAGTCAGTTCCTAGAACCCGCTTCTGAAAATATTAGGTTCATTCCTCCAGCAACACTCTTGGGTTCAAGAACATCAGGAGTTGGAACAAACACTGGTGTTCCTTGCACTTCCCCACCATTTCACCCCACTGAACTCTCATTCATCAGATAGTCACCCCTCTCCATTGTCTCAGCTCTGTGTAGGAGTTCTTTAAGTCAGTGATGGCTGTCTGCTTTCCTAAGACAGGGGTGATTTGTGAGACTGGTATTAAGGAGTTTTGACCAAGTTCTGTACATCTGGGGAAAGATTTCCTTACTTAAAAAATAAACTTGAAAAAAAATAATATCTGGTCCTTTACGACATAGACATTTATGGTTATAATGCCTGTATTTTCACAGGTACCCTATGGTAGAAAAAGTGATGTTTGAGGACAAGAGCAATACAAGGGCTGAAGAGAAGACTCCATATGCTTCTAGTGGTACTGAGAAGTTCATTCCATGCTCTCCCTCAAACTATGATATATATATTGTCTTCATTTCCTAAGCTGGAACACCTTCTCATCACTCAAGTCAGCAGTGGGCACTGTGGCTTGCAGCCAGGGTGTTCTAATGAAGTCACCATCTGCACTGCTGAGCCTTATTTCTACTCACTATATTACCAAAAATAAAACTGTAAACTCAGTAAGGACAAGGGTTGTGGCTTAGATTTTGTGTTCTCTATGGAACTGTGTGGCATTCATTGTTCATTGTAGATCCTTAATAAATGGGACTAATGAGAAAATTAAAACCTAACCCAGTTTTAGAACTCCCGAAGGTGAAATGAAGCAGGTGAATTCATTTGCTGCCTATACGCTGCCTTAGGAATGTTCTTCCTAAGTGTCATCTTCCAACCTAAGAAATGGGATTGCTAAAGTACAGTGGTTAAAACATGGAAGCTGTGGAGTTGTCAAGAAGGCTCAGTGTGTAAAGGCACTTGATGCTAAGACTGATGACCTGAGTTCAAATATGGATCCTATGAAGACCCAATTGTTTCCAATTCTCTGTGCCTCAGTTTCCTCATCTGTACTTTTAGACATATATATTAAAACATACCTGTGAGATTTAAATGTAGCATTTTATCACATCTAACACTCCATATATCACAGTTGAATTTTTTGGGGGGTGGATGTGTTAAAAACTTGCAGCCTAATACCTAGCACATAGTAGGAACATATTAAATCATTGCAGGTATAAGTTTGGCAGAGAGGGGAGACAACACAACTCTTGTTACTCTGTGGAAGTAGGGGGAGCTGGCAGATGAGCATACACCATGTCAGGCTCCCTTACCTGTGGGAATTAACTATTGATTTCATTTTCACTTCATTAGGTTGGATATTGATTTCAAGAAGGCAGAGTGGAAGGTGACAGTCGATCACTAAGTAAACACTCAGGAAATCAGGAAAGTTTGCTCTTCCTTCAGGATTGGGGTTATTCCAGACTACCAGACCTCCTGAAAGGCTTGCTGGAGAGCCTAGTCTGCTCCTTGGGACCATGGACAAGAGATGAATCAATGACAGAGTGGTCTTCAAGGACTTAGCATGTACTGGTCTTCTGCTTCTAAGATAGTAGTTGAGCTGTTTGCTACCTCAGGGCTTTGAAAAATATCACTGCACCAGACCAAAACATCCTGAGAACAAGGCTGGGCAACAGAGACAAGGTGGAATATGGTTGGGCACTGAAGATGGAGAGTCAAGAATATTCTGGGTCAACTTTGAGTAACAAGCAAAGGTTTTTAAGTGACCTCATCATGACATAGACAGTTGAGTGGAAAGGAAGTTGCAGGACACTAAGAGGGAATATGTAAGTAAGTCATAAAGCAAGGAAAAATGGCAATATGCATGCAATGTGATTCTTACCATGTTTGAGTTTGAATCAACTCTTGTCTAAGGAACTAATCATGTGGATAGTTTGTGGCCTACCATCCCTGGAATGAGCTGTCAATTATAGCCTCCCTCTACCCCTTCAGGTGATAGATGCACATGTCTATGTCAAACCAGCCATGGTAACAGTCCCTGGCCACAGCAAGTGGACAAAGATTAGTCATGTGACTCAAAATAAGGCAGTGACCTTTGGAGGTATGCAGCCTTTGACCTCTTTTTTATGAGGTTGTCAGTGTATAAGGATTAAAACAACACAGAAGATCATGATCAAAAATTAAATAAAAGAGTAGCAGAAAATGGAGCTGCACATGCTGCCTCAAACATCTTTTCAGCAAATGTAAAATGAAAATGCTATTGAGTTTAGTAACTAGGTTTCACACCAGAGATTTATTTGTTATTTTAATAATTATCTTGTGACTGCCTGTAGACACATGCTAGGATATGTCTATTAGAATGTCTACATTATACATGGAATACCAAGAATGAAAGACAAGATTTGGTGCAAAATAATTTTTCAAGAAATCGCCTAGAAATTCAGTTTTACAGAACCTAGTCACAAACATTTAGATTTCCTTCATGTGCCTATCATGATATGTGTGGGTGTATGTACTTGTACCTGTGTATTTGCCTGGGGAGCAGGGAGCTTGTGTGTGTACCCAGAGGCCAGAGGATGATGTCAGGTGCTTCCTCAATTTATTCTTTTCATTATATATTGAGTTAGGGTCTCCTATGTAAACCTAGAGCTCACTAATTTGCCTAGTCTAGCTAGCCAGCTTGTTCCTGGAATTATCTCACACATGCTGGGATTACAGGCTGAAAGTCATCCTGCCTCAGCATTTAAGTGACTGCTGGGGGTCTGAATTCTGGTTCTCATGTTTCTGTGGCAAGTGTTTTTGTTCATTGTCAACACCCCAGAATTGCAACCACAGTGAGTATGGCTCATATACTTCCTTTGAGAGTCACTAAGCAGTGATTCAGCACATCATGTAATTCATGTAGGACCACTTTCTGAGTTTGAACTATCCCCCTCAAAGTCTGTGTGACCTCTGAGAATGAGAAGGAAGATGAGGGGTTCTAGCAGAGACAGATTAGAACTTTAGAAATTATTTTTCTCAGGGTTCTCTTTTCTGGAAATTTTTTAGCTCTGGCTGAGACTACATTTCCCTTAAGGACTTCGACCCAAATGTCTCCCATTACTTATCATCCAACGTGACAGCAATTGTACCAGTCTTAAATGCAGGATCTGGAGATATAATAATACAGTCCCTCCTTGAGATCTCAGGGTGGCCATTCCTTCTGTAATGCCTTGGAGACATGTGGTTTGTCCATATTTGTTCCCCCGCCCTGCTTTGGAGATGCACACTATAAAGTGGCAACTCATTATTTAAGTGCTATTTGCTTCTGTCATTTCACAGTGGAAAAGGATGGAGAAGGAATAGTGAAGAGTGACATAGGACTCAATCTTTAGAGGTTCACAAACCAAAGTCTAGTTGTCTTACTAAGATCAGAAAGAACCAGCAGGTGTACCCTTTTCCAGCATTCTTCCTGCTAGGTAAAGACTCTGGAAGCCATGGTTCATGATGAACTAACATGGGTATATGAACTTCTTAATTGACTGGAGAGAAAAGGCAGTTGGACCAGGGTGAGGTTGATGAGAGAAGGGAAAAGCAGTTGATATATTCTCTAAACAGAGGAGAAGTGAATGCCCATGAAGAAATGTGACTCAGAGGGCTGTCCCTTAGGTTCCATCCACTGGAAACTGGGGGACCATAAAGGGTTATATACACAGCAAAGTGGTGAATGATCTGCCTTGCTATATTACTCTGCAAAAAGTGGCTAAATAAAACTCAGTGTTCATTTGGTCTCAAATGGCTATGGAAATATTGCAGAGGTCAGACTGGAGAATAGTCCTTAGTGATACTTATGAGGCACGAACCCACAGGTATGAAAAAGCACTAGGTATCTCCAGGATCCAGTAATAGTCTTAGTATCTTTGAACTATTTTCAGAAAATACCAAAGGCTAAGTGGTTTATTAATGACTTAATTTATTTCTTACAATTCTGTAGGTAATGAAGTCTAAGAGCAGAGTTGATGTGCAGTGAAGAACACACTGTTTGGTTGGGCGGTGGTGACAAATGCCTTTAATCCCAGCATTCAGGAGGCAGAGCTAGGCAGATCTCTGTGAGTTCGAGGCCAGCCTGGTCTACAGAGTGAGATCCAGGACAGGAAACAAAACTACACAGAGAAACCCTGTCTCAAAAAGAAGAAGGAGGAGGAGCAGGAGGAGCAGGAGGAGCAGGAGGAGCAGGAGGTGTTGCTATTACCCCTGATGCTATCACTACTTGGGGAGGATTTTAATAGAGTATATTCAGATCATTCAGGTCATAAAGAATTCAGATGACAGTGCAACTCATTTACCTATGCTAGGGACCACACGATCCACTGGCAAATTAGAAAATAACAGGAAGCAGAAATCTCTTCCTACTTTACAACTCAGATTCTACTCTTAGGTGCAGTAGGGTGCTCAATTATTAAGACTCTGTTTACTTCTATGTATTTTTTATGTGCTACATATGTGAGTTTATAATGTGTATGTCACAGATGTGTGCATTCTAACAAAGGCTAGAAGGTGTCATACTCATTGGAGTTTAAGTTACAGACAGCAGTGAGCCACTTGATGTTGGCTCTAGGATCCAAACTTGGGTCCTCTGGAAGAACAGTAATCATTTTTAAGCACTGAGCCATCTCCTCTAGGATATCCTATATAGAAGACACATATAATTTTACCCAAAATTCTTGGTCTTCTGGCTCTTACAATGTACCTTCTAATTAGGAAAGGGAAGTTGTACCCAGGAAACTTCAACAATATAGTTGTCGAAAGAAGACTTAAAAATTGACACAACCAATTGACACACCAATGCAGATGGGCGAAATCTCTCAATGCCCCACCGCTAAATGAAGAACTACAGGAAACAACTATCCATAACTCCAGTTCCAAGGTATTTGCCGCCTTGTCTGCCCTCCTAAGGCACCAGGCATACCTCTGCCTTACATAAATGCAGGCAAAACACTCACACACATTAAAAAAAAAACATTTAAAAATAAATAAAAAAGAGAGAAGGGAATTTATGTAAAGTAGAGAAGACAAGGAAGACTAGAAGTTAGAATCAAAATAAAGGCAAAATGGACCATTAATATGTCTAAGCCACACTCACATCCTCGGCTAGCCATAAGTGGTTCTTAAACACACGAGTACAACAGAAGCTTGTCACAGTCTACTTTGTTGTCTGCCTTTCCTTCAGGGTTCTTAAAAATACAGATGAACAAATAATCAAAATGCCACTGAGATGAGGACAAGTGCATCACTCCAAGCCCTTCAGCAATCTGGAAAGTTTCAGGGTGAATCGATATGCAGTGAGGATGGACACTTAGTGAAAGACACTTTTACCAATACATTAAGCACTGGGGTTAGAGACAGAGATGTGTTCAAGTAAAGAATGGTACAGGCTCAACCATAGGTATGGGCTTCTCCGTTATTCTACATGGTTTCTTTGCAATGCAATTACATATGATTTCGAACGAGCTCAAGCTGTACCCCTAAAGGTGGCTAAGGACCTTCCCATCCCTCTTTTAATGTTGCTTAAAAAATGGAGCTTACAAAGGGGCTGAATAATTTTCTTCTAAGAACAAAATTTTAAGGTGAGTTTCGGATGGGTATTGATTAGATTTTGGAAGGAGAGGGGAGTGTTAGAAATCAGGGTTACACATTGTTCTGGCCCAAAGGGAGCACAGTCTGCTTACTGTTCTTTTAAGATTCCTTTTGAAAATATGTTTTATCTCAATGGCCATTAAGAGTTTTTTCCAGAGGTATCTTAAGCTTCCAGCTTTTTCAGCAGAAAAGGTGATCAGACTTCAGACAGAGCCTTCTCCCTCTCCCATACTTTCTTCCATGCAAATGCAAATCCTCTATTCTGTCTTACAACTATGTCCCAACTCCAGTCATTTCCAACATGTCCTGCTTCCAATGTGAAGAATGCTCCTCTCCTTTCAGAGTTGACATCCATGTTATCTCTTCTTTGGTCTGCACTGGGTGGGGGTAAGGTTTGTTGCAGCAAACATACTACCGTGAGGAGGATATCACGTTGTCTTCCAAGGCTGGCTCTTAGGGCTATAGCTTCCACCTATCTCTCTCATTTCTGTCATCCTTGCCTTTAGTAAACCACAACCATACAGATGGGCTCACTGAGGTGCATCGGAGTACCCAAGTACCAGCATCTACTACAATCAAGTAAGTAAACCAGGCTTCAGATAGTTCCCCTGTTCAGCCTTTGCATCTCTTTACTTAACACCATGATGGACAGGGGTGAATTATCTCCACCAAGTCCTTCTTTCCTTCCTTCCTGATAAACACAAACTTTTCCTGTGCTGTACTCCTAAGCAATTTTGTCTTCTGATAAAGGCAACTGATCCTGGGGGTGGGGTGACAGGTGGATCTCTGGTGCCTGACATTCCTCACCCACAAAGCAATACATTCATATCTGGATCAAGGAAGTGACCCTCCATTGGACGTGTGGATATATCTATGACATTATTTTTATTATCAATTATATTTTATTTATTTTAATTTTTATGTATATATATATACACACACACACACACACACATATATATATATATATGTGTGTGTGTGTGTGTGTGTGTGTGTGTGTGTGTGTGTGTGTGTGTGTGCATGGACACACATTCCTGTGTGAATACATGTGCATTTGTACCATGGTACATGCATGTGGAGGTCAGAGGATAACTTCAGGTGTTAGTTATCTTTACACATTGATTGACCCAGGGTCTAGAAGGCCTTTAAACTTCTATAGATCCTCCTGTCAGTGTCTCCCACCTTCCTCTAAGAGCACTAGGATTGAAGCCTGTGTTATACAACTACCTTTTATCGAGGGTCTGGGAGTTTGAACTCAGATCCTTACGTTTGCTTTCACCACTGAGCCATCTCCTCAACTCCAACCTCTAACCATTTCGATCCCCATTTTTCACTTCCCCAGGAAATTGCAAATCAGTGCACCTGTTGTCTGAATTGAACATGAGAGCTAAGGAAGCCTAAGTGACAGCAAATGTTCTAGACAGAGCCTGTGTTGTTGATGAAAACGACATTCAGAAGGACATGGTGGAAGGAGAAGCTTTTGAGCTCCAGTTAGGAGGGTCCTGGTTGGTTGCTAGCTCTTCAGCTGTTATCTGTGTCAGTCCTTCCACGTTTCGCCACCCAGTTTCCTTGAATGAAAAAGTGGGTTAAAGGTGCCCCCTTAGTATAGTTCTTATGAGAATTTTATTAAATGGGTTAATGGGTGGAAAAGTGCTCAAAGTTATTATGTGAGTGAGAATTATGAATGAGGCCTTTTAAGACATTTTTTCCATATAAGACTAATGTTAAAAATAGTCATCTAAACCTTAACATTAATCAGATGACTAATTTTTTAATGAAGGAAAATCAAGGACGTATTTTATTAACCTGTATTTAGAGGTATGATATGAACTGATTTCCCATTTCCTGATAACCATTTTTCAAATTTCTCTTTGGGCAGTCATGATTTAAATTCACCTGGCTTCTCAGAGTTTGATCGGCTTTTAGCCAAAACATAAGCTGCAGGAAACCAGGGCTGGCAGCTGTAGCTGTATAATTTTGACAATTTAAAGAGCCAGGCAGTGGGGAAGTTATTTTTCTCGGCATTTTAATATGCATGAGTAAATGGTTGATTGGCAGAGTGGTGTGAAGTCACTAAGAAGGAACTTTGATCTTTTCCCTGGAAGAGTGGAAAGGACACCTAATTATCCTCCATTCAAAGGCTGTCATCCGGAATGAAGTGAGGTGACGAAAGCACCTTGGTCATGTCACACAGAAGATGAGAAAGCGGCTTCTCTGATACATTCCTTCCCTTGAGGCAGGATCTTATGTAGCCTAGGCTGCCCTCACATTCACTGCATAGCTGAGGACTACCTTGAACGTCTGATCCTCCTGACACTACCTTTCACGGGCTGGTATTGCAGGCTCACAATACCATAGCCGAGGACTGCCTTGAACGTCTGATCCTCCTGACACTACCTTTCACGGGCTGGTATTACAGACTCACAACACCATAGCTGAGGACTACCTTGAACGTCTGCTCCTCCTGACACTACCTTTCACGTGCTGGTATTACAGGCTCACAACACCATAGCTGAGGACTGTGAGGTGCTCAGGATCTAACCAGCACTTTGCTCATGCTAGGCAAGCACTCTACTAAGTGAACCCCACCTCCCTCCCTCTATAATCTCTAATACACTTTCTGAAGTACTTTGTTTGGGGACCTTCAGTAGGCTTTAACTTCCAGCTGCCTCTAAAGTCAGCCTTTGACAAACTTCCCTTACCCTGGCTGGAATTGCCAGGGTCCTCTAAGTTCCATCAAGGTCTTTCTGTCTAGTGAAATACTGCAGGCTTCTTGCTGAAGAGCAGATCACACTCCAGCTGTACTTTCTTGAGGCTCAATGTAGGAGATCATAAAAAATTATAAGAACTTTGTCCAAACTTTGGATCTCACTTCTGACAAGTCAGCATTTTGTCCTTGAGTCCACCACTTCAGCTAAAACCTGAGTATGAAATAATGTCTGACTTAGTCAGAACATTATAAAGACCTGGGATAGTTTCTGGGAAATCCCAAAGCCCAGCTCATATAAGCTTTAAAATGTGAGTTTGTTTGGAAAACAGTTGTAGCTTCAACTATTTATTTATGCCAAAAACATTTATTTCTTATTCATCTTGCCCAATGTCTATAACTACAAACCATATATAAAGCAAAGACTAGCCAAGTTCTGCATATGTAAAGTGAACAGAATAAGTTTCAAAATGACATAACCATTCCGCTTCATTGATAAGAAAAGAATTGAGACACTGGCGACTTACGTGGTCCTGGTTAGCTGAGAGTCCCCTGTGCCATACCTCCTGCCCAGAACACCAAGAGAGAAAGTGTGAAAGCCAGCCACAGCTACCCTATGTGAAATGAATATATAACAGGATGAAGTGTGCTGGAGGGCGGCTGGGCACAGGAGGAATGGCACTCTGGGAGGGAGAGGGCTGGCGAGGTCCTCACAATTGTGCCTGTCATGAATGTGGAATGAAGCTTCTTCTGTTGGAACAGCACCGGTAAACCTCCTGTAGCGATTGGCAACTTGCTCACTGCAAACAGTTCCGGTTGTAAATTCCTGGTTCTCACTACGTGCTTACTATGAATGTCTAATCACCCTTCTCTCACAATTGACCCAGGAATCGTAAGTGCCATTCATATCAGCTTAAGAGAGCGTACTTTTAACAGTCCCATTTCTTGTTGTTAATTGGTGAATTCACCATCTAAGTTCTACATCAACTGTCTGAAGGGCATTGTCCCCTATTTGGTGCAGTAGGAGCTATACGACTCTGGTTCAGTAAAACATGCGTAAGAAAACCAGGGAGTCCTCAGAGAGACAGGCTAGCCCAGCTCCACAGTACCCTGAGAGCTCCCTGACTTCTTTGTAAAGCTGCGTGATTTTGAAGGGATAGCCTCTCTATGTTGGCTTAATTAAACACTGGAAACTTTTGACTTCTTAGTTGCTCTATAATTGTTTAACCCAGTATATCTCTCAAAGGCCCCTAGGTTATAAGTTTTGAGAAAGTTGGGTGAGTAGGAATGTACCCTTGAAGGGGATTCTGAGACACCCAGACCCTTCCTCCATCTTTGGTTTCTGGACACCATATTAAGTTGACTCCCTAAGTCTATGTCCCACTATGATGAACTGTGCTATCACTGCCCACAGATGACAGGGCCAAGTGACTATAAACTCTTTGGCTATGAGACAATGAGCCCAAACTAACTTATTCTCTTTTTCAATCATTTCAAGTATTTTATCACTGCCATAAAAACTGGTCTTAGCTTTATTTTCCATTTAATACCTTAAAATTACAGCAAAGAACAAGAAAATTGGTGCCCAGTGGGATAATTTCTGTTCCCTAGGGAATAAGTGACAATGTCTGGTGACAGTTTTGATTATTACAGCTGAGAGCTGCTACTGATACATAATGGATAAAAGCCAAGAATGATGAAAAACTAAACATTTTACAATGTCATGGTAATTCCTCTGCTCCCAAAACACATTACATTAAGAAGTAAATAGCTCAAAATACTAACTTTCCTACAGTTTAAAGGCCTGATTTAAGAGATAATATACAATATATCTTGCATTTTTTCTTATTCCTTTAATATTGTACTTGTGTATGATGGCTACTTGATTATCAACTTGATGGGATTTAGGATCAATTCATGAAAAGAGAGCCTATAGTTTTTAGAGGGAAATCCTAGAGTCAGGTCCAAGAGCATCAAGGACCATCTGAAAGTGATTATTTCTGTATCACACACAATCAGGAGCGCCACTGGAGCTGGCTAATGGCCACCCAACCCAGTGTACTTTGGCCACAAAATAAGTGCCTCACCAAACAGGAGTTTCAGGGTCCACATGTGTCTATCAACAACTAAAAAATTCAGGACTGACCATTTTCCTTAGTTCAAACTTCTTAAACCAGATTTTCTATTAGAATGAACTAGGAAGCCAAGGAAAGATGCAGACAATGGGATTCTGGTTCCCCTAGGATCTGAAGAATTCACAGAGTCCTCATCAGGACCATCTTCAGGCAACGCACGGTGATAGTCACCAAGAGTGAGCCTGCACTTCCTATTTCTCCGTTTTGTTCCTCCCTGACATGTTTCACTTGAAGAATTACACATTTTTGTATATGATGTGTTTCAACTATTCATTAAAGGAGGCGAGAAGGGAATAAAGAAGATTACTAACTGGCATCTTTGAGGTGAGCGCCACAGCAGGGCTACTGCGAGAAGCTTGATTTCAATGAACTGATTAATACCAGACTTGTCTACTAGCAGCTGTTGATTCGCCTGCCATTACAGCTAAGGAAATGAATTAAGTCACTCATTCAAGGCACACAGTCAGTAGTGAAGTGCTTGGCTTGGCTCTTCTAAAGTGCAATATTGCCCAGGAAAGCATTTTAGGCTAACTGAACATAAACCCAATACTCAAATCTCTACAAATATGAAAAGTGAAACAATAACAGGAAAGCTTTCTTTGGAAGAAAAGTCCAAGGAAGAAAAAGAATACACAACAACGAACCAGGTAGAAACAGTGAGACTGAGTCGCTGGTGATTTTAAACCCTGCTGGCAGCAGCTACTCTGGGAACCCACCCTCCTATGGAAACACCAGAATTGGGGTTGACAAGGTGGAAATTGATGATACCAGTTACAGCACAGTCCTGGAGGAAAACACCATTTTAAAACCTTTATAGGCAATCAGTTTTCTGCCTTACAACCTTCTTAGAGTGAATTCTCCAAAGCCTTCCTTGCAATACTCCCAGGAATTGAAAGCAATTCCCTACTCCCAAGACTCATTTGTTTTTTTCCAGGTCCAGCCTGGCAGCCATCTGTAACTGTAAACAATAGTTCCATTTGGGACAATTAAAATTGATTTTCTATTATGCTAAAAACACTCAATTAGCATTCCTGTCTTCACCATGCTGACGGATATTTCAAAGATGGCATTGAGTATCTGTGAAGGAGAAGGATATCATCAGAATCCAGACTGGTCATGTCACATGTCACATGCCTCCCCTCCACATCTCTTTTCTACCCTCTCCACCAATGTGGGGCTCATGTCTAGCTTCTCCTTTTCAAACCAACAGCTTTTGGGGCCCCGCCCAACTGGCTCTAGATTGGTTAAAAGGTTATTCTAAGTATGAATTTGGAGATTTTCACAAAGAACTTAACTTTACATTATATTCTAGACTTGGAGAAAGATAACTCACAAACTTATGGAAGAATCTCAAATTCCCCAAGGTTTCTCCTGAACTTGAAAAAAATAAAAGAAAATCAGAAATAAAAAAAAGATAAATGAGATCCCTACATATCTACAACTCCACCCAAATAACTTTCCCCCATTTTATTATTTCTCTATCTTTCTCTGTGTATGTGTGCCCCTGATGTAACACGACTCTTAAAAGGTCTTATTAATAAAATCAAACCAGGAGCCAGGTATTGGGGTGAACGCTGAAAGATCAGAGAAACAGAACAAGCCACAGCCCACCTCACCTCTCCAATTCCTCAACCAATCCTGTTTCCTCAAACTGGAAGCCTCTGAGTCCTCAACTGGAATGAATCTTAGCTGAACTGCTGCTAAGAGCCAAAAGCTTAACCAAGCTCTAGTTCCTGGTCCTCAGGCCTTATATACCTTTCTGCTTCCTGCCATCACTTCCTGGGATTAAAGGTGTGAGTCACCATGCCTGGCTGTTTTCAGTGTGGCTTTTAACTCACAGAGATCCAGACAGATCTCTGCCTCTGGAATGCTAGGATTAAAGGTGTGTTTGCCACCATTTTCTGGCCTCTATATCTAGTGGCTGTTCTGTTCTCTGACCCCAGATAAGATTATTAGGGTGCATAATATATTGGGGAACACAATATCACCACATATGTGCTGTGGGATGGTCTGTATGTCAAATGTGTTGCTGATTGGTCAATAAATAAATCACTGATTGACCCGTGGCCAGGCAGGAAGTATAGGCGGGACAAGGAGGAGAATAGAGCTGGGAAGTGGAAGACTGAGTGAGAGAGACACTGCCAGCCGCCATGATGACAAACAGCATGTAAAGATGCCGGTAAGCCATGAGCCATGTGGCAAGGTATAGATTAATGGAAATGGATTAATTTAAGCTGTAAGAACAGTTAGCAAGAAGCCTGCCATGGCCATACAGTTTGTAACCAATATAAGTCTCTGTGTTTTTTTGGTTGGGTCTGATGGCTGTGGGACTGGCGGGTGTCAGAGATTTGTCCTGACTGTGGGCAAGGCAGGAAAACTCCAGCTACAAATGGCGTCCAACGTGGTGGCAAGAGTTTCTACCTAAAAACTGAAAAAAAAGCTGTGTGGTGGATTTAGCCTTTGCTAGTACAAAAAAAAAAAAAAAAAAAAGAGTTTTCTGGGCTACACGCTGCTTTGATAGAAGCATAGACCCACTATTTCTGAGAGTTGATGGCTCCCAGAGCTGGCAGAAAACATACGACCGCCATGTTGGGAAGCTGAAGTGGGCGGAGCCAGCAGCCACAGCGCCAGCACCATTTCAGGCTTAGAAGGCTACAGTTTAAAGCAATAGACTCAAGCTAATATAAAAAAATAAGCCACGTAAAGATGGCTACCACACAGAGAATCTGGATAATGTTCTCTTTGATATTCGTAACTAAAGAAAAACATTTGATTACAAAAGCTGTTGAGTTATGCCAAAATGTATATTTTAAAGGTACCTTGACTTCAAAATTTGGATATAAGGATATGTTGCTTTGGAAAGGAGATTCTGCTTTTGTTCCCACAGAAAGCCAGAGGCTATGGATTTATTCCAGATTAAGATACATCAGGTTTGACCAGCCAAGACCCCCTGAAAGGTGACACCAAGGCCCAGATGATCCAACATCCAGAATGGTTTCAAGGCAACTGGCTCAGACGATACAGCCTCACGGACTACTCCATGATCCTAAAATTTTCTTTGTTTCCCCAGAAGAAACAGTGCCCCCCTCCAGCAGGAAGTAGTAAGAAAAGCTACGCCGAAATTCCCAAATATACCAAGCTGACTTTGGAGATGTGTAAAGGTTAAAACCTTCCTTTTTAAGAAAAGAAAAGGGGAAGTGCTGTGGGATGGTCTGTATGTCAAATGTGTTGCTGATTGGTCAATAAATAAATCACTGATTGACCCGTGGCCAGGCAGGAAGTATAGCCAGGACAAGGAGGAGAATAGAGCTGGGAAGTGGAAGGCTGAGTGAGAGAGACACTGCCAGCCGCCATGATGACAAACAGCATGTAAAGATGCCGGTAAGCCATGAGCCATGTGGCAAGGTATAGATTAATGGAAATGGATTAATTTAAGCTGTAAGAACAGTTAGCAAGAAGCCTGCCATGGCCATACAGTTTGTAACCAATATAAGTCTCTGTGTTTTTTTGGTTGGGTCTGATGGCTGTGGGACTGGCGGGTGTCAGAGATTTGTCCTGACTGTGGGCAAGGCAGGAAAACTCCAGCTACACATATGTGTGCTCCCCGTGTATGTGTGTGTGTGTATGTGTGTGTGTGTGTGTGTGTGTGTGTGTGTGTGTGTGTGTGTGTTATGTATAAGCATGTATGCAGGTGCCTTCAGAAGCCATAAGAGAACATCAGAACCTCTGACCTTTGGAGCTGGAGTTATAGGCATTTGTGAGTAGGCCATTGTTAATGCAGGGAAAATGAACGTAGGTCCTCTGCAAGAGCAGCAAGTACTTTTAACTACTGAGCCATTTCTCCAGCCCACCAAATGACTCCTAAAGTATTTCCCTTTCCTCAAAAGACTGAAATTTGGAAAACAACTGTTGTACTATCATCGCTGTCATCATTATCATGATCAAAATCATTACAGCACACACACACACACACACACACACACACACACACACACACACACCCTTGACCTATTGTGAATAGGCTATGCAGAAATCATATTTATGGCAGAGAAACATGATCCCTCATCCTGGCAAGTAATATACCAATGTCTCATTTATTTTAAGTAATCATTGGATATTACCTTTTCTTTGTTACACAAACTGCCTATCCTGGACCTTTCCATAGTCAGTGAACAGTCACCACTCCAACCACATCCATACATATAATTTCAGACAATGTCACTTGGAAGTGAAAGTCAGATACACCCTGCAAATGTAATGGAAAGAGTCTCTTGTTTCCTATTCTGTGTCCTTTGACCTCTTTGGATAGTAATAGACACATTTTCAAACTCACTCAGGACTCTCTAGTTAGCTTCTTTAACAGATCATTTACAAAATGATAACAGACCTTGTAACACCCCTTCATGGAATATCTATCGTGCACTGTCACTGTGGCTTGAGATGGCTCATGTCTGGGTATGATCACAGTGGTCTCAACACTGTGGGAAGATGAGAGGTGTCATTGTTGATGAATGTGAACACAGTCTGTAATGGTGAATCCACTCAATCTTAATGACACAAGGTCACCATGTCAGGTGTGTACCGACCACTGCTCAGCAAGCCTCTGAACGTGACCAGGTGGCAAGCAGATTTTGTTGAATTTGGAAGAAGCAAGTCCTTCACTCTGATATTATTTTGGCATCCCTGATCAGGCCAGCTGACATCTGTTCCTATTGGTAACTTTCTGCATGATGGGGACATTAATCAAGTTTCTTTCCACCCAGAATCTCACAGTCAAGGTTCAGGAAAGAAATCTAAGCCAGGCCACTCAGGATCTCTTTCTGTGGAATATAAAAACTAAGCCAGGGCTGGTGAGGTAGCTCAGTGTGTAAAGATGTCTGCTTGCCAATCCTGACAACTGAGTTCAGTCCCAGAGATCATTATGGTGAAGAGAAATGACATCCTCTAGCAGTCCTCTGACCTTAACATGCTCATTGTGGCACACATGCATGCTCACACACATACACAGGCACACACACAAACATGCACACACACACAGCGCATACACAAACACACATACATACACACACCACACAGGCACACACACACAGGTAGATATTGGTGAAACTATTAAGGCCGCTCCACGTAGTTAAAAGGGAGGTTTATTTTGTGGGATAACTTACAAGTGAAGGGATAGGCTACAGGGTCTGGGAAAGGTGTAGCACAGTCAGGCGGTGTTCTCTGGAGAACTCTGCTCTGTCTAGCTCCAGCATCCAGGGTCCAGGAACCAAGAGAACCCGTGCATCCAGATCTCAGGTCTTCAGCTTCCTCCCTCAGCCCCGCCTTGTAGGCATGACCATTACCGAAGCCTCAACGGGGGTTGGAACTTCCAGGTCAAAGCTGGAATGGCTACCCACTATAGGTACATACAGAAACACATCACATATGCACACACACACACACATACACACCATACATGCACACACAGAGAGGCATATACACACACAACACACACATACCATATGCATACACACAGGCACACACATACACACACACACACACACAGGTACATACACAAACACATCACACCTGCACACACACAGGGAAACAAACATGGGCATTTACACAAACACACGCACACACACACACCATACATGCACACACACAGGCACACACACAAACATACATACAGCACACATGAACACACACACAGGCACACACACACCACAAATGCATACACACACAGGCACATACACAAACACACACAGAGGCATACACACACACACACACACACACACACACACATACCACATGCACACATACACAAACACGCACATATAAAAATGTAAAAAATATACAATAAAATAAAATAAAATAGTGAGCCAAATAGAGATGAGGGTCAGTCAGAGACTGTTTCAGAAGGTAACATTCTAAAATATAGTAACTTCCTCTTTCCTACATAGATTACCAATATTATTTTCATTTCCAGATCTCTGAGGTCTTGGTGCTAGTCTGTTTCTGTGAGGTAACTTAAGTATGGGTGAACTTTACTGTAAAGAAGTGAGGGTTTTCTGGTGATACTGTCTCAATGTTATTATCCCTCTATACTGTGGCAGTTCAAACACAGCTACAGAAACTCTACAAGCACATGCATTCAGGAACAGGAATTTGAATGTGTGTGTGTGTGTGTGTGTGTGTGTGTGTGTGTGTGTGTGTGTGTGTGATTTTTATAAGTTAAGAAATAATCTTATCCATTTTGTTTTGTTTTGTTTTGTTCTGTTTTTCTTCAGCTGTTGGGACTATGAAAGCTATTCTCAGCATGCTGGCTTCCCCAGACAAGACAGGTTTGACCCAATCTCTGCGCTTTGTATACTTCAGCTAACTTATCTTTTCCCAATCACTTCTTTTATTTTGCCTCACATAACTGGAGTCCAGTTCTGTTATATGACATGGAAAAAGAAAGACT
Organism: Peromyscus californicus insignis; assembly: GCF_007827085.1. Classification (NCBI taxonomy): domain Eukaryota; kingdom Metazoa; phylum Chordata; class Mammalia; order Rodentia; family Cricetidae; genus Peromyscus; species Peromyscus californicus. The sequence continues at coordinate 126,029,501 of NW_026294584.1, read as the reverse complement.
TTAGAGGGCAACGATTTTACTCATATCTAAGGGAAATTTACCACCAGGATCACCAACCCCATAGAGCCTTTGACTTGGTCATTCCTACATCCGATCTGCTTGGATCACAAGGGCCTGCCTCATGAAAGAGTGACTTAGGATCAGCCTGAGAAAGTGAGTGAGTCCTCGTCTCAAAATGAAGAGTTAGCAAAGGGGCTGGGGACATAACTCAGAAGTAAAGAGCTTGCCTAATGTGAGGCAAGGACACGGGTTCAACTCCTAGAACCATCAAAAAGAAAACAGCTTTGGTTGAAGGCCTTTAAAATTTACTTTTTTCTGCTAGCTAAAATGAAACACTAAACATCACAAATTACCCACATTATTTGTGTTAGGAGTGAATAGAATCCCATAAGATAAAGTATCTATTTTAGCAATTATATTTTTCAAGAAAACATACAATTAAGCAAGAAAAATCAGGGTATTAACTGGGAAAGTCCTCTCTGGTAGCTTCTTGTCACCTTTTCTGATGCTCTTTTACTTTAATCCACAGACACTTCTTCAGAGCTCTTTCTTAATACTACAGAAAATCTTCCCAACTAACAGTATCAGCCTGGCCTCACTTATCATGTCCTCCGAAGAAATGGATTTGGGCTGCATTCTCCACCAAGCCTTTCTCAAGGACTACTAAAGACAGATTGCTGCTAGGTTGACCCGAAGAGTGTCATTTTCTGGCTTGCTTAACTTGGAAGAACATTCCTATCCCCTGGGGAGTTATGGCCAAAATCCCAGGCTTACCAGGGCATAGATTGGATCTCACTAATATGAATGGACAGAGAGCCGTGAAGTTCTGCTTCATTTAGTCTTGGCACACCTATATAGACAGAGTTACCTAATATACTCACCTCAAGCAGAGGTGCAGGACTCACAGCAAGAGTCAGGAACTACACAGGGAACCAATGAAAATAATTTTGAACTGAGTGTATTATACCAGTATTCAGGTCTTCAAAAGAATTTTTATAAATTCTGAATCTCTTATTCTATTTCTCCCTATTTCTTTTGCAAGTATTATAGTAGGAATCTAAAATATCCTCCAGAGGTCATGTTTTAAATCCCTGTCCTCTGACTAAGCAATATTTAAAGAAAACACACACACACACACACACACACACACACACACACGTTTCTTGGCTCCAGAATCTCAACTGTTATATTTACCACCTGTTACTTTAATATTAACTTCTATTTTCTCATATTAATATATATATATATATAAATCTGCTTTATAATTAATTTTGAAAAGATTTTTTACTATATATCTATATCTATCTACATCTATCTATCTATCTAGTTTGAATGGCTATATATGTGGGTGACCATGTGCCTTGATGCACCTGGGGAGGTCCAAAGATATCTTTTGTAAGTCAGTTCTGTTCTTCCATCATATAGATCCTGGGGGCTGAATCAGGTCATCAGGCTGGGTGGCAGGTGCCATCTCGTCAGCCCTGATTTCTGTTTCTCAGGCAATCTTATCACCAAAAGCTAGCAAACATCCTCTATTTGATATGGTCACTGCAGTGAGAGCCCTCAGCAGCTCCTTTTATGGAACATACCCAAACTGAAAATGACAAACGGCCTGTTTAGAGGTTTCAACACATAGCCTTTCAAAAACAATGCTTTGTTTTAATCTTCTGCATGAGAAAATCAACCAGAGTTTAGGTATCAGAAGAATGAAAACCAATGTTAAGGAAGTAAAGGCTACTGGGAAATAGTCTATCTCTTCACCTAGATTACAAGATAGTAAGAATTCAACTGTGTTTGAGATATAATTGAACTCTACAGCTGACAGTACACATTTTTACAAAGAGAATGGATGCTAAAAAAGTATTTGAAACATGAAAACACCTGCAGTGTAAACACTCTGGTCACCATCTATGTTTTCTCAGTAATTCACTGTGAATTAATTACCTAAGATCTTCTCACTAGGTCTTGAGTGTCTAAAGTCATTGCAGCCCAGCCAGTTCTTAAATACTGCTGTGCATCAGGGTTGGATTTAGCCTCAGCCTTTATCTGCTGCTAAGTTAATTGGCTTCATTTAGCTTGCTCACCTTATCAGAGCCATGAGAGTCTCTTTAATCTGGCCAATCTTTGGCTCACAGCAAGTGATTTTCTAGGCGTAGCTTCCCTGAAAAACACAGAATGTTGTGGGTTTCCTCCCCTGGGACATAATTTGTTTCCTTCTGGTTATTCCTCTCTATATGGAAATAATTTTGTAAATGTCCAAAGACAGACATTTAACATTTCCTTGTCTCAGCAGCAGCATCTTGACCAGACACTGGCTGCTAGGAGCCCATTATTGAGGTGTTTGCTGTCAAGCTCTTTGGACTGTTCCCTGCCTTGTTCTCAAATGGGTTTTACAGCTTAACAAGAGAAAATTCCATTCATCTTCCCTCTGCTGAAGTTAACCAGACTAATTTTTGTTACTTCCGGTGCTTTATACCTGAGAAAGATTGTATTCAAACTAAAGTGTTAAGATATCCACCATCTTGTGAAAGGCTATGCTTCACAAATGGACAAAGGTAGAGTTTCTGCTCATAGGAACTCACCTCTTGTAAGAGATAACCATATATGGTCAAGGTATGAAGCTAGAGAGATGGCTCAGTGGTTAGGAGCACTTGTTCCTCTTGCAGAGGATTCGGGTTTGGTTCCCAGAGCCTATATAGAGGCTTACAACCATTCATGACTCCAGTTCCCAGAAAACAGATGACCTCTTCTGGTCTCCACAGGCACCATTTATGTATGTGGTATACCTACATGAACACAGTTAAAACACTCAAACATGTAAAAATAAAATAAATATAATTTTAAAAGACTATTTATTGGAAGATGGTAAAGATTCGTGGGTCCCTTTGGATACTGTGATCTAGAGATGACAGTGGGAGGTAATTATAATACCATAGCTCAGATTTAACTGAAGGGAAGGAGGCACCTGTATTAAGAGACAGGGCAAGATATTCTACACAGAAGCCTTTTAGTGTATTCCAGGCCTTAGAAAGCTGCTAAGCAAGTGTGAGGCCTTGCGGCCAGTCATCAGTATTGAAACTCATTCTTCTATCTGCTTATCATCCTATCTATCATCTATCCATCTGTGCATTCACCCATTTATCTAACAAATATTCTATTCTGGAGGGAAGAATAAAGAGCAAAGTGGTATGAAAGAATTTGTTAACTTTAAGGAAAGCAGTTTACCTCTTAGGTGGGCTTAGTCTCTTTTTACCTGTCTTCTCAGCTACTTATCAGTATAAAGTCTCCATGAGCCAATCCTACCCTCAAAATACCACAGAATAAAAATTTTATGGAATTATTTTTTACATACACTTAAAAAAGATGGATTCTCAACTTCTTTCTTTACATTTGAACCCTGCTTCCCAAAACAATTTAAAAGCCTTTCTGAGTTGGGGATATGTCAGTCACAGTCCACATTCCCACACATCAGATGTATGGTCTATATCCCACAGTGCATCAGCTGATCCTCCAAGTGCTCATCCATAGAGAACTGATTGCTGTTAGTCCGCTCCCATGGGTAGCACTAACACTGGAAAGATTGCAGCATTTCTCTCTGTGGGTTGTCTTATCTCCGCATTCATTAATTAAAGCAATTAGGTTGGAGATTCTTTGTATTTCCAGGCTAGTCTGAAAAAGCTGACAGTTCAATTGAATTCATCAGCTAAGTACCTAAAGTTACAAGCTCTTATAATTAGTAATTGACTTTGGAGATTTTAGCGAACAATGACAAGCATGCCAACATTTTCAGCCCCTTCTAACAAAGACCAATCTTTAGTATACCACATAGCACCCTATAGGGAAGGTACATGCAATGTATAATCAAGTGGAATCCACTCTGCCATGGGTCATTAAAAATGCTTTCATCTACAAACACTGGCACACACGTGCACACACAAGCACACACACAGGAGAATAACAGAGGTGTGACAAATAGCAGAAATACAAATTGTTTAAACTTCTTTTGGAAGTCAAAAGAATGAACATGTATTACATATCCTATGTTAGGTAAGCCTGCTGAGATGAAGCCATATATACACAGCCAAGAAGAATGGACAGCTGAATTAAAAAACCATCAACAATTTCCAGAATTTAAAATCCTGAATCATGACATGACACTAGTGGAATTCAGGTGTTTCTGGTACATGGACTACTCTCACTCAATGTGAGGTTGAACTGTTGACCTTGTGTACATCCTACTTCACAAATGAGTCTGTCAGATATGCTAAGCCTATAGGCTGAAGATGATGCCCCAGCACTTCGGAGAAACCTCAGGTGACTGTCCAGACAGCTGTCTGTTTCTGTCAACTCACAAATTTTTTGGAAGTTGCTTATGTGCACTTCCTGTTTTTATTTTTGTTAGCTAATATTATTTCCTTCTTGGGTCTCTGAGGGAGTTGAAGATTAGTTAGTTATAGTTGAAGGTTAGTTAGTTATAGTTGAAGATTAATTAGGATACATTTTGGACTTACCAAAATAGGATAGATAATGAAATTATTTTCTCTGAATTTGTCAAATACAAATGGACTAGACATTGTTTAGGTATTTATTACTTGTATATATTGTATATAGTTATTGTACTTTTGTATATAGTTTTTCTTATATTAGTTATAAGCTTTTTCTTTTTTTTTCCTTTTTATTAAAATAGAAAAGGGGAAATATGGTGATATTTTATTTGTATTAAAATATTATTTGTATGTTAATAAATAAAGTTGCCCGGGGGTCAGAGCTATTAGCAAGCCATAGGAAAGCAGGGCAGTGGTAGCGTACGCTTGTAATTCCAGCACTTGGTAGGCAGAGCTGGGTAAGTCTCTGTGTGTTCAGGGATACAACCATTATTGGATACACATGCTTTTAATCTTAATACCAATCATGGAAAACCTGGAGGCCTATACAGACAGGCTGTGAGGAAGCGGTCATGTGGTTGGGTTTACAACCAATGAGAAGGCAGGACAGGAACTCTATATAAAGACTTTAACACAGGGGTAGCTCTGGTTCGGAGAGGTAGGACCACCTCAGGAGGAAGGGTAAGGTTTTAGCTCTTAGCTCTGACCTCTTGGCTTTCTTCTTTGCATTGGTTCTGTGTTTATTATTTAATAAGAAGGTTGGATACATCTACATAAGCCCTTTGAAATGGTAGTGTTTCTATGACCTTGGACAGGAGGTTCTTACGATATAAGAAAGAGCCATGACCTGTACTGGTCCTCATAGCACTGAGCATCTGGGTAAGAGACATCATGAAGGGATGTGAAGGATGACTTTGGTTTGGCCTCTGAGTGGTTTTGATAACTTTTTTTATTAATGAACTCTAGAATTCTTTAGGATGTATGAATTTTATGGAAAAAAAATGTTGCATGGGTTTCCCCTGTCCTGTTTCCTAGACAACCCTTGAAAGGGTAATTAGAATAATTCATCAAAAGCCATGCTTTTGAGAAAAGAACCAAAGTAAGACTAAGATATTTTCACTAACTGTCTGAAGTACAGGTTTTTCTAATAACAATCCTATGAGAAATGACCGTCAGCACAATGATAAGGACAGCTAAACCCTGCAGAACAAGTGACGCTAGTCATTAATTCCTCTTGCACATGGCATATGAATAGAGAAGTGGGGAAGAACTCTAAGTCAAGAGTCTGGCCCAAATCTGTTCCATATTTCTCATTTTCTTTGTTTGTCTCATTGTGAACGCAAGGCATGTAAGCCTCAGCCAGCCTACATCTCTGCTCCAGCCTGGCTGTCTATTGACTAAGAAGTCCATTGTTCTAACCAGTCTTATGGACTGACACAAGTCAGCAAAGAAAGAGAGCATGCTTAGTTAAGGGGTGGTGAATGCAAGTGAGAATCTGATAGATAGTAACAGTTTGGAGAGAAATTTTTCATGAAGTTTAGAATAAAAACAAAAACAAACATCAATACCATTGAGTAGCATGAGACATTCATTTCAGGCCACTGAATAGAGAAACTTTGGGGAATGTGGGTGATGGATAAGCCAGCCAGCTTCAATTCTCCCTCAAGATCTTCTGTCTGAAGACCTAGGTGAAGGAAACTGTCTGCATTTGGGATTCCAAATAAAGGCAGCAAGAGGTTCTCAAGCTTAGCAAAGAGAAGCATATGCCAAATCTATCCTCTTATCACTGTTAAAGGGGAATGGCATCTTCAATATACTTCCAATGAAAAATGAGTTACTTCTCAATCCAAAGATGGCTGGAAATATGAATACTGTGTTTTGATGTAATAGAATATTTTATTGATGGTCATTTCAAAGGAGACTTGAAATCAAAGGGACAAGAACTCATAGAAGCTTCACAGTGAATTGCATGTGACACCTTAACCTGGTTTGTCAAGACAGGTTTGCAGAAGGCTCATAAGGAATAATGAATGTTTGAATGTGAGATGGGTAGGCACTGTGGGGCAGAGAAGCTAGAAAGAATGGTGTGTCTAGGATTTGCTTTACAAGTAGCGTTCTGAGCTATGCCTGGATCATAGCTCTCTCAGGTCAGAAGCATGAGCTTAAAACGGAACAACATGTGAGCTTTGATGTATAACTCCATCTTTACCCTCTGCATCATCAGCCACACTCAGTCTCTATGACTCTATCTCCTTGAATGAAAATACAGACCTACTTCAAAGGATTTTATGAGAATTAATAGGTAACATTATTAAAAGCAGCATTCACTAGAGATTATTCTCTTAACACATTAGCTTTTACTGAGACCAGCACTGTTGTCAACATTTTACATGACAAGTAGATTTGTTTCACTAGGGTTTGGTGGTTCCTTAAAATATTGCAAATTTTTGGAGTATCGCAAGGCAGTATCTATAGTGTTTCCTTTAAAAATGGGAGGATCTTTGGAGAGAGAAAATGCTATAGGCTTTTCCGGAGTCTGGGACAGAAAACCTTGTGGTTTCTACTGGATTTAGAGAGGACACTGTCATAGAGAGAGGTCACATGCCATATAAGAAGTACAGTGTTTTTGAGGTTGCAATGTGGAAAAGTGATTCACTCATGCTACATGGAAAGTGACTGATGCTTGGGACACTCCAAATTTTTCCAGACATGGATCAGACACGGACCAATGAAGTGTTCAGACCTCTGAGGCCCAATTATCATCTGACTACAATGGCATGACAGAATCTGGGCAAGAATTGCCAAGAAGAGCCTGGTCAACCATTAGATGAAGTCCATTGTCAGTTTTGTCACTCTTTGTTCATGACTGAACATCATCAGTAGATAACCAAACTGTGACAATTCTGTCCAGACGAAAAGGTGGCCACTCCAGTGGAAGGAGAGTTGGTGTAAGCAAAAAGAGTGGGTCTGTGGATTCTATTGCTTTGTGGGTCTATGCCAATCATTAACAATTATTTCATCTATTGTGATTTCTCTTGCATATTCATTGGAAGAAAAATGATTTCTAATGATAGTTAGAAAAATTAGAAAGCTACTGAAATTGATTCTATCTCAAATAACTTCCAGATTCATACCTTTGTAAATACAGAATTTGAGTGTGTGGTGAAAGGTACACACACCATAAAAGTACCTTCTTCCTTTACTGAATCATTAAATTCTCACAATGCCATCTCTAGCTTACCTTTGATATAGCAGTCAGGGTTTGAACCAAGGCAGTCTGACCTCAGAGCCCATACTCTCATGACAACAAAAGTAGTAAACAGAGCTATTGACCATAATAAGGAACAATGATACTGCTTAAGGACAACTGTAAATAAGGATGATGCTGATATTCAAGTTGGGTATCAGATTTTTGGCACAGCTGGCTTTTTAAATACTGCCAAACTGACATAAGGTAAAGAAGGCATCCCAGGTAAAAGCTATGTAACATTTTAAAAAATACTGAAGTATGTCTCTGTACTAATTATAGCAAATATTTTGGAGCAGTTTCTAATAACATGATAATATAAAATCTAGAACATACGTTTAAATTTAAATATGAATATAAACGTGATAATTCATCAAAAAAGTATACTAAGCCTTAAAATTTGTAACTTTATGGTTTATACATTACCTTTAGAATAACCTTTGTATCAATATGACTATCTATACAAAATTTAAATCAGAGTTATTTACAAGTTTCATCTTTACCTAATTCCTTGTAAGGCAATTGTAAAGCAATGAGCAAAGATTTATTTAACTTCGTACCAAGATGAGCACAATGTATAATTATTCTTAACATGCTTCAGACACTTTATCAAGCATTTCATATATTATATATTTGGTTATTAAATTCTAAATATCGATCTTAGAAGAGTATGCTATAATTATTCTTATTGTAGAAAAAAACCCAAGGCACTGATATTTTAAGATTTCACAGCAAAGTTAAAAAAAAAAAAGAAGGCATTACAAGCCACTGCCACAAGAGCCTTAATTCATGAAAATGGTTTCACACATTCATTTTTTTAATGAACAGTTAATTACCTATGGGTTAAAGAAAAGACAAAATGTTACTGGTAGGAAATTTTAGAAAATATGTGTGTGTGTGTGTGTGTGTGTGTGTGTGTGTGTGTGTGTGTGTGTGTGTGATTCTGAGTAATGTATAGGATATACATGAGAAGAAAAGAGAATAGGTAAAAGAATCTAAATGATGAACCACATCAAAAATTCAGGGCAAACAATTATAAGAAGTCTTTAAGTGAAATATATTTCCTTATTGAGTCTTCTCAGTGGATTGGTCTTTCAGAAAGAAAAAGGCACAAAACCATTTACTATTACTATGGCCTTTCAAAACTACACCATGTCTTATAAATTTGTATATGTTCTCTTTAATTCTTAAAGTCAATGTATAATGTGGGCATTTGTATGTGTAATATGAACACAAGAAAAATGAGGCCAAGAGAAGTCAAATACCAGTCCAATTCATAGCTTATCAGTGGTAGAGACAGGATTAAAACACAGGATTCAAAGACTGATTTATATCTATGTTATTAGACACCAGAGTTGAGGTTGTTATCAGCTCCAATGACACAACGACTGATACAATTTATGATGTAGATTTTCATTGTCAATCTGGTTGCATTAAAAGTCACATACATCATTAATGAGGTTTACACAATCTGTTAGAGCCTTTCTAGAAAGAATGAATTAAGCATACGGGACAAGTTCTAAACATGAGTAGGGCTATTCCATGACTTGAGGTCTCAGAATGGATATAAAAGGAAAAAGAAAGCTAACTGAGCACCCACTTTCTTGTTCTGTTTCCTAGTCTGCAGAAATGTGAGCAAGTAGCCTCAGGTTCTTAGCCCCATAGCTTCAAATTATTACTGCTACTGTGTCTCCTCTACCAAAATGGACATACGCTCAAACCATGAGCCCCAACAAGCAATCCAACCCTCAAGATAAGAGACTAGAAAAGTAATTATTATCCCTGGACACAGGAAACACCCAAGTTTCCTTTTCTTCTTTAAAGGGGCATGTAAGAAAATTTCATGAGATGGAATATTCAGACTTCTTTTGTAAACTGAAAATTGCCACAGCATACTCTGCTGATATGAAAGGCATCCCCTTAAAATGTGAAGATTCAGAGATGAGATGGAATGCCAACTTCCCATGAGAGATTCATCTGGAACAAGAGCATCATTCTTGAAACATCTTTGATCCCACAGCTGAGCCCCTTCGCCCCATCAGAGATACACTGAAGCAAGTAAATGAGGGGATCAGCAACAGCAAGCATGTTGGCTCAAGGGTCCTCATTGTGGCTGCAGCCCCCCAAAACTTCCTATTTTCTTCCTTCTCCACTTAAAAAAATGAAATTAAGGGACAAATAGAAGGAATCCATACAGCAATTCTCCACCAAGACACATGGAAGCCTGGTATGAGAAACCAGGTATCCCCACTAGGGACCAAATAGCACTCAAGGTTGATCAACAAAGCCAATGGAAACTCTTCAAACACTCTTAGAGTTTAACTGCTATTAAAATGGCATTCCACAAAAGGTATGTGATTCCAAACACTGTACTATTCACTTTTCTGTTGCTAGGATAAAATACATGGCCAAAAGCAACTTTCAGAAGTACAAATTTATTTTGGCTAATTTTTCCAGAGGTAGAGTCCATAATGGTGAGGAAGGCATGACAGCAGACAACCAGAGAAGGAAGCGGTTGATTACATTTTGTCACATAGGAAGCAAAAAGGAAGGGAGAGAATGAACGAGAAATGTAGTGAGGCCATTCACTCTCAAAGCCTATTCCCAGCGACGCATTTTTTACAGCAAGCCCACATCTTAAAAGTTCCATAACTTCCCCAAATATCAGAAACAACTGGGTACAAAGTATTTAAGTACATTAGCCATTGGGGTACATTTTTCTTTTAAATCACCACACTTGCTATACTTGAACAGAGTAACCACATCCTGCTGAAATGTAAGACTGTATTATGGGAACACATTTCTAGAGTGAACATTCATATATCACACCAAGAATCAAAGCAAACATTTCAGCATCCAGGAGGCAGAGACAGGAAAATCCCTGTGAGTTTAAGGCCATCTTAGTTTACAAATTGAGTTCTAGACTAACGTGTGATACATAATTATAACTTTTCTCAAACAAACAAATAAACAAACAAACATAACCAACCAGCCAATAAAAAAAAGTCAAAGCAAACAAAACTGAAAGCAATGAAAGACAGTCAATGATGTCAACTCTGAATCAGATCTAGGGTCCATCTGACCAAAGTTTAAAGCCGTCATTGTTAAAATGATTCAGTCATCAGCTATAGGTTCTCTTGAAACAAATGAAAAAATATTTTTAAAAATCTTATAAGGAAAACAATAAGTTATAAAAAGAACCAAATGGAAATGATACAATTAAAATTACAAAAATAACAACTTAAATAAACTAGATGGGCTCAAGAGGAGACTGAAGATAACAGAGGGTGTGATGAATAAGAGGAATCTTGAATAGGATTTACCTAATTTGAACAAAAAGTAGGAAGTTGTTTGGATAAAATGAATAGAATTACCTGTGTGGTTGGTTACAGCAAGGGATGTACTATATGTATAATAGACTCCCAGAAGGAAAAAAGAAAGAGGATGAGACTGAAGAGTATTTGAAGAAATAATGGGTGAATTCTTTCCAAACTTGGTGAAAGACACAGCCTATATATTCAAGAAAATCAACTACCTTTCCAAAGGACTAACACAAAGAAATGAATATCATAGTTGAATTTTTGAAAACGGAAAACAAACAAACAAACAAAAAGAAATACGTTTTGGAAACTCTCAGAGAGAAATGATGTATTTCTTATGGTAGATTCCTCATTGAAATAATGAAAACCAGAAGGACAACCACAGGTTCCAGGTGCTTACAGATAATAATTGCCAATTTTGAAGAATTATAGGTCCTATAAAACTGCCTCACAGGGATAAACCACCCACTCAGTCTAACATTTTCCTTGCAAGTTTCATAAATCACATGCTGGGACTGACACTAAAATTGTTGTACTGTTTGCTACCTAAGATAATGAATGACAATAAAAATGGTTAAGTTAAGAGGTTCCAAACAGAATTGAGGTTCCTATGTTTCACTTATAGAGGAAAACATTGAATTGAGTAGAGTGTTTTAAGGTAGGTTCATGTGCTGTAATGCTGAGAAGAGACATTGCAAAAACACACAGATGCTTTCAAATAAATAAATCAAACCAGAACTCTAGAATCTGTTTACATAGCCCAAAAGGAAGCATGAAGAGAAACAGAAGACCAACTTTCAGAGAAAATAAAATAAGGAAACATGAGGATGTAGCACCAACTTTCAATTATCCTGAATGAAGATATTTAAAACACGTGAATCAAAAGAACAAATGTCAGAGTGGATTACAATCAATATGACCCAATGACAAACTTTGAACGAACACTTTACTTCAAATTGTACTTCATAAGTAGGCTAAAAAGTAAAAGGGACAGGAAAATACATATAAGTCAAGCATTTTTTTTTTAAAAAGGGAAATTGGCTAGATTTTAATATATGATAAAGTGGATTTTTGAATCAAAACTATTACAAAAATGTTATAATAAAAATGAGTAAGTGTGTGTATGATGTGCATGTGTGTGTTACTCTAAAAAATTAGAAATACAAACATTTTCAAAACACACAACGAATATATACTAAGACAGAACATAGACTTAGCTATAAACAAAACCTGATAAATTTAATGTGATTGAAATTATAGATATTGCTACAGAACAACAGTATTAACAGGAAATCAATAACAGAAAGACAATAGAAAAATCATATATGAGAACAATACATTTCTAAATAATTGATCATCTGAAAAGAATATCTAAGAAAATGTGAAATATCATTAAAATGAATGCAAACAGATCTGGAGAGAGGGATTGGTGCACAAGAGTGCTTGCTCTGCTTCTTGAGGACTTGAGTTTTAATCCCCAGAACCCATATTAAATACCAGGTACGGCTGTATATCACTATAACCCCAGCACTGGAAGGTTAGACACAGGCAGTCCTGAGACTTCATTGGCCAACAAGCTTAGCAAAAATGAAAAGCTTCCAATTCATTAAGAGTCTCTGTTTCTAGGTAATAAAGTAGATAGTAATGGAGGAAAGGATATGGTCTTCCCTGACCCCTGTGCATGTAAACATACACAATACACACCACATATACACAGAAGACATGACAGCAAACAAATGCATTTAAATTGTAGGATGCAACTAAATTTCAAAATGTTTCCCCCATTAATAGTATAAAATCTGCATAAATACATAATATAATATGCAACAGATTATTTTTTTCCTATTATTGCATTTTATTATTCAGGATATGCTCTTGTTTACATCTTATATTTAGCCATGAAGCCTGAGTGTTATCTGTAAAACTTTACCTGTTTTTGAAGTGTTGGGTCTGTATCTAGGACCTCTTGTATTCTAATCAGCTGCTCTAACATTGAGCTACTTCTGCAACCTCTCTGTGACAAATTTAAAGATTTATTCATTTTCATTTCATGTGAGTGTTTTGGATGCATGCCAGTATACATTTATGTGTACCACATATATATCTGTTGCCTCTGGAGGCTAAAGGGGCCCATTAGATCTCTTAGAACTAAAGTTATAAATGATTGTGAGTTGCTGTGTCAATGATGGATACTAAAACTGGATCTTCTTCATAATCATTGAACCATCTTTCTAGGCCCCTGTAATAATCTTAATGTGAAGTTTAAGTACACAGCATATATGTGATTCTAATAAATGACCATATGAAGAACATGCGTTCACAATATATAACAGAACATTAATTGTAATATAATGAACTAAGGCAATATTATATATGTACAGATTAGTGGCTGGTACTCCCAAGCACCTGTGCTTTCCACCTCTAGCATCTGTCTAAAGGATTAAAACAACACAGCAAGATTCAGAGCCACTTATGGACAGTCTTAGGGATAGAGCCTGTAGTTGCCATAGCCTTACACATCAGGGTGAGGAGACCCAAGTCCTGACTCTGGTCTAATTCCTATGAGCTGGCAAGTGCTTTGAATTTCTTTTCCAAGCTGCATTTGTAAAATGGAAGATAAACAACATGCACAGCACGAGTTGTCCTGGATACTATGAGGTTATGTGCAGCCACTTACACTAGCAACTTGACAGATGGTAGCAGTGGTGGAGGGAGAATTTAGGGCAAAGAAGGACATGGGTAACATTTACTAGCTCACAACCAGCACCATTCAAACCAATGAAAAACAGAAAATAGATTCCTTCCCATGTGTATGTGTGGGCTGTGCTATGAAATGTACTTGTTATTAGGACCTCATTTAAATAAGTTTATATATATATATATATATATATATATATATATATATTCATGGAGACAGATGCTCTACAACGAGAGAATATGACTTCTGCCTTTCATGGAGTCATTAAATTAGTGTAAGCAGGATAAATGTTGGAAGCACCACTCACAGGGCACATGGATGTAGCCATCATGGATGTATTGGGCTTACTGTTATCTGTTCTTGTCATCATGTATCTAAAGAAGTGTTATTTGATAGCACTCTAATCAACTCCACCATGTACCTGGCACACTCACAGTGCTCTCATCTGGAAAGAAACACAAAACTTTTCTAAAGGAGTGGGTTCCAGAGTACAGAACAACTGTAGGCAGTAGAGAGGAGAGTCTGAAACATGGCAACCAAGTCCTTATTCTGGTAAGAACATGGAAACAAACAGAAGAGCTTTCCAAGCTCTCATCACCATTATGATTTATCTTGCAAGGGTCAAAGTATTTCATAATGTTATTCCATTATGGTAAAACTGTGACAATATTCCAAACTAGAGTGATTTGTTTTCTGGGATAACTTGTTTTTCTTGCCTGAATCCTTGTTTTTTTTTTTTTTTTTGTCAATACAAGCTAGAGTCATATGGGAAGAAGGAACCTCTACTGACAAAATGTATATACCAATTTAGCCTATAGGTAAGCTTGTGGTGAAGGAGGGCCTCTGAGAATGTCTGTGAGGGATCATTTTTATTATGTTAATTGATGTAGAGAGATTAGCCCACTATGGGCAACATTATTTGAAGGAAAAAGCAAGCTGAGCAATATTAGGCACACATTAATGCAATGATCTCTGCTCTTGACTGTGGATGTAATGTGATCAGTTCTCTTGAGTTCCTGCCTCTATGACTTCCCTATTGTGATGGACTGTAACTTGGAACCATCAGCCAAATAAAGCCCTTCCTCCCTTAAGTAGCTTTTGTCAGGGTATTTAACCATAGCAGCAGAAAACAAAGGGACAACAGCTTTATTCTAGCTGTGTAAGGCTTGTTGGTATAGGACTCACATTTACCCCCATTCTCACCCTCCTATGACTTTCCTAAGATATTGGACCAAGTCTGCCTTTGCATCAGTTAGTATCAGAAAAAATATGCAGTCAGGATGGGGGAGAATCAAGCTCTGCTGCCTTACAGGGTCTGGCAAACATGTGCATGCTTAGTTTTTGTTTCTGCCACTTAAGTGGGTAATTCTGAGCATCCGTACTGCCTGGTTAGACTCTGTGATGGATGAGGCTGTCTCTCTCACTCTCTCTGAGACTCCCGGCAGCTCTGAGAACAAAGCTCTTGCACACAGGAGACCTTCAGTCACCTCACTTGAATGATGATTGTATCTGTGTCTGACAAGCAGGGGCTCCATTGTGCACAGCAAACAAATGGGCAGGGGCTCCATTGTGCACTGCAAATGAATGGGCAGTGTCTAAATGAAGAAAAATGTCAAGTCATTTGTTTGTTAGGACTCTTCCTGACATCACATAAATTACCTGAGTGGTAAAGTGAAAATAAAGGTTAGACTTAGTTAACTTTTATGGATGCATAAGCATCTTTTTAGCCAATATTTTCCTCTTTAGCTCTTAAGGATATTCCCAGGGACTATTTGGAATTGTTATGAATGCAGGATCTGGACCCAGACTATTGGACTCATTCTTCATCCCAACTATATTGTCTGAAAGACTTCACCAAGAAATCCATTGGGGACTGAGTTCCCCATCTGAAAAATGAGTGATAGCATCTACCGAGTAAGTGATGAGGGCTAAACAAGCTAGCAGGTTGCATAGTGACAGGCTTGAAGTAGGTGGTTGAAACCTTGAGTATTATTACTTATTACTGCTGATCATTGCTGCAGAAGAATCTGTGAGTTACACATGGGACACACTCTACTGCATAAACAACACAGACTCTCGGGGCATGGAGACTTTTGTAGGATTAGGAACATTGTGTGTGGCCCACCCATGTCTCCTCAGCCTGCTTCAGCATTGCCTGGTATACATTCTCAGTACTTGCAAAGGCACTCAACAGTACTTGCTGACATGGCAGTGTGACTCTGCCTGAGGGTGTTTTGTGGCGGTGTCGACATGAGATCTGTGGAGAGCCTCACCAGGTCTCAACACACCCAAGCATGGAGCTACAGGGCAGCTCTGGTAGCAGCTTCCCCACTATACTTAGGCTGAAATAAACACTGTGAATCTCATGCAGGACACATCTCTGGGTGCCCAGCTTAACAAATTCATCACCACACTCTGTACAGGCCTCTTTCCTTTTCTGGCTTCACTGGTCATCTTCCTTACATGTATTCTGGGACTGTCTCCCAGATACAGATCTCATATTCTGCTTTTTTTGGGGAAATGTGGGTAAGGGCAGTGTGGATATCCTCTCCTTATATATAGATTCACCAATATCCAAAGAAGTTTGCTGGAGGCTGTGTGTTGACTTCTGCTCTGTACCATAAATTCACAATGGCCATATTTAGGGGCATTGAGGAAGATTTTACATTGTGTGTGTATGGAGTGGGGAGAATCAAACAACCAGAAAAAAAAGCACTGTCTGTTAAAGGTGTATAGGTCTCTGAATGCCAGAGATCAGGCTGAGTAAGATCACCCATCTTTTCTACTAGTGACATTCTTAATATTAAGACAGAAAAATCTTTTCTGTTAGTCTGTGATCACGGTGGTTCTGAAATGTCTACCCAGCACAGCTTCCCATGGAATGTTTCCAGCTGGCTCAGGGTCCATCCATCTATGGGTCAAGGTCAATAGGTGACTTCCAGGATCTTCCTCCAGCTAGAGTTGATGACTACCCCTTAATTGTCCCTGGAACTTGCCAGTAATTAATGTTTGGCATTGACATTAATGTTGGCAAAAGCAAGATCACCAGCCAAATTTTCACTGGCTTATACCCCATGCTTCATTCTTTCCCCCTCCTTTTCAAAACTTCCTATTCCTCTCTCAGACGAAAAACACATGTCTCCTTGATACACTGGCTAACATAAAACTTTAATGCTGTGAGCAATTACCCAGTCAGTATCTTTCCCACTGCTCCAGAGCTGAGGGAGCAGAGCCCACTGCTCAGCAGGGAAGACATCCACTAAAGAGGGGCAGAAACATATGGTCTTTCCACAGGTCAGTGATTCCCCAGATTTCTTTCTAGTTGGCATGGAAAAGACTAAGACTACAATTTCATGTTTACTCAAAATGATGTCAGTATGACATTTGGTGACCTGAAGAAAGGAACATGCCCGTGAGGGACATGTAAGCACAACGGACAAGCAAGGGAGGCTAAGTTCTCATTTGCTTCAGCATGGACACTGGTATTTTTTTCACACCAGTAACATTATCTTTTCTGTCACTTGGGAAAGGGAAGGTGCATGGTGTCACGCCAAAGGTTGTGCTATTTACCATTAGTCACCAACATTCCTTTTATAAACTCGTAGAAACTAATGTGTTCTAAGGAATTGTCACACGATTTTTACCTTTTAATTGGAAGATAGGCTTTGGTGGGAGTGAGGAGGGAGGGAAATTAGCAATCTCATGAGAAATGGCTGGAAGAAAGGATATAGAATATTCAAATTAAGCTTCAAAAGGCTTAAATCTTAGAAAAGAATAGATTTTTTTCTTTGTGTGGATCACAGCAAAGAGAGAAACAAACAAACAAAAGACCCAAAACAACACAGACATGTATTTCAGGAAGAAATCATGAAAATGAGACAGGGAGCATCCTAAAGCCATCCAGCTGGCAGAGAGTTCCTTCTTGAAGAAGTTACCTAACACAGATAATGAAATCTCTTCCCTCAAGCTACATACCTGTGTCTGTTTTATTGAAAATAATGATTTTTGGAAAGTAATTAATCACCATGTATACATCTTGGAAGCCATCTGGCATCAGAGTCAAAAGGAGAAGTTTTAGGAATACACAGAACTGGGAAGGGCGGGAGACTGGTTGGTGCCTTCACAAACTCTGTCTGAAGAACACTTCCAGTATCCTGCTACTACTGTCCAGGGTAACATGGAATTCTGAGGTTTAGGCAATTGTACTGGAGGCAGACAGACATCTTGTTCCTTTGAGTGCATCCTTGAAATATAAGCTAGTGGTATTCTGTCATCTCCAATCCTAATTGCAATGTTTTCTCTGAAAGAAAAATTTCAGGGATCTGAGTTTTTGCCGCCACACAACTTCATTTCCAAGTATTCATATGGTGCCTAACTCTGTGATAGGTCCTTACAGTTACAGTGCTGTGGAGAATCTCCTGGGAGTGGTTAAAGAAGCAATACCAACACTGCAAGAGGGAGGCTTCTATCATCAAGATTAAGGAAGGAGGCAGTCTGGATGTGAGTGTGCACAGTAGGACAGAATGGATCATACACATGAAAATGTATACAGAAGAGTCAGAGAGAAAGCTGCAGATGGGACACATGAGACAGAAAACAGGCGTAGAGAGCAAAACAGGTAGTGAGGTAAGAGGAGAAGGCAGGAAGTGGGGACTGGTGTCCATAACCATATGCAGGATGGTATAGGGAATAGCATGATCCATTCATGTTTCAGAAAACATAGCAACAACTCTCAGGAGATTGTGTGGTCAGTAATGCACTTGTTAGGTAAGTATGAGGACCTGAAATCAATCCCCAAAATCAATGTTAAAAAATCCAGACATGCTTATAATCCCAGCACTAGAGCAGCAGAGGCAAGCAGATCCCAGGGGCTCTCCAGGCAGCTAGTTTAGCAGAATTCTAGAGCAACATGTTCAATGAGAAACTCTGTCTCATGCAGGCTTGCACATGCACATGTAAATATGCATAAATAAAAATAGCAAGAGTAATTAGGTCTGTCAATCACACAAGCTAATATCCTGAGTACAATTTAGGTGATGATGGGTTGGGGAGTATTATTAGTCCCATTACATAGGTATGTAGACTGAGGTAGTGAAGGATAATGCAAGAGACAGATTTAGTAAGTAGCAAATTTACAGGCTCATACTGAACCAATTTGCCTCACTTTATAGCCAAAGACTGAATAGTTGTCCTGTGGTCACTGCACATACCAGTTAGCATGGCTTTACTTCATTTCACTCTATCTTTCAGAAAGGATAAGTAAGTTGGGAGAAGCAGATTTGACTGGAGTGATCAATGGTAATTTTCTCTTGTAAAATGGTGCCACTGAGTACCGTAGCTTCTGATATTTTTAAAAACAAATTTAGATACAAAGCAGAGGTCTGTAAAAGACAGCATTTCAATGCTACTCCCTGAATCTTGATGACTCAAGTTATCAAAATGATCCCATACACTCTAGAGTGTAATAAGATGCTAGACATTGAAAGCTGTGAGGCGGCTGTGAAATCGTCAATCCTTTAGCTACAGAGCTGTCAGGTAATGACTACAAAGCAAGTCAGTTTAGCTGCCTGCTCAAATCTCTTTTCAGCACTGCTGCCTCAAGTGGCAATGGTCCTCATTTGTGTAACAATAACAGTGATGAGAGAGAGAAGGAACTGTTGGTCCTGCCCCTTCTGTCACACTTCTGACACCCTAATCAGGCACTGTTGATTGAATCCCAGACAACTGGCATTTACAGCCAAGGTGATCTATACCGTTAATGGAAAAAAGAATTAACTACCCAGAAATACACACACCAGTCACGTAACTGACAGTTTACTAACTTTGATGCTGGCTTCTTACGTAAGTAGAAACAATTCAGGTCATTTCAAGAAGCCACTTAGTGCTCTAGCCCACAGGCATCAATGTGTTAAAGCTTATGTGGACAGCATGATTTCCAGGGGAAGGCGTCACATTCCCAGCTAACACAGTGGCCCTCCTGTCTCATTCAGTCACCTTGAAGGCTCCATCACAGAATCACTGCACACTCAATCAAGAGCACATTTGCTATCAACGAGGAATTTAGACTTTATAATTTCCCCCATTGCATCCTTTTTGCTTCCCTGTTCTGACCTTGCTACTTCTTTCTAGCTGTCATCTCTGGGAAGGCTGTCGAGAGTGACTGAGAGTGTTCACCATGTGTAAATAGGGGAGTGCTAATTGAACAAGCCACATACGGTGTGTGTGAGGTTGGTCAGGTAGTTGTGCAAGCAAGTACTTTTTAAATACAATGCATACAGCTGGAAGATGCCCCCAAGGTCCTCCCCTGTACCTCTCTATGTCTTGCCAGAACAGACAGGACAGAGGTTTTTCTGTGGGCTGCACAATCACCCTATTGGGGACGTGTGAGCTTTCGCATTAAAAACTCACTTAGCCTACTTCCCTCGCTTAACAATAGGAGATTTACTATACAGTTGTGAAATCATCATGGGCCATCACTCATTTCCATGAATAAAAAATAGATTTATGAATGTGCACAACTGGGAGATTGATATCAAGATGTTTGGATTTAGGGGTGGGTGAGTGTTACAAAAGTTCCTTCCCTGAAGAAGATTTAAACAGCATCAACTCCTCCTCCAAGGTCCCAAGGTACAATTCTGACAGAGTTCTCTCTAGGGGAACAAATAGGTTTATTTGGTTTACTTATAGAACAGTGTCGGTGACCTTAATGCAGCCATATTAGAGGATCTGCCAGACCCAGCATAGATCACGAGTCCCCCATAGCCTCATGAATGAATTCCCCTTCCCTCATCCTTTGTAGCCTGTATACTTTTGGCTCCTCCTTGCAGCCACATGCAATTAGGGCAGAACTGAATACTACTGGTTGGTAGGGGGGACTGTACATTTGGGTGTGGGTCCCATGACCCTCCCCATCCCTCCTTCTGAGGGAATATCAACAGTCTACAAGCTCTGTAGTGATGCTTTTTAATAAGCAGCACGGCTGAATTCATGAAGATGGCAGCAATTTTGCTCCAAGGACAGTCCTGTATATGAGTTGGGGTGGGTTACATCTCACATTTCATTTGAGAAGTGACTTGTAGGTATCCAGGTGCATAAAAACACTAGACTTAACTCCTTATCTGAAGGGATAGAGTATGGATGGGATTTCCAATAAGAATTCCTGGAAACATATACTCAGACTGCAGCCCACATTTGGGACATGGATCCAGGGACTTAAACAGAAGAAGGCTCTGGTAGCATCAGTTTTGGCTCACTTAAGCATTAGGAACAGATTATGAGGATCCCTAGCTCTGGAGTTGCTCTGTTTTGGCTTTGAAAGTAAAAGAAGCTAATGGAATTTTATTAAATCCTGTGACATTTAAGTAAACATTATATGGCCGGAAATGGTAGTACCCAACACCTTGTCTTGGTTCTAATGGAAATATCCCCCCACAGGCTCACACATTTAAACAGTTGGTTCTCAGTTGAAGATGCTATCATGCTTATTTATAGAACTTTTGGGAATTGGGGTCTTGCTGACTGATTTAGGTGACTAACTGTGGCCTTGAGAGCTATAACCCCTCTTTGGTTCTGGTTGAGGTTTTATTCTGCTTCTTGGTAAGTTTTTTATAGGTAGCAGCTGCCATAGGATTCATCCACCATGGACCTAGCCTTCTACCATGCCTTTCTCATCATGATATAACACATCTTCTGAGACATGGGCCAAGTGAACCTTTTTTTTTCCAAGACAAGTTTTCTCTGAGTAAGAGCTCTAGGTATCCTGGAGCATGCTTTGTAGACAATGCTAGACTTGAACTCACAGTAATCTGCCTGCCTCTGCTCGGATTAAAGGCATGAGCCACCATGCCTGTATCAGCCCTTCTTTTTTTAAGCTGCTTTAGTCAGTTATTTGGTCAAAAACATGAGAAGGAACTAATACACAGTCCTATAGCCCTTCTCTAGCTAATATAGATCTCTATTAAGGTTTACTCTGTAACACCAGATGTATCTAGACTATACAAGAATATTCTGATACAGTCATCCTCCCCAGAACAACTAACCTCTTAATGGTCAAAAAAATCTCAAACTGTCAATACTGTAACTTGACTATTTTAAGGTATTTCCCACAGCAAGATAAAACTACAAATAATTTTATCATTTGTTTTAGTAATTCCCTCGACTTTCCACCTACATAAAGATTAAGTTACCCCATTCTCAGGAAAATAAGTATTTTTTAAAGAGTAAATATATTTTAAGGAAAATTAATTATTGAAACAGACAAAGCCCTCTACTCAGAAAAATGCCTTTCCAAAGACTTATTTCAAAAACATTCTTGTTATGCTTATAAACTCAGAACTAAAGCTGAAATATAACATACTTTCTCTACTTGTGATCAAGACATCTACACTGAAGTACAGTACTTAATCTAAACCCTAAGTCAGAAAGACAAGTAACTGTGTCTTCCCTCTGAGAAGATGCTGCCAACACTCTGTGCAGGTGGGTGGGATTTTGTCTTAATGCACTGAGCAATGGACAATGAAAATGCCTCTGCCTTATCAACCTGGCTATTGGGGCAGGGGCCTTTCAAAAGGGAGGGAAATACTAGCATTAAAAACCCCAAGCATGTTCTACAGCTTCAGTGCTCTTCATAGACCAAAGAACATTCTAGCTTACCACTTACCTAGGGTCCAAAGAGTTGGGATTCCCATGTAGCTATGTTTTGCATGTCCATGAACCACACCCTTGCCAGGTACCATAAAAGTCAGAAGATGGCAAATCTACTGGAAATGGAGGGATTCACAGTATAAACTACAATGTGGAGTCTGGGAACAAATCTAGGTCCTCTGTAAAAGCAACAAGTGATCTTCAGCAGTGAGACATCTTTTGAGCTTCAGAATCTGTGGTATTTTAAATCATCAGGGTTGTGTAGCTTATTTTTCTTGGATTGTTGTTTAATTGTAGATACAAGAAACCAATATAAGAAATATAAACAAAAATCTCATATGCATTCTTAACATGGGGAGGTATTCTTAACTCATTTGCAAAGTGGCCATCCTAGGTAGTTAGATGACTTTAGTTTAAAAACATAAATGAATGGTGTCATACAGTGGACACAAGGTCCTCTTGCTCATAAATAGTGCTAGAGAAAACAGAAAGGTTAAGCATGCATGCTGGTTTCTTCTACAGAGGGTTTGTGTAGACATGTTTTCCACACAGATGGTTGGAAATTGATGTTGTAAACAGCCTGGTGATCTGTGCTATCTGTAGGGCCACATCACACCTGAATCACTCAAGCTAAAATATTTATCCCAAATTCTTCCTCCCTACACCTTTATCTTGAACATTGCTTCTCAGTCAGTAGAATCCATCTGTCCTGGCTAGTTTTATGTCATCTTGACACAAGCTAGAGTCCTCTGAAAAGAATGAACCTAAGTTGAGAAAATGCTTCCTTAAGAGCCAGCTGTAAGGTATTTTCTTAATTAGTGATTGATGGGGGAGGGTCCAGTTCATGGTAGCTGGTGTTATCCCTGGGCTGATGTTCCTGGTTCTATAAGGAAGGAGGCAGAGCAAAGCCATGGAATCAAGCCAGTAAGCATCACCCCTCCATGGCCTCTGCATCAGCTCCTGCCATCCTGTTTTCTGTCCTGTTTGAGTTTTTGACCTGCTTCCTTCAATGATGGACTACAGGGTTATGAGAGCGTAAGCCAAATAAACCTTTCCTCACCAACTTGCTTTTGGTCATGGTGTTTCATTGTAGCAATAGAAACCCTAATTAAGATGCCATCCTTAGAGGAGATGTCACACGTACTTTATAGCTTGGTGACCTATATGCTATCTATATTACTGAGACCACTTCAGATCCTAGGTCCTTAAGAACTCATCTTCATGGTAGAGGTCATATGTACTTTGCAAAAAGTTTGATGTAATCATGCCTTAAGCTTTATTGTGCACATGGAATTGAGATAATTGCTACCAGGAAACTTTTTTCCCAAATTTATACTGTACTTAAATATGTCTAAAATAAATTGCCCAGTGTCAGACTCTAGAAGTTTGAACCAGCACCAGATAACTAAATTGTGTTGAACTGAATTAAGATGTGCAACTAATTAAGATAGGAGGTTCTGGGTCATTGTAGCAAGAGAGGAAAAAGATACTGGGACTCTAGACCCATGACTGCAAAGAAAAAGCCCTATGGACTGTGGGTTCAAACGCCAAAATATGTGACGAGTAAACCTCTCATTTCATAGGATGGGTTAGCTCAGGTATTTGGCTACAGTGAAAGGATGCTATTCATCAGTTTCCTTAAGCATTTAGTGGTAAAGACTGGGATAAAGGCTGGGACTCAGATAGGGCTTTCCGTAGGTATCCAAGTTTATACTTATCTCCTAGTTATTTGCAAACACTTTGAACATAACTCCTATACATTAACATAAAAATAATAAGATCGTTCTGCAAGTCTGAGCTTTCTGGGGGCAAAAGAGTCAGAGAGAGGGCACATAAATTTGTATTAATTCATTTTACAGTTTTAGATTGGCAATAACTAGGATGAGTTCCTGATAGAATAGCTGAGCTCTCTAAACCCATCTTTTATTTTCTTTTTCCACATATACTTTGCCAGAGCCTAAAGTGCAAATAGAATGAAAAGCAACAATTTCCCTGTCGAGCCCAGAGTGTATTAATAAATATGAAGTGATTTGCTTGAATGCCTACCATGCAAACAAGAATTTATGGGGGTTCAAGGTTCTGTAATGCACGTGTTGGTGGAGTTATATTTATAATTGCCAATACTATTAATCTTCTTGACACACATAGAAAGAGCCCAGCCATACACCATTGATTACAAGAAGAGATGCTGACAAATCAAGGAAAAGGCTGTCTCTTTCATTTCCAACATGTTTTGTAACAGGCACAAAGATGTTTGCAAACAAAGCTACTGTCTTCTGTGAAGGTATCTTTCTCTTACGTACTGCAGTTATTGACCCTCTATAAAAAGTATTATTACCCACTTATGGGTGTTTTGGGCCATTAACTCTATTGATAAATTATTGTTGATTTTCTGGAAGCCAATTTCCTGAGGCTATAAATAAAAAGTCAAGCATATGCTCAAGCCAAGTTAGTAGAAATAAGGCACTTTATACTTACAGTCTACTCTGTGTGAATGAAACTGTATGCTTGTGTGAATCATGGGGATTCTGTGGAGGGAAGTATAGTCAGCTGGGTAACAGGTGGAAGAGAGTGGTAGTGTCCATGGTAATAAGAGAACTCAAACCTGTCTAAAGCAAAAAGCTGGGATTTTGACCTAACCACCTTTGTGAAGGAATAAGGAATAAGGCATATTATTGCCAGAGGTAATCTTTCAGAGAAGCCAAGAATATATACATCTGATTTTCAACAGAAGGCTAAATCATTGATGTCTAGACATGCCTCCTATGTTCAATTTGGGTTCTCACATGTGGTTAGCTGACAAATGCAGAACGCTTAACACTGGGATGTGTTAACGTCTTTTATATTATTTCAGATCAGACATGCTGACAAATGGAAGCATCTCCTGCCACTCTGGTGGCAAATTAAATGGCATCCTTTCAGAGCATGCCTCTTTGTGGAGGTTCAGAGAGCTCACAACTGGAGAGGGGCTTAATTATAGACCAGATCTCTGTAGCCCTCAATTCTTTCTAGCTTCATTTGTCCTCTAAACAGCATGAGAGGGAAGATGGGAAAACAGGAGATACAATGGTGTACCATCTTTTCCTTATTAGTGCACTCTGCTGAAAGCAGAAGTACCCGATGTCTTCTGCACTTGAGCTGATGTCTCAAGAGCAGTAATCCCATCTCATGTTCTCAAACAGCCATCAGCAAGTTTCCAGAAGTACAAATCAATGGGAGCAAAACTCCAACCAATTATTTTCTCCATTTGCTTCTTTTCTTTCTGATTTATCATTTGAAGACCACACCAGTGTATCTCTGGACCCAAAGTAGTCTACAGAACTAGAAGAAACTAGGAAACCTATGTGGTAAACCAAACTCCTTTCTTTTGAGACATGGCTAACTATGTAGCCATGACTGGACAGTAATTCGCTATGTAGACTAGCCTGGCTTCTAATTAAACACAGATCCATCTGATTCTGCATCCCAAGTGCTGTGATTAAAGGTATGCACAACCTCCTCAGCTGTAAATCAAGTTCTTAAATCATTTAACTGAATTATGCAGAATTCCTGACTAGAGTTGAAGTTTGGGTTAGTCTTGTCACTGGGATGCTAAATTAAAATTAACATGCTCCATAATTTATATAAAACAATAGTTTTTCATCTCCCCATTCACTTCATATTTACTTAGATATATCTGTATTTTAAGTACTCAGGCAAATACTGAAATAAGGAAGTCATTAGTTTAGCACTAGAAATTAACTTTTTGAAGAATTATAGATCATGTGAGGAACTATCACTGCTCCATTATTATTGTTATTGTTGCTATAATGGCTAAGAAGTGCTGAATAGTTACAGTGTTTCAAGTATATTACATGTATTTAATTCAGTGACTGTAATTCTGATTTAAAGCTACTATCAGTAGAACTGGGACCCATATCCATCTAGTAGTTTACCTTATGGAATGCTCCTCTGAATTGTAGCACCCCTCCAAATTGAACTATCACCTTCAACAGGGAAGAGGAGGCTCATGAACCTCAGGTGGTAAACAGAAGGTCACCAAAATGTCACATGTACATGAGAACAAAACTTGGGAAAGTTTTGACAAATTGGACATTGGGGCAGCCATTACTTTGTTCTGTCCTAGACTCCCTTTGTGGGCTGAGACCTGTATATTGTGGCTACCCAGGAAGAGTCTGTCTATACAACACCTCCAAAGACTGCAGACCTAATAACTGACAAATAACACTGTAAGTTAAAGGAAATAACTATTAACAATGACAAGCAACAAGCTGAGTTCATTACATTAGTTTTCAACCTGAGGCTGAAGAAGTGCTGGATTTTTTCTTGAGATTTTTTTTTTAATTTTCATGTCTATGTACACCTGAGTACAGTGACTATGGAGACCAGAAGAAGATGATGGATCCTCTGCAGATGGAGTTACAGGCAGTTGTGAGCCACATGATCTTAGTGCTGGAAACTGAACTTGGGTCCTCTGCAAGTAAACAAATGCTGTTAACTGCTCAGCTATCTCTCCACCCCTGGAGTACTATATTTTGATAATGTACATATTTTTCTTTCTGCCAATATTGGAATAAGTATGGCTATTGCCCTATGTTAATCAATTACATTGTAAATTAAGGGTGATTAGATTTTTAATAAACATTATACCGCTGTAATTTTCAAACAATAGGATGATTAGTAGTCTTATAGGTAGATAGAAGTAAGTATTGATTTGAGATGCCTAATTTTAATAAATGGTAATTTTGAAAATCAACTATTCACATGTCTTTAAATGTCTGCAACAGTTAAAATTCTAATGAAGGTGAAAGATTTAGTATTTAACAAAATTAACATTTTAGATATTAATTTTTAATTAGTGCCATGAAAACTTCTGCCCAACAAAGTGTGTTTGACTTTTATTTTTCTTTTCCATTCTCAGCCTATGTCCAGATCTATTTTTCTTTTTTCTTTTTCTTTAGTTCTAGTGATGGACCCCATGGCCTTGAGCATACTACTGAAGAATACTATCATTAAGGTACAACTACCCCATTAATTTAAAATTAATCAATCAATTAATTAATGCATGTGATCTGTGCCAATGAAAGTGCTTGTAGAGGACAGAGGACAACTCTCAGGAGTTGGTTCTCTCCTATCACTTTGCAGAGTATAGTGATTGAACTCATGACATCAACTGTTTCCCTCATTACCTCCCCAGAGTAAAAGCAGGTACCTCTACTAGCTGTACCATATCACTAACCCAGACCCTTCATATTTTAAAACAGGATTTGCCAGTGTAGCTCAGTCTGGCCTAGAATTCCCAAATACCCTGCCTTTCATCCTCAAGTATTGGAGCTACCAGTGTTTCTTGCTACACTCTGATTACTGTTTCTTTGTTGATTACAATGGTGGGTAAGATTGCAGGTGAATCCTATCTTACTTGAATTCTTTTTCTAATGTGATGATAACAGAAGACTCCAGAAAGCATTCAAACAGCTTCCAGTGAAGGGATTCCTGAGGCTCAAACAGTAAGACACAGATCTAGTTTCTCGATCTAGTTTCTCCTTCTGAGTTTTGGCTTTTCTTCGCTGGAAATTGTACATTGTAGCCTCAAACCCAAGGTCCCTGAGCTCCTGAGAATATGTTCACTGGCTATACGTAGGAATAGCATGTTGACTACCTAGACAGGGCAGTAGCCATGCAGCAGTTTATCTGAGGACAGCCTTGGCTAAACGTCCCTCAGCATCACCATGGCCACACTGTCTGACTTACATTGCATCTGTTGCTGTCATGGTAATTGGAAACCATTTATCAAGAAATGGAGGCTAATGGGTGCTGGAAAACATTCTATCTTCACTCTCCATTGATTTATATATTAACTGACAAAAATCACAATGCTTAACATATTAACACACATAAAATATGACGTCAACCTGGATTCAATTCTTGGAGTTTTGAATATCCAAGTATTAACTGTAAGTTCAACACAATGGAAATTAGAGAAAGAGCTGAAAACCCCATTATCCTTAGGGTGTCCTCAAGAACAGGTAACCTTATGGTAACTTGAATCATTTACACAAGTCTCAGCAAGATTCCCCTGGCCTCATCTCTAAGAGAATCAAATCTCTGGCAATTTGCCCATTAAGACTAGTATTAAAGGTGGCTGGAGAGATTGCTCAGTGGGTAGGAGGGGGAATAGCTCTTCTAAAACCTCCTGGCTTCATTCCAGTATGGTCTATGCCTCCAGTTCCACGAGATCTAACCCTCTTTTTTTTCTTCTCTGGTACATGTATTCACACTCATGCATATATAAAATAAAAAAGAGTAAATTTTAAAAAGAAAACAACAACAAAATTTTAATGTATTGTTATTTGAATTTCAGCTATTTGCATGATTAACCATTTGGGCATATCTGAATTTTCTACGAATTCCAGATAAAGTAAAGATGATATTTTTAAAGAAAATCACTTTTAAGAACCAGAAGAACGTGATTCCAGGGTGGAGTTGGCAGCTGTCCCTTGGTTATCCCCTCCCCACTGTTAACATTACAGAAAGCATATGCCTATTAAAGTGAATATATTGAAGCCAATAACAATCACTTTTGTTTCTATAACAAATAGCCCACACAGTGCTTCAAATATAGGCATAGAAAAGATTGAAGCACACACATTCCATTTCTTTATTTTTCCTGACGTCTACTTCAATTTTGAAACAAAACTACATTACTCATTCCCAAGCATTTTTTTTCTCATCTCTTTCAAGGAAAATACTACTGACCCTTCAATATACTGACCAAATAAAACATTTGATAGCTTTCCTTAAGCCAATAGTTATGTGTCCTAAAATGTGTTATGCGTATTATAATCTCCTCATTACAGTCTGTGCTCTCAGAACACAGAGACCCACACCTGCTTATCTTAGCGTTTTCATTGGCTGTCATTGCCTGACCCAGAACTTGTCCCTTCTTTCCTCTGCAGTTACTTCATGTAATCTCTTGACAGTACAATAGAAACATAAGTAATTGAGTCAAGTTTATTTCTATAGTAATTTTCAAATGGCCAAGTAAACAATTTCTTTGTTCCTAATTCCCTTTCACAGAATTTTGTTGTTGTTGTTCATGCAGAAATGCCCGAGCATCATTTCACGTAGTTATCTTTTATTAAGCTACGGGAAAATAAAGTCTTGGAGCGACAATGCTGGTAGGAAGGGAACATGAGATGCTCTGTAATAGATGGCACACTGCTAGGCTTTCACATTCAGGAAGATCACATCCTGGAAAGCTGGGCAGCCTGGTCTGCAGCACTGGGATGCTGAAAACTGAAAACTACATTGGCTCAGAAACTAATTTGCAATTACTGACCTCAGAGGAAGTACTCCTAAAAATTTCATTTGTTAGAAAAGATGTAGCTAGGGATTGAAAAAGCACCCTTGAGTCTTTGTAAATGAGAAGTAGAACCATTACTTCAAATGCTTTGTTTTGTTCCACTGAAAAGAAGAAAGTGAACTAACAGAAATGCTTGCTCAAATTTCACTCTAGCAGTTAAAAAAAAAAGAATCACAAGAGGCATCACAAAAGGGACAACATAGACAAAATGATGTTACCCAGGAGACTGCCACCAGATGGGACACCTAGACCATAGCTCTGAATCTCCATGTGTGCAGGGTGAGGTTCATTGTGAGTACTAGAATTACTTTTTATTTTTATCACTTGCCTGAAATGATTAAATTCACTTTAACAATAAAAGGTTTGCACACAGTGACCTCCTATTCAGACCACTTAACTCAGTGGCCATGTCATTTGAATCTACCATCTGTCAAAATCCCATTCCTGTCAAAATGGCCTTTGTGTCTCAGTCATCCATTCTTATACTTCCCATGCAACCCAAGAGTTAACTAAGACATCCGTATGAGATTTGGGTTACCAACTCGCACACTAGCACACTACAATTAGTGTCATAAAATGTAATAAAAAAATGCTCATTTAATGCAAGGTCAGAGATCTCTGATTTTCATCCCAGAGTCAAACAAATATCCCAAGCATGTGGTCCACTCAATTCCAGGCATATTGGATATACTATTTTAGACTTGGCTCTGTATGGAGTACTAGAAAAAAAGGTATCATTTTCAGAGATATTCAAGGCCTGGGGGAGTCCTTCTTATTCTCCATTTCTTTCCCAGTGGATTTTCAAGCCATTTACAGATTGGGAATGGGCACTTTTTTGTATGGCCGTACCTCCATTCCCTTCTTGACGCCCATCTCACGCGTACAGGTCTAGGAAGTCCCATATATTTAAAAATTCCAAATACTTGTAATTCTTGATTTCCTTCCTCCCACTCTTAGCATCTGGTCTCTTCTAAAGTACTGTCAGAAGCCACAAAGCCCTTCAAGTAACACACATCCACCACACGCTCAGCTTCATTTCCATGGTCAAACAGAGCTTTCCGGCAAGGTTTCAGGCAAGGATTCTCAAAGGATCATCAGCACTCCCTGTGGACTTTTTAGAAAGGCAAACATTTGGTTCTGCATAAACTTCAGATCTAATGCATCAAACTCAGGAGATGGGCCCCACTTTCTAGACTTAATGAGCCTCCAGTTGGCTCTGATGAACAGTGAAGATTGAGGGTGGCTTAGCTATGTCCCCTCAGCTATCTTCCATGCATCTCAAAGTGATGTTTATTTTTAAAATTTTAAAATAAACTAAAAATATAATTTTTATTTTGTTTCTATGTAGTCACACCTTTGCTTAATTTTAAGTAATTTTAAATTATCTGAGAAATAAAAGTAAGCAGTTTTCCCATGGTGTGCAAAGAACTGCATTAACATGACTGCATGTTAGTCCCATACCTCTTAGGACTTCTCCCTTATTTTCTAGTGGCTCACTATCTCTGACTAAGCCGTTTGGCCTGCCGCCACCCATGTTTTCCACATTAGTGGATTCCCATTCCTTGGACCCCTCTCTTTCCATTTCCTCTATCCTGTTTCCTATCATCTTTCAACCACACATTGTAATTTCTGCAAGCATGTTTGTTCAATTGTGTGCCTTATATCTGTATGCTAGGTTGTCAGTTGTGTGAGATATGAGGTTTCATTTGTTTGTCTCCACTGTGTACCTACCTACTGCCTCTCATGGTACCTATCATAGGAAGGATATCTAAGAAACAAAACAATAACAACTTGCTGAATGGCCAGTTGCAGACAATTCTTATGAGGGATGAATTCAAATAAAACAAAATGAGCTGGTTTAAGGACTTCCAGATTATACTCTAGTCGATAAGAGCCAGGTGAGAATTCTTATGTACATGAAAAAGTCACACCTGCAGAAACTTAACATTGGTGCTGAAGTGTATACTGAGAAACATTGATAAACCAATTTAATTTCCTCTTTTAGGCATAATCATAATACCCCAATTATTATTATACCAGGGAAAGAGAGGAACAATCAAAACTCACGTTGAGCTGAAGTTCATCTGTCCACTGACCAATAAGACGGTAACCAGGGTTGGTGGTGTTTGTTGTCTGGTACTGGAAGATATCATACCGCCCAGGAGCATCCCCATTTTTGTTAAACATCACTGGGGTGCCAGCGCTACCTGAAGGAGACAATAAAAGACCAGAATTAAGCAGTATTCCTTCCATTTCCTGAGTGATAAAGTTAGGAGCTAACCATGTTGCTAACAAGATGGCCTCTCCTGTCCCCTTCAGCTCATGGTAGTTCATCTCTACAGCTTGTGCACTGTGATTACAGAATGTTGGAAGACAACCCATCTCTTCATTTGAATGGCTCTATTCTTGATCCTTCTGAAGATTTTCTTCTAAACCTTTCTCCTTCTAAGCAAATAAATTCGTGTATTAATTTTCAGAGACAAAAATATGTTTTAACACAACGCTGTTGCTAACTGTGATTGCAATGCTCCTGATGGCAATGGCTATTTTCATTTCCACTTAACACTAAATTGTAGTTAATAAAGAATAAGTTCAAAAATAGTAATTCTTAAAATTGATACATCATTACGAATAAGCAAAATAATTCACTTAAAGTACATTTCTACCCTGATTGAATTTAAAATATTTCTTGTGTTATTTCTAATTCATAGAGAGCAAGTAGGAAATGCCCAGCAGTATGCCTAAAAGACATTCCATAGACATTATTTTCTTCTTCAAGCAATTATTTAGTTAGGTCTTCTTAAAGTGTACTATTTGAATGAAAAGGTAACATGTTTCAGCAGGTGAGACCACTTGCTGAGCAAACTTGAGAACATGAGTTCAAATCCCCAGCACCTCTCCTTCTCTAGTATAAGAACTGAAATGTTAATTTGTTCTATTGAATACATGTTTCATGTTTATGCACATATGCAAGTGAGCTTGTAAAAGTGTGGCACGTTCTCATGTCTGTAACAATTGTGCTATTGGATACAGAGACAGAAGGATCACCAGGGCTTGCTGGCTGCCAGTCTGGGTCCAGAAAGAAACCATTTCTCAAAGGAATGTGAGTGATGAGGCTGTGAGTGATAAAGGGCATCTGATTAGACAAATGAATACCCAATACTAAGAACAAACCCACATACAGAAAGAGAGACTGCACATTGAGTATAAGAGCCATATGAAATGTGTCATCTTGCTGAATGATACAACATCACAGCTAGGACAAAGGGACATCTAAGGTGCATACCTTTCTATAGTTACCAATTACAGATTTTATGATAGGGCTAACTATCAGAAAAAGAAATCAGAGCTTGTGATGGGGTGAATAATGGTCCTAATATGTCTGTTCTGTAATGTTCTTTATGATGTGACAGAGTTCAGGACTATAACATGGAGAGAACCTCCTGTATAACATGAGTATGTCCAATGTCCTCACATCAGTCTATAGAAAAGAGAGACAAGAGGAGTGAAAGGTAGCGTGTGTGTGTGTGTGTGTGTGTGTGTGTGTGTGTGTGTGTGTGTGTTTTATAAAAAAACACAGGAATGATTGGGCACATGCATTACCACTAAAATGGGTTCCAGAATCTATGAAATGGAAGGGAGTGGATTTTCCTTCAGCCTGCAGAAGGACCCCTGACTTGTCACCACCATTATAGGGGTCCTGGGAAATGTATAGTGGTCTTCTATATTGCAAACCTATAAGGTAATGCGTGCTGCAATGGCTAACTTGTTGATAACCTTGACAACCCAGGAAGAGGGAACCTCAAATGAGAACGTTATTTCATCAGATTGGCTTATGAGCATGTCCTGGGTCATTTTCTTGATGACTAATTCATATAGGAGGTACCATCACTAGACAGGTATGTCTAGGCTGTATAAGAAGGATAGTTGAATGTGAGCAAGAAAGCAAGCCATTAAACAGTATTCCTAAGTGGTAGACTCTGCTTCAGTTCGTGACTCTAGATTTCTGCCTTGATCCTTGCTCTGGAGTCCTTCTGTAATGTTTTGTGACATATAAGCTGAAATAAACCTTTTCTCCCTCCAAGCCAGATTTTTTTTTAATTTTTATTTTTATTTTATTTTTGCACACAGTGGTTTTCACAGCAATAGAAAGCCAAAGTAAGGCACATGTGTGTGCATTGTTCAAGACATTAACTTGAGGTTATATTTAGAGGAGGCAGGGGGGATGATCAAGTAGGAATTCAAAACCCAGCTGGAGGACAGAGAACACCAAATTTCCTCATCTTACAGGTAAGAAGCTGCTTAAGTTCAGGTAGGAAAGGTTTCTTGTCAGTGACTCAGATAATTCAACCAGATAACTTAGATAATTAAACCACAATAATACTTAGTAACTGGTTTTTGAATCCTTAGGATAGATTCATATTACAGATTGATCTATCAGTATCTTTATGACTTTAGCAAATTATTTTATTTCAGCCAACTGTCTGTCACAAGGGACGCCTTTCCATAAAGTTACAGTGAGTGCTGAGTGCAGTAACCTAACTGTACGCACTCCTGCCTGTGCTCTCACTTAGTACTCACTCCATCGTAATGCTTCTTAAAATTAGATCTGTGCATGTGTGTGCTTGTGGGACTATATGCCAAATGTGTACAGGTGTATGCGGAAACTAGACGAGGGGGTTGGGTCCCCTGGAGCTGGAGTTTCAGGCAGTTGTGAGCCACCCAATATAGCTTTTGGAAACTGAACTTGGCTCCCCTGCAAGAGCAGTCAGCATGCTTAACTGCTGAGCCATCTCTCCAGCCCATTAATAATTTTGAATAGTTTTATTTTTTTCAGTTTATTTACCTATTATCTCAAGACCAGAAATAACACATGGCTCCAGTTAGCCAAGTAGAAGCCTTTCTAGTGCACTTGTGTTGCTCTTCGGAGATTCAATTAGAATTTTCCCATTTCTAGAAACATTTTCTATTTACCAAAGAGCAGTGTAGAGCCCACAGTGGGAGTGGACACTGGAAGTCTGTGAACATTGCTTTGTTCCTACCAATTTGAGTCAATGGTTGGATTGTTTGTGGCCAAAGGAACCATTTCAATTTGCTTCTTCTATACATTGCCAAGACATAATCACCAGAGACTGTAATAAACATTTCATCACAATTCTTTTTAAAAATATTCTTTGAATTTTTTTTCAAATTGAAATACAATCATGTCATTTCCCCTTCTCTTTCTTCCCTTAGCTCCTCTCATGCACCCCAACTTGCTCTCTCTCTAATTCATAGACTTTCCCCCCTTTGCTGTTGTTACATATACTCTTCCGTGTCACACAAAGTTTCCCACAATGAGAGGGCAGCAAGCAGCAGCAAGAAATGACTATTGATGCAACAGAGACGTTTCAACAACGGTGTCCTGCTCTTAGCAAATGTTCCAAGTATGTAAGGACAAGAGATGAAATGTGATGTTGCATGTCATTAGGGAGAAATGAGAATCCTATTACTGTGCTACAAGACATTGCTATTCAGATGTCCAGTCTTTTCTCTCACTCGGGATGCTCGGACTCACATTGTGCTTTGCTCTAAATACTCCATTTTCTATTCATTAAATTATGTGGCAGGAGCCTTTCATACTTTTTGAGAGGAGAGATAAAGTATGTCTGAGGCCCAGAGCCCCAAACAATCTCCTGTTCATCCACTCATTCTTCCTCAGAACAGGACACATGGCCTTATCTTTCTCCCTTCTCAAAATCTTTGTGAAGGAAAATGATTCTTGTCATGCCTTTTCCATTCCTGTTAAAGTTCATGTTAAAAATTATAGTGGAGGAGATGAATACTTTATCTAAATGATGATTTCTAATAGTGTATTGTGTAGCTTTGACCTTCTAAATGCATTTTTAATGAAATGAGCTTATTATTCCCAGGGTGTTTTTTTCCCCTTACAGTCCCCTTTAACAGTACCTACCCCTGGACTTATTAAAAGGAAAAATAGGCAGTGTATTCAATGGACTTTGTGAACAGAAAACAATAAAACAAAAGTCCAGAGAAGAGGAAAGAAGCTATGAAAGAGAAGGTGCTTGCCCACAGAGATCCTGTAAGGTGTGAGGACCAGAATGCAGAAACACCAAGTAAAAGAAAAAGGGCTACTAGTCAAAATGGGCAGCATTATAACCTATGAAAGCAGGATCACAGAAAGGATGACTGATCCCGAATTACCCTTCACAACCTCTGCAAGACCCTGGGATTATATATTTTATTTTTAAATTGTGTGTTTGACATACAGACAGACCAAGAAGGAGAGAGGGAGAGAGGGAGGGAGAGAGGGGGGAGAGAGAGAGAGAGAGAGAGAGAGAGAGAGAGAGAGAGAGAGAGAGAGAGAGAATATTTACATATGTGAGTACAGGTCTGTGGATGATTGTTTGATAAATAAAACACTGATTAGCCAGTAGCCAGGCAGGAAGTATAGGCGGGACTAACAGAGAGGAGAAAGGAAAGGACAGGAAGGCAGGTAGGGGAGACACCAGCTGCTGTCCAGGGAGCATCATGTAGAGGCAAAAGGTAAAGCCATGGAACATGTGACAACATATAGATTAACAAAAATGGGCTTAGTATAAGAGTAAGAGCTATTCAATGGTAGGCCTGAGCTAATGGCCGAGCAGTTAAAATAATATAAGAGTCGGTGTGTTTATTTTTTAAGTGGGCTCCGGGTGTGGCAGCGCTTGGCAGTTAAAATAATATGAGTCGGTGTGTTTATTTTATAAGTGGGCTCCGGGTGTGGCAGCGCTTGGTGGGAGCTAGAGAGAAACTCTCCAGCTACACAGGTCCTTGTAGAAGCCTTGGACCTGGAGTTATAGGTAATAGTGAGCCATCTAACCCTTGTGTTGGGAACCAAACTAGGGTCCTCTGAAAGAGCAGTATGGACGGACTCTTAGCTGCTGAGGTATGCCTCTAGTCCCCACAAGAACTCTATTGGGAAAGTTATAGGCTCATAGCCATAGGCAACCATGAGTAGATCTTATAGTAGGATATTAGAAGGGTAAGGAGAATGATTGTCATAACATAGGGAACATGACAAAGGTCTTGAAGGAAATTCTGTTCCAATAGGAGAAAAGGAGTTTCTCTCTTGCCAAAAGTTACAAATCAAAAAGGCAAAGATATAAAGTCATCTTAAGCTTGCCCACAACTACAAGGTATTTGTGTATGTGTGGGGTGCTTCAAGGCCACAGCACACTATCCTTTCGTAACAACTTTGTCTAGAGCTAGAACTGTAGTGGAGTATCAAAGAGGAAGAAATAGAGAAGGAGGGAGAGAGGGAGAGAGAGAAATAACAAACACTAGAGGATCTGTGATCTAACAGGTAGCAGGTAGCAGAGAACAGATGACGACTGAGAGAATGTAGCCAAGTCTAAAATGTGTAGTGATTTCAGTGTGTGACAGAAACTGCTTTTCTTCCAGAACAGAGAAGCTTTAAGGATCCTGATGCCCAGATGACAAAACTATTTTCTGCATCAAAGCATTTACCCGAAGGGTTTTCTCTTCTCGTTTCTGTTTGTCGTGCAGAACCAGGATTTCTGTACTGATTCATGTTCTGCTAATCTTTCTGCTCAACAGGCCATCCTAAACCATGCTGCTGGAGCCAAGGAGAACATGGATTCTACATTTTGGCCAGGCCAGTGGAGATAACAGTTTCTTGATCCATTGCATCAGCAAAGCCAATTAGAATTATATGTATAAAAACTTATACTGGCTGCCATGGAAACCTCAGCTTTAAATGTGGCCTGACCACTTACCTTTACCTGTGAGGGTGGCATCTTGCTTTTCTTCCAGCTTGGTAGTTTAAGGTTTGTTGTTTATAGTG
Source organism: Peromyscus californicus insignis (assembly GCF_007827085.1). Taxonomy (NCBI): domain Eukaryota; kingdom Metazoa; phylum Chordata; class Mammalia; order Rodentia; family Cricetidae; genus Peromyscus; species Peromyscus californicus. The sequence continues at coordinate 125,991,999 of NW_026294584.1, read as the reverse complement.
CAAATATGTCAAGAAGCCCACTCAGCACTCAACTTCAATTTATACTTTAGATATTCCATAACATCCTTTCAAACTAGTTACAAACTAGATTCAGATAAAGTGAATATGGATCTCACCTCTCTAGAGAGGAAAGTAAAAATATTTTAGATGTTGTGATTTTACAGTATCCATTGGACCCTCCATTTCTTTCCTAGGAATCAGTAAGTCTAGCTATAGGCATATTCCTGATTAAATTTATTAATTATATGGTTATTATTTCAGAGTTTTCTATCACAAGTTGTTTAAAGTTACATTAGAAAATATTTCCATTTAGAGCTATTAGCCAGCAAAGAGACAACTAGAATGCATTTGTACTCAGGTCTCTGCATGTATTTGTGATGTAGGAAAAGGTGACCAGGAAGGAAAATCTTTGAATTAGCTCCCACCCCATTCCCATTTGCAGCAAGAGGTTTCCCACTTGGAGAAGCTGTGGTCATACTTTCCAGAAACTATTATCTGTAAGTAAAACAACATTTTCCTGAATGTGAAGGTCAGAATTATTGAGTTGTACTCAACCAGTCTAAAAAAAAATTCTCCTAGGGGTAAATAGACTTTCTTACCAAAGTCTCTAGAGAAGTGCAATCACGCTTAATAAGAAATATAAGTCAAATTCCTAAGTATGTGCAAGGAAGCCTGAACTCTTCTTAGCAGATTGGAAAGAGATGTGAATTATAGATTGCTCCCTGCCATTTGGTAGTTGCAAAGTGGGAGCCAGATAGTTTCTCTTCTTAGCACATTTATTTATTTACCTAAAATGAGAAAAGTAAATCAGAAAAATAATATATTTCTGCAAGGAGTTCTGGTTCTTTGGACTGAAAATGATATCCCTAATAAGATCCTAGTTCTAGGTATTCTTGTTTATTCCAAGATGCCATCTTTGACCTCTAGGCAGACAGATGTAAATAGCATCAGCCGTATATGCATACCTTCATGTATAGCTATTTTTATACCTATTTGCATATATATATACACACAAATTCATGTTGATATGATATCTGAAATTTTAATCTTACACAATTTCTATTAATTTACTGACATAACTGAACATATTTCTTATTGTATACAATACATTTAATAATTTCTCAGTCCTATTGCATGTAAAAGCTAGTATCAGAATTATCAACACCCCAAATGTGTATTTACTAGCTGTTATGATTTATTTTATTGTTTGTTTTTATCAACTGACCCAAGGTAGAGTTATCTGGGAAAAAGGAAATCCTATTGAGAAAGTTCCTCCATCATATTGCCTGTAGGCAATCCCATAGGGCATTTTCTTGATTAGTGATAATTGATAGAGAGGACCCCGCACACTGGGGGTGGTGCCACCTAGGGGCAGGTGTTCTGAGTTTTATAAGAAAGCACGCTGAGCAAGCCATGGGGAATAAGCAGGTTCCTACATAGTCTCTGCTTCAGTTCTTGCTTCCAGATTCCTGCCTTGAGTTCCTGCCCTGACTTCCTTCTCTAAAGGACTGTCCTGTGAAATATAATCTAAATAAACCCTTTCCACTACAAGTTGATTTTGGTCATGGTGAATATGGCAATTTTTGTCTCTATCTTTTATAGTCAGGTGTTGTTTCCCCGAGTTAATTGTTCTCATGTTTTCCTTCTTAGTGTGTTTATTGTTACTATGGTGGTAATTTGTGATACAGGTAGAATTATTCGTTACAAGATCGATTGCATGTTACATTACTCATTCAATGAGCTTTAATTGAATCTCTTAAGTTTTAATATGAGAAGCATCAAGACATTGTAAGACCCAGATTATAGGAAAATTATTATTGCCTGTCATGTCTTCTGCATTACTTACTCATTTTGCCCATTTACATTTACTAGTCTCTTTTGGGTAGCTTATCACAGGAAGGTTTTGTAGTTTAAGGGGTAAGCTCATGACCTGAGATGTAGTTTGTATACCAACTTTCAACCATTCCTTATGATATTGGAATGATGAATCTCCTGCCTCTTTCCCTTCCTTTCTTTCCTCTCTCCCTCACCTACATTCACTAAAGAAAAAAAAGGCTTCTTGTGAAAGATCTGAATTCGAAGAAAAGAACATAACATAGCCCTCTAATATGTAGTCATTCATTCTCTTTTCTAAGTTTCATTTCCTCACCCATTCCCACACTGGTTCGATCACTTGAAAGTATATAATTAGCATGGTTTTGATCTTTCTTGAGTCAATAACCATGCCATCATGTGATTTCTTTAGCTTATGAAATAAGAGATGATATTTGCTTAGCATTCCCAATAGTACAGACATTTGGAGACTCACCATTGAAGTTAACATTGCGGATATACTTCAACAACTTCTTTCCCCCTGCTTGCTCCATCTCTGGGCATACTCCTCGGTAATCAGCACACAGATCCTTATTCATGTGATGAAGGGCATGTGCCATGGCATAGACAGCATCAATCACAAACTGAACTTTACCCTCCTGCTCATAATTGGAGTCTTTTCCAATTCGCTCCTGTCCTGCACATTAAAACAAGAAACACAGAGAGATCGGTGTTGAGTGGGAGTGCACATTTCCATCTGCTTTTGATCATGCATGAAGATAAGTCTTTGAAAATCTAACAGTGCAAGCCACATAGCCACCTGTGGTCATCATGTTCTATTTTTTATCTAATTTGTGGGATTTTCCTTCAGAGGCCATCACATTGAATGTTTTGATTCACCGGGTACACCTCAGAAGCAAGCCTTCAAAGGAACACTGTGATGGCTTTTGTCATGTGCCAACACGAAACCTGGAATAGTGTGTTCCCACTATACCAAAGGCTTCACATCTTCTATCTTGGTCTGGACAGAGGTGAAGGGTCTATATTAAAATCTTTAAATGTTGTTTGCTCTGGAAGGGACAACAGGAACATGACAGACACAGATCTCCAAGCCTGAACTCATTATCCTTCCCATACATACATTCCTGGTGTGCTCTTGTGTCCACTATGGTCATTACTGGAGACTTGGGTACTTAGAGCAGAAACTCTGGTCTCATTATTTTCATAATTTTTCTTTTTCTCACCCACTGTCTCTCATAAACAGATAATGTATGTCTCAGTCTTACCAATTCTACTTCAGACAATCCATAGCATTTTGGACACACTACCAATATTTGAGTTTTATCATGTCTTTATCCTTCATCAGGATGTGAGGCTAGAGCTCTTCACTTAATGATTCATTCTCCATGTTTATCTCTGCAAATGGCAGAGCTGACAACCACACTCAAGACTCAGTATCTCTCACTGGCCCTTCACTAACCACAGAATATGATGTAACCCCCTTCCCCTGTCCACAATAGGTGGTCATTCTTCAGCTTGCCTCCATCTGCACCATCATGGTAACAGCTGACAAGTACTCTGTTTCCATGCACATTGGAAACACCTCTCAGCTTTGTCCTGCCTCTTTTTTTGTTATTTTTTTTATTTTGTTTTGTTTTTTTCTTTTTTTTGTTCCATCTTCACTTTGTGAGTTATGTATTCTATCTCCTCATTCTACTCATGGGAAAGCAATGGTGAAGCTTGATTTGTCATACTATAGACCATGTTATTATCATATTGACCTTTCTGTACCCTGACTCCAGGTTTTCTTTGTTTGGGGTGTGTGTGTGTGTGTGTGTGTGTGTACATGGGCTTTTAGAGTATTCCTTTTTTAATTACTATTATTTTGGAGATTATAATATAATTATATCATTTCCCCCATTCTCTTTCCTCTTTGTAAGCTTTCCCATATATCCTACTTTCTCTCTTTCCAATTCATGGCCCCCTTTTTCATTAATCATTGTTACATGCATATATATATATATATATATATATATATATATATATGTGTGTATATACATACATATAACACATACACACACACACACACACACACACACACACACACATATATATATATATTTCTAAATACAATATACTTAGTTCGTATAATGTTCCTTGTATATATTTCGAGGGATGACCATTAGGTATTGGAGACCCAATTGCTCCACATTTCCCTGGAGAAGACTATTTCTCCTGTTTTTAGCATTCTGTAATTGCTTGTAGTTCTTTGTGTAACTGAGGCCTCCTGGGCTTTCCCTGCCCACTTTGGCATGTCTGTTGGTATTGTCCTTGCTTAGCTCATGTCAATGTGACCATGTTGGTGAGACTTTGTGGGTAGCTTCTGACATTATGAGGAGACACAGATTCATAGCAAACTTGTTCCATGTCTTCTACACATGAGACTACTGTTAATCCCTCTGGAATTGCTCACATTATTTAGCTTCCTTTGATAGGAAATCCTTTGTCTGGTTTCCACTCCTCATAGTTTAATTCTCCCTTCCAAATGTAAGTGCAAAGTTCCTATATTTTGCTTGTCAGTCACATTAAACATTTCAGTCTTCTATTATTTCCATAGGGGCAGTGTATTGTAAGACTCTACCCATAGATCTCCCTGGCAATTTATATTCCATCTCTCCACATCACAAAGCACAGCAGTGGACATCTAGCAGATCTTCAATGTCCTGTGTGTTACATTATGTATCCAGGCCAGGTGTGATACAGGTTTACAGGCCTGTAAACCGAGCACTTGGGAGGTGGAGGCAGGTAGTTAAAGATTTTAAGGCCAACCTGGGACAGGTGAGACACTTTCCTTTTTTTTTTTTGGTTTTTCAAGACAGAGTTTCTCTGTGTAACAGTCCTGGCTGTCCTGGAACTCGCTTTGTAGACCAGGTTGGCCTCGAACTCACAGAGATCCACCTGCCTCTGCCTCCCAAGTGTTAGAATTAAAGGCGTGTCCCACCACCACCTGGCAAGACACTTTCTTATAAAGGGAATGGATGAACAAATCATAAAACAGACAATTTTTAATTTTTTAAAATTATATTCACTTGTATGTATGTGTGGTGTGTCTGTGTGTGTGTGTGTGTGTGTGTGTGTGTGTGTGTGTGTGTGTGTGTGTATGTGCTTATACTTCTGTGTGGAGAGGTCAGTACAACTTGCAAGAGTTGATTCTATCTTTCCATAGTGGAACATAGAGATCAAACTTTGGGTCATTAGGCTGTAAAGCACATACTCTTGCCCATGAGACATTTCACTGGTCCCCAAATAGATGTATTATAAATTTACTAAGTACATGATATCAGGACTCTTGTCATTTTATGAAAAAAATAAGTATCCAGAGACTACACTTCCCATTGTTTCTTAGGGTACATCTGTGCCATAATGAAGTAGTATAAATTCCATAACCTCTAATAGTCTTCCTGAAAACACACAGAGGACTCAAGGTACATGCTATGTTAAGATAAATTTTATGTTCTTTACTGAGAGACTTTCTCAGAGTGTTTAATTGTTTTCTCTATATGTCATATTTTTAAACCTAAGATTCTCATTCTGTATCCCTAGTTATCCTAGAATTATCTATGTAGGCCAGGTTAGTCTTGAACTCATAGTGATCCTACTGCTCAACCTCCTAAGTGCTTGGATTATAGATGTGAGTCATTATTCTCACAGAGAACATTTAATATTATAATGTGAAGTATAACCTCCATGAAAGAAATCTCATATTTAGCATGTTTATCTAAATTCATATTTTCCTTTGAAGAATATACATTGATATTTCATGTGGTAAGTAGTTTAGTACATTATAATGCTTCAGTCACATGGATATTCACTGCTTGCCACTGAAAATATAGACTCCATGTAGAATAGGATTTTTAGTTTGTTTCCCTTTAAGACATAATCATCACAAATTCAGTGCTATTTTCAAGGTGAATCCAAGAGTTTTACTTAATCTTGACTATTTTCTCTAATTTCCCTTTCAAGGAAATTTCTGGTTCTTAATGACAGTGCAATGCAATGATTATTAATTTTTGTCATTGTATAATAAGCATCTAATGTCCTTAGAATGCCCTAACAGCATGCCTGGCAAATTATTTACACCACATGGTATAATGAAGAGCCCAGTGTGTGTGTGTGTGTGTGTGTGTGTGTGTGTGTGTGTGTGTGTGTGTGTGTGTGTGCCTGTGTGCTGTGGGATATCGTTCTGTATGCTGTGAATATGTGTTGCTCTGATTGGTTGATAACTAAAACACTGATTGACTAGTATCCAGGCAGGAAGTACAGGTGGGACGAGGAGATGAGGAGAATTCTGGGAAGAGGAGGGGCTGAGTCAGGGGTCACCAGACAGATACAGAGGAAGCAAGATGTCAAGGCAGATCTGGGATAAGATACCAAGCAAAATGGCTAAACATAGATAAGAATTATTGGTTAATTAAGTGTAAGAGCTAGTCAGTAGTAGGCCTGAGCTAATGGCCAAACAGTTATAATTAATATAAGCTTCTGAGTGATCTTTTTATAAGCTGGCCAAGGGACTGGAGAGGCCTGGTAGGACCAGAAAAACTTCTGACTACGTGTGTGTGTGTGTGTGTGTGTGTGTGTGTGTGTGTGTGTGTGTGTGTGTGTGCTATTTTTGACAAACTTTTGTTTTAGGGGTAGATTCTGAAACATGGGACTGTCTAAATGTCTTAGTTAGGGTAGCTATTGCTATGAAGAGACACCATGATCACAGCAACTCTTATAAGTAAAACATTTAATTGAGTTGGTGGCTTACATTTTCAGAGGTTCAGTTTGTATCATAATGGTGGCACATAGTGGTGTGTAGGCAGACATGTTGCTAGAGAGGTAGCTGAGTGTCCTATATCTTTCAAGCAACAAGAAATGAACCCTGACACTGGGTGTGGCATGAGACCTCAAAGCCCACCTCCACAGTGACACACTTCCTCCAACAAGACCACACCCATCCAACAAGGCCACACCTCCTACTAGTGCATTTGGTGACCATTTTCCTTCAAACCACCACCTTGAACAAGGATAAATTCAACTGGATTGCTGATCTATACCTGTAAACTCCCCTCTAGAGGGACTGCGCCATTTTTCTGTACAGGTCACGAGATAGGAAACTTTATTTCTTCACGACCATGCCATCAGAAGATACTGCAAAATTTCCATATGAATTCATCAGATACAGGGCTGCTTCCAACTGCTGCTTTTATTTAAGTTTTTTTTTCTTTGTTTGTATTTGTGCCATATAAACACACATCTGGTTAGATGCACAACAAAGACCAGAGGAGAGTGTTTGGAGTCTTACTCTAACATTTTCTGCCTTATTCTCTTGAGACAGGATCTCTCACTTAACTTGAAGCTATGTTGGAAACCAGCTAGCCCTAGAGAATCTTTTGTCTCCACCCCACAAAGCTCTCAGGTTACAGGTATGTGCATGACCGTGTTTACATCTTTACATTAATTCTAGGGATTTGAACTAGCACATCAGGCCTGTACAGCAACACTGTAATCATTGAGTAATCTCCCCAGCCCATTACTTACATTTTCCTCATATGGAAATTTGGAAATTCTAACATCTTTGCATGTGAAAGAATGCCAATTGTTCACCATCAAGCAAATTTGTACAAAAAAAAAAAAGAGATAAAACCCCCTCATTTCCTCCTCTGTTTTTAAAAGCTTCATTAATTATACGGATAAGGAATAAATTGCAAACATTTCCTCTGTTTTGCGTTTTTCTTTGAAGTATCTTTTTCCAGACAAAAAATTGATTCATTTTTTTTCTAATTTCTTTTCCTTTATTACTTCTGATTGCTGAATCATGCTTAAAAAGATATTCTGGGCTGGGAAGATGCCTCAATGGTTAGAAATAATTGCTCCTCTTGCATAGGACTCATATCCAGTTTGTATGGAGGCTCACAAACATCTGTAACTCCATTTCCACAGGATCTGATACCCTGTTCTCACCCCCATGGGTACCAGGCACCCATGCAATGCTCAAACATATGTGGAGGCATGCATTCATACACATGAAAATAATTCGTTGCTTTTTTTCCCTCTGCCTCCTGAGTGCTGAAGTTAAAGGCATGTGCCACCATCCTCAGACAGAAAAATAATAGAGGTTTCAAGAAAAACCATTCTCAGCCCAAGAGTATCAGACTTTATCCACATTTCTTTGTAGCACTTGTTCAATTAAGTAAATAAATAAATTTAAATTAACCATAATTGTTTTAGAATGTTTGTCACTACATAACCCGGGCAGGCCTGGAATTGTGATCTTCCTGCTTCTACTTCCCAAGGACTGGCAAGGCAGGCATGTGCCACCATGCTGAGCATTATTTGTATAATTTTTATCTTTCAGACGTAAGCAATTGATCTATATGCAAGATCTATTCTGGCAAACAATGTGAAGAATGAATTGAAATCTTATTGTCTCTCTGGATATCCTCCTATTACCAATGGATATAGTTTTGTAACATCTCACAATCCTGTTCTCCAATTTATCTTTGAGTATTCACCCTAATGCTACATGTAACTGTATCTACATCCAATTTAAAAATCTCTTTATTTAAAAAGTCTTGTCACATATTAACAGTGAAGTTCAAGTTATTAAGGCTTGTTAACATATTCAAATAGCTTGCTAAGAAAGTCTCTGCTCTTTGCCTGGTGGGAAATTTGCTGTGAACAGGCTGGCCTTAAACTTGTAGCAATTTTCCCAACTATGTCTTTAAACACTGGCATATCAGATTTTTACCTTTGAACCTGATATTCCTGGTTACTTTTAATTTCTGAAATAAACTTTATTATCAATGACATAGCTCCAGAAAACAAAAAGTACAGCTCAAGCAACCAGTAACTAAATTTAGTTAATTTGTGTTGTTTTAAAATAATTTTACCTTGAACAGAAACTTAACTAAAAGTGAGACATCCAACTATCATTTTATTAATTTGAGTTTCTTTTTGGTTCTTTCCATAGTATTTACATGTTTTTTTCTCATAAAAGAATAGACTACTGCCAATGGTCAAGAGAAATCCCAAACTGACCTACTCTGGCGATGAGATGGCCAAACACCCTAACTGTCATGGTAGAACTCTCATCCAATGACTGATGGAAGCAGATGCAGAGATCCATGGCCAGGCCCCAGGTAAAGCTCCAGGAGTCCATTCAGTGAGAAAGAGGAGGGATTGTATGAGCGAGAGATGTTGTGACCATGATTGGAAAAAGCACAGGGACAAATAGCCAAACTAGTGGAAACACATGAACTATGAACCAATAGCTAAGGAGCCCCCAACTGGATCAGGCCCTCTGGATAAGTGAGACAGTTGATTAGCTTGAACCGTTTGGGAGGCCCCCAGGCAGTGGGACTGGGACCTGTCTTTAGTGCATGAGCTGGCTTTTTGGAGCCTGGGGCCTATGCTGGGACACTTTGCTCAGCCTGGGTGAAGGGAGGAAGGGACTGGACCTGCCTGGACTGAATCTACCATGCTGAGCTGAATCCCCAGGGGAGTCCTTGCCCTGTAGGAGATGGGAATGGGGGGTAGATTGGGGGGACGGCGGGGGGGGGGGAGGAGGGTGTTCAGGGCAATCCGTGGCTGATATGTAAAATTAAATTAAATTATAAAATTAAAAAAAATAAAAATAGTTTTTCTCCACTATTTTATGTGAGTGTTTTGCCTGTCTCTCTGTGTACTGCATGCAAGCCTAGCACCCAGTGAGGCCAAAAGAGATCACCAAAACTGGGACTGAAGTTATAGGCATTTGTGAGTTGCCATGTGGGTGCTGGGAATTGAACTGGGATCTTCTGGAAGAGCAGCCAGTGTTTTTAACTACTGAGCTGTGGCTATAGTTCCTGTCAGATAACTGTTAAGTGTTCTCTAAGTTCTGTCTTGGGGAAGGCAGTTGGTTTTCCTGCTTCATATACTGCTTTTATTTTCCAGGCATCATCTCATTGGCTTTTATCTATGTACATGAAATTAATATTTCACTGGATTCCAACTTTTTATTACAAAAATTTAAAACAGAAATCAAAGTTAAAAGAACTTTAGAGTGAGTTCAGCGATTATATCTTAGCATCATTTGAATGCTGTGAGGCCGTGTTTACTGTGCTAACAGTACCATCTTACTTATTTTATAAGCCTATTCGTTTTTAATAGTAATTTTCTAACATGATACTTTGCAAATTTTTCCTGTTTTTATAGTACTCAAAAAAGGCAATATTGGAGGTATTATGACCACTATAAACTCACACTATGAAATGATTTCAGTCCAATAATACAGGAGAACAGTTTCTAGCATGCTTTAATATGGACATTTATCCCAGAAAGAACACTTTGAAAAATAATAGAAATGTTTTCAGTAATGAAATATCTTATTGCTGGAGAAATACTTAAGGCTATGCCTTTCTTGGAGAGTCACCAGGTACACTAACATATTAGAGGCTCTGGGAAGACTTCAGAATTAAATTTGTCAAACTCACAGAACTTGAAAAATGTAGCCTTGTTATAGAGAACCAGATGCGGAGAGTTTATTTACCAACAACCACAAATATCAGTTAGATATTATTTTCCTACTGTGGCAATTGATTATATCACTATAACAAAATGGCTTGAAAAAGACAGTGTAAAGGAGAAAAGAGGTGTGTTGGCTGACAGTTTTAGAGGCTTCAGTCTGTATGGCCCCATGTATTTGAACAATATATCATGGTCAATGATGCCTGTGGCAGAGAACAGCTAGTCACATCAAGACGAGGAGGAAGAGAGTGACAGAAGGTGACCAGGGATAATATACTCCCAAGAACCTGTACATGGTAACCTACATCCTCCAGCTAAGCCCCATCTTGCAAATTTTTCAGGATTATATCAAAATAGCATCACAAACTGGGCACTGCAAATTTTAAATGTAAGCCTATGGGGGTGTTGTATTTCAAATTGAAACCACAACAGGCAGCTACAAATATCTGGTAACTCTGAAGTCTTGGCTACTCCTGAAGTATGACTTTAACTCCTAGCTCTTTTTCTACATGGTATCTGATTATGTTTCAATTTTGATGGCAACCACTGGGAGTGAGGAATGCTAAATTCCTCTGGAACATTCACGGATGACCCTAATCTGTCAAAACCATGACCTTCTTTCTGTTAGGTAGTGATTTCTATCTCCCCTCAGAGGGAGGTTTCTTAAGACTCAAGTAAATGAAACTTACAAAAATAAACAAAATTCATACATTTGAGGAAGCTCGAACAATGTAAAGAAGTCATGAGGTACATCCCCAAGGTTATAAATGAAGACTCTCCAGCTGACCAGCTGAGCAGCCTAAGAATCATGCAGGGGGTTGTAGAAAGTTCTAAGGATACAACCTGGTCATTAATGAGCCTGCAAATAACTCTTCACCCAGTTTCCTGTAGTTAAGCCTGATTTGGGTGATATTGGTTTGCTGTTATTATTTGTTTGTGTGTTTTGTCCATCTGGTCTGTCATAGGTATGCTAAGGAAAGTAGAAGTTTGTTAATGTGTTCTCTCCCCATCCCCTGAGAATAGTGACATATTGTTTTCCTAGGGACCAATGTAGAAAGAGGCATGGACTGTAAGTGTAACCAATGAGATGATAGAGTTTGCTTACAAAATTCTGGAAGTGCTGATTTGCTTTGATGAAGAGATTAGTCAGTTGTACAGGTGCCCCAACTCCCACCATCATCACAATTACTGTAGTTATTGTGTTGTCCTGAGGAAATAAGGTATTATATCCATGGCAACAGAATACAGGGCAAGTATACAAAGGTACATCAGAGCCATGAATTAGCCAAGACTACATTTTTTTTCCATGCAATGTACTAATGGTTTAACTACCTAATAAAGCTTGATATCAAGTATTTCTAGGTTTCTTCAACTGCTGTTTTTATTCACACACCAATTTACAACACTCCAAAGGAGTAGCATTAAGTTCATAAAACTCGTGCTGCAAAGCAGTGTTAAATATCTTTAACAGCATAGCTTGCAACAGAATTATAAAAAGCCTTTCCAATTAATTCTCACTTAACACCTCATTCTTTTAACCTGACTGCTGATATAAGATCTTCTTATACACTATCCTGCATGTTCTTTACTTCACTCTCACCATCGTGTTTGCAAGGAAGTCTCTGAGTTTGAGATAAAGGGAGAATTTCGTAGTATTATATTCTGGGTGTCTGGTGTGCAAAGAAGCTGATTTCCCCCATCTCCTGACTTTTGGCTTGTTACTTTTATACAGAGTCCAGTATTTAACTTTCAAATGCACACTCCATTTTAAAGAATAATATTTTGTTAATTCTTTGAGAATTTCATACATTATACTTCGATCAAATGCACACTCTTCCTGTTGAATATGAATTAGCTGCCTTACACAAGTATAATTGACACATGATTTTCCCCATCAGCATGTTTAATGACTACTCTGCTGTGGAGCCCTTTACTTTGAAGGGCTTGCTTAGCTTGTCCTCTGGCTGGCACTCCTTTCTCAGATGATAGGCCTCCGTGAAGATGCATATTCAAATTAATAGGCAAATAGATATGCAACAATGAAAAAAGTGGAACTGATATTATTAGGATGGGTAATTCTGTTTGAATGAGAACATAACAGGAGGAGATGGGGATGGAAATGGGAACCAATCAGAGACATTGGTCCTTTCACTCAAGCACAGAAGTCCAAGAAAGGCTCAGTGGACACCCATGAGTGAAAAGACTCACTATATGTTTCAAAGGAACGAACAATTGAGAGTTTTATTTTGTTTTCAAATGTTAGTTGAAGTTATTTGCTCTGTAAAGAACTATCTGAAACCAAGCTTCCTTTGACCTTACAGCACTTTTAAAGGCAGTGTGTGTGTGTGTGTGTGTGTGTGTGTGTGTGTGTGTGTGTGTGTGTTCTTATGTACACAGCAACACACGTGTGTATCAGTGAACAACCTTGGATGTTGCTTCTTGTCTGCTACATTTTTGAAATAGGGTTTCTTGTTCATTGCTGTATATACCAAGATCTCTGGCCCAAAAGCTTTCAGGTACTCTCCCAACTCTGCCTGCCATCTGACCTTAGGAGTATTGGGATTAAAGATGTGAGATATAGGTCTAGATTTATGTGGGTTCTGCAGATCCAAGCTCAGTTTCTCTTGCTTTCATAGCAAGCCCTTTCCCACTTGTCATTTTCCCAGCCCTGGACACAATTTTAAACCTTGTATTATGTACATTTTGAGCATAAAGGAATATTGAGCATAAAGGTTTACATATTTATTGAGATTAAAGTCTTTTATGGCATTGGTACTTAATTATTCTAAACACTAATGCTTAGATCTACTGAAAACAATAAATACCCTAATTAAGGAAAAATGTTACAGAGCATTTAAAAACAGAGTTAATGCATATTTTTGTCCTAACAAAAGTGCTAGATTCTACCTAAGGGGGACGCAGAGACATAAGGGAGGAGATGAATGCTGGAGAAGATGTTGTGAGATGTTGTAGGGGTAGACAAATCCTGTGGCAATTCAGTAGGATCCATGAAGAGCCTGTTGCAACCTATGCACAATTTAAAACTAAATAATATATAAATAGCCACTGACTTTTACTTTTTTCCTCATGAGGTCTTATTTCTCTTTTGAAGAGGAATACGAATGACAAAAAGATTTAATTTTACACAGTGGAAACTTTAATAATGACCACACTTAAAGAATTGCAGAATAAAAATTAATCCAAGGCCTTGCTATCATACACATATAAAACAAGAAATATGAGGAGGTCTGGGTTGAGCCCAAAAGGTAAACTGCATTGCTGCATCTCTATTTGTAGGTGGGGATGAGTGAGAGTTGAATTGAATGAGTGAGGTGGGGGAAATACTGCTGGGCTCACAGTGGGTTACTGCATTACAACCACAGTGTGTTTGTTGCTGACTATCTATGGGCTAGACTGTGTGGAGAGGGCTATTCATGGCTTGACATTTAACCTTCAAAAGACCCTAAGGAAAGAACGGCCATTTTCCCTATTGATGCCCCTTTCCTGACTTACTGTTATTTTGCTTTATGTACAGTCAAAAGATGGCTTTTTTATACATAGAAAAGGGAACAAACTAGGGGTCCCCCTCATTCTTTTCATGTTCTGATCTAGTTCTGAGTCATAATTTATCTTTCCAATTGCATGTTTGTCCTGATGTATATGTATGGGTTTGAGACAGTCTCTAGCTTAGGATAACCTTGAAGAGCCTCTGCAGCTAGGGATGACCTCAAGCTTCTGACCCCCTTGACTTCATCTATTTCATGCTTGGATTACAGTTATGTACCACACCTGGTTTGTGTGATGCTCTGAAGCAAACCTAGGGCTTCCTGAATGCTCGGCAAACACTCTTCTGTCTGAGCTATTATCTCCAGTCCTTAGGCATGACTTTCATTTGCATTCTCTGATCTTTTTGAATCGTTCATTAGAGTTTCCTGTAGGATGAAATGAATGGTTTTGAAAACAGCCGTTGTGTCTATCCCTGAACTTCCTGTGGGTATAGAATTTAACACCCAGAACAACTCACAAATTCCTAGTAGAAGAAGCAAAACAGAAAAAGAGAAAAGAAAACTTATGAACTCATCTTCTAACTCTAGTGACTACAAGTTGATGTCAGCTGAAAAAGGATACCTGTAATGTTCTAAAGCAACTGCAGTAACCAGACTACTTCAGATGAGCAGAGAACTCCAGCAAGCAGGACAAGCTGTATAGTCAAACCATCTTTACTTTCTGCCTCTGTGATCCAGAATGCTCTCTGGAAGACTGCTTCATTTTACTTTCTTACAACTGTTTTCATTTGCAATTTATTTTTTTAAATTTCCAATAGTGTCCAACTAAAGATACACACATCGAATAAACACAGGCATAGCATGGTTGATGGGCAGGGCTTACATACAGTGTACATGGGCGGGGCGTGGGGGTGGGACTAAAAGAAGACATCTGCCTCAACACCAAGATTCATAGACCCCAACAAGTCAAAGGTCTTCTGAGAGAGTAAACCCAGGATTTCATGACTAATAGCAATCTGTTGGGGTGTAAGAGCAACAGACTTAGCAACGATAAGTATAACATTAGCTACTAAAACTAACATAAAAATACACTTTACACTTTGTTATTTGACAAACCTAAGTGGTGTGTGTGTCTGTGTCTGTGTTGTTTCTTATAATTTGTTAAAGTATAGATTCAGTTTCAAATCTTCATGGAGATGCCTCTTCTGCCATATTAAACCCAGTTTTTTGTTTATATGCTTTGAGTCTTATTTTCATACATATCTAGAATTACTGGTGAGATACTGAATTCAAAATGGAGCGAAGAAACGTATTCTGAGGAGCATGATGCAATAGTGCATGCCTATAATTCCAGCACCAGAAAGGTGAACGTGGGAGGACCTCGAGTTCAAGATCGGCCTGTGCTATGTATTGGGACCCCATAGGAAGCATCAGAGAATGTTCTTTTAAATTTAGGAGGTAGTATGTAGATGTACTGATGCATGTAAAGCTAAAACTTCAGCTATTTTTTTTTCAGATTAGAAAGAAAAATGCTACTTTGTTTTCTTTTTTTTTTTAATCTAGAGTATTTTTTCTCCCAAATAGGTTTACTTTCTCTTCTGATCATAATACACAAAATTAAAATACTGGTTTGATCAGGTTTCTTGTGTGATATAATAGCAAATGCAGCATACAATCAGGTAAACAATTTGAGAAAGAAGGAAGAAGGAAAGAAGGGACCGAGGAAGAGATGCTGTAGCAGAGAGGAACAGAGAAGAATAGAAAAGCAATGGGATAGAAAAGAAAAAATGAAGAAGAAACAGAAAGAAAGGAGTAGGTGGGGGAGATAAAAGAGAAAAGGAAGAAAGGCAAGAAAGAAAAGAAAGCGAGGGTGGAGAAAAGAGAGAGCGAGTTTTTGAATCTTTGTGTGTGGTTGTGTGCATCTGTGTAAGAGTCTGTGTGAAGATATGTACAGAGTGAATATTCTTCTATTACTCTCTCTCTGTTCCTCTGAGTCAGTGTTTCTTTCTGAGCTCAGGGCTTACATCTAAGCTAGGCTGGAAGTCCAGAAGCTACAAATGTTCTCCTGCCTCTGTATTCCCTTGGAGATAGTGTTACAGACATATGCAAGGAAAACCTAATGGTCCCTTAGGTCAGTGATGGGATCTGAACTCCAGTCCTCATGGTTTGGGAGTAAGTGCTCTTCACTGTTGATCCATCTTTCTATTCTTAAGTACTATGCATTGTTAAGGGAATATCCATCTTAAACATTAAACTACTAAGTAATTTAAAAGCTTTCTACTCACTGTGGGTTAGTAATACAAGTGTGACCAATATATCTGAAAGCAAATTAGACACTGAAGGACAGCTGTTGAGATTAGCCAATGGATACATACACTGTGATTCAGTCCATGATTCTATCTGTGTTTGTTAGAAAGATTTCATGGGAACTGAAGTTAAAATGATTATGAAGGAAAAAAGAATAGCAAGAGAAGGAAGCAAATAAGAAGCAGAAGGAGAAAGAAGAGCTACAGGAGAGAGAAAATAAGAACAAAAGGGCCCAGGAGCAAAGAGTGTGAGTAGTCAGGTGGCAGAGCAGATGGAGGTATTTAAACTTAAGGGACACTGGAGTGTGTGAGACATCCAACTCGACAAGGGGCAGAGATGCAGCCACACTGCAGTTTTTATTGCCTCGCAGCAGTCTAGCAACAGTCTTCTTGAAACACACGGTTTTTACTTCTATTGTCAGACTTTACAAAGAGTAATGAGTGGTTCTGCTTCCCATGTCTTTTATTGAGGCTGAATATCCAGCTGATGCTATGAACATAAGCAGGGACATTGAATGACTACAGTCTATACTCACTTCCTCATAGGTAAGTGCTTTATGGAATACTTTCATCTCATAGACATGTTTCACCCTCCACAGACACAAAGAAGGTATAGGCAGATTTAAAGTTAGAAAGGACATATGTATTACTTGTTTGATAAGGGCTTGCTTTAAAAAACAAATGGAATCAAAAGTCATGATTCAGCTCCACTTTAGGTATGTGAACAGTTCTAATGACTACCATCATCAAGAAAAAGGAAAAGTACATAATACACATCCTACTGAAGACCCCAGAGACAAGACTGGGTCTTGAGTTACATGACAGGGACAGAATCAGGCACAGGGCTCATAATCTAGCAAACAAGCATTCCATGTGTGCTCAATGAAATATGAAAGAATAAATGAAGGCTTTGAGGGATTCGGGAGGGGATGAACAAAAATCACATGCATAATGACCGAAGAGAAAACTCACAATCCTCTTTGGACAATGGATGGCTGAGATGGAGAGCTCAATTCAGGTCACTACATGATTTCAGATGAAGAGAGAGAGAAAATACAGCAGTGTACCTACCCCTGACATGTGAGATCTTTTTCATTAATCTACTTTGCTCAAGAGCAGAAGTTCTACTTATCTCTACTTTGATTGTTAAGTACAAATGATAATAATTTACCAATTCAGGGGTTCTGAAGTCTCTGAACCTTTTTTTTTCTACTGTTCTGCTGACGGAATGTAGCAATACAATGTGTGTGTAAACTCAGTCATTGGTAAATTCTCCACCATTAACAACTTTCTTTGTTTACAAAGATATTTACTATCTTTGCTTGCAAAACAAGGAGAAGCAGAAAAGTCCATGTCTTAAACTATGGTGGTCTTCCTAATAGAAAGCATCTTAATCTGTACTTTCAGTGAATGATGATATTAGACTATTTTTCCAGGTATGCTGAGCCAACTATATTGGATATAATAGTTTTGTCTCCCAGGTAAAACTTCTCAGCAGTTTTTTTTTGGGGGGGGGGGCAGGAAGAGTACTATCATCCATGATGTGACAGGTTACTTTTTTTTCTTTTGTTTTGTTTCTGTTTTTGTTGTTTGTTTGTTTGTATCTTTTTTGGTTTTTTTGAGACAAAGTTTCTCTGTGTAGCTTTGGCGCCTTTCCTGGAACTCGCCCTGTAGCCCAGGCTGACCTTGAACTCACAGAAATCCCCTGCCTCTGCCTCCCAAGTGCTGGGATTAAAGGTGTGCGCCACGACCTCCTGGCCTGGTTACTGTCTTAATGATGATCAGAAATTACATTGCTTATTTATAACTACATTTCCTATAATCATTAAATAATATTTACAGAACCAAAACTACCTCCAAGTCATAAACTCTACTCAAATTTTTGTTACTTAATAAATCTTTTAAGGAGATAGTTATACTATATAGCTTATTTTAAGAGCTTGAAATGAGTGAAAGGAAGCAACTTAAAAGATGTTTGGAATTTATCCCCCTAAGGACTTGAACTATTTATGCCTTTTTTTTTAAAAAATACAACAGGGACCCTTTCAAGCCGGGGAGATGCCAGCTCCATGAATTGCTGTTTACAAGAGGAAAGGTTCAATTCCTGGCTCTGCCAGATGTCTACAACTTTGAGGGGAGACACTTAATGAAACAGTACGAACTTCGCTTTTCTCTCTCTTTAGTAGACTGTAAATAATGCCAGCCCTGCTAACTCTGCTGACTTGTTGGGATGATCAAGTGACACGAGGGATATTAAAACAATTTAAAGACTCTAAAGTGCATCTCATAAAAGATAAATCAGTACCCAAACATAAGGCAAAAAAATATTCAATCTTGCAAGTTTTCTAAGAAACACAAATCAAAACAGAGGTAACATTTCAGTTGCTTTGCCAGCGGCTGAATAGATTAGCGCAGTGCTTCTGAAAGCAAATGTGGTGATATATTTCAATTGTCCAAAAACTGTTTATCCTCCCTGAATTGGTAATGATACAAACGGATAATGCACATCTTGCTAACACTTATCAAAGCTTCCTGTGTCTTTGGCATTACATTCAACACTTTACACAATCTAACTCTCTCAGAGATTCTCCTCAAAGTACAAATCAAAATAAAACCCTTTCAGACAATTAGCATTATCAGAGCATTTTACCACTTGCTTCATGCTTCAAGGCTGATATGAGCCAGGAACCAAACCTGCTCTGAGATGTCTGGGCTTCAAAATCCTCATTCTTTACTTAATTTCACAGTTTCTAAAAATGAGCACAAGGAAATTGTGCCATGGAAAGAAGAGGGATAGGTTCTTAAGGTATCTTCCAATTTGTTTTATATGAATTCACTATTAGAAAAGTGGAGAGTCCATAAGTTGTGAAAATCAAAGCATAGGACTTTATGTAACACTCAAATAAACTAACAATAGGTATGGTGTTTTTAATATGCAAGAACAACAGGTAGACTGTTTATGATATGCAAGATTACAGGAAATACTATTAAAAGGTACATAGAACTGAACTGGTGACCCATACCTGTTACTTAGCAAATTCAAAGCCAACTTTGGTTAGTCATGCTGTCTTTTTTTTTTAAAGTGTGTACATTTTTATTATAACTCCTATTAGGCTAACATGAGAGTCCCAGAACTTTGGCCTTAGCTAGTGCTAACACTGTAAGTTTTCCACAGTGCTGTGTGCATGCTCCTACCTAGGAATGACAAGCCAGGACCAAAAGCCTCAGTGACACCATGAGAGAGTCAGGTTCAGTTCTGTGTCTTAGTAGAAAAATATACACACACTAACATTAAAATTAGAAGAAGAGCAAGAGTGAAACCATCCTATGGGCTGTGTGAAGAGAAGGGCAGTTGTGAAGCACACTCCTGGAATTGATGGCATTTGCAATCTGTCTCTCTCAGAGAGATGATACCTGTGTTTCAAAGACAGCCACTTTTTCTACTTTGGTCACATTTTCTCATTATTCAGTCATTAAGTGAGAGACACTGTGGGTAAGTCTTTAGCACTGAACTCCTTTCAGTAGCTAGAGTTAAATGAAGATCTGCAGAGTAACAGTACCACTTCATTTCTTTCTGTTTTGCTCTTCCCATCTGACCCACTGCATGGAAATATTTCATGCCAGGCAGATTTACTATTCAGCATAGAAAATAAGTACTTTTATAATAATTTACTGATTGCTACTTTAAACCATATAATGACCTGAGATTGAAGATATGAATGAAACTGGGGACACTCAAGAGATCTAAGTGCCTAGTTTCTTTAAGCTTGGAGTTTAGTGTTATTCAGCAATTTCCTCTAAATTGTGATCTTGCATCCAAGAGGGATAAAGTTATGACAGGAAGCATCTTAGGACTCAAGTGATTAACACAATTCTCAGGAAGTATATGAAACAGACTAGCTTCAGAAAGTTCCTTCCTCTCTAAAATTAGATAAGCAGTAAGGAGAAACTTTCTAGCCTTTTGTCCTGCAGAGAGCTGCTGGGTTCCAGCTTTCATGTGTCTTCCCCTCTGCTAAGGTGGGCTTTCAATGATGTAGTTACATTTGAGTTGGCCATGGCCCTGTAAGTAATACCTCATCAATGCTCCTATAAGTAACCTCTGAGGACCAGGAGAGCCAAAGCCCTCCAAGCATCTGCCTGCCTCCATAGATCTCCTGTTCCTGCAAAGAGACTGGCAATGTTAAGAGTAGCTCTAAAAAGTTTGTATCTGGGTTTTTATATGTGGTTTATATTTATATTTATTTTGTGAGCACAGCTTTATTCTCTATAAAATGAATATGATGTTGCATACACTGTAAAATCCTAAAATGCTTTTAGTGTCCGTATTTCTCCCTGAGGACAGGAATGGGTAGATGACAACCTCTATTACCAGAAGCTCTTCCTGAGAAAGGCTATATTCCATTCCAACTAGCTTAATAACACTTGGTAAGTCATTCAACAGCCCTTTCTTCTGCCTACTAAAATGACTCAAAGTATCCTATTTATAACACTTAGGTTGCTCATAAGAGGCACTTTGTTTACAGACTGTTGCTAGGAGATTCATGGTTATTAATTCCCCTAGATCAAGAATTACTTTTCATTAATACTCTAGCCTGACAGACTTTCCAAATATGGAAGAGCTATAATTCCCACATTTAAAACCATTGCATGCTAGAATTCACGAGAAAAAAATAACACATCTCAAGTTATTTTGGTTCCTAGCACCAACAGAAGGCGTTTTGTTTGGATGCTTCCATAGTTTTAATGCAGGGTCTCTCCACTGCTTGGATTCTATAAAGAATTAAATACAGTACCTCTGGATACTTTGATATACAATGTGACCTGAGGAATTTGGAGACAGTAACATGAATCAAAATGGCACTTAACAATGACCCCTTCTCAGTTTGTTTGGTGCTGGTTGAAGAAGGCAGAGTTCATTTGCTCTGTGAGAATACATTTCTAACCATCTATTTCCTAAGAATAAAGACAGCTAGCTCGACTCCCAGCATCTAAGAAAGTAATCCTCTTAGTTTAGAGCAGTGGTCCTGTTGTTTATTGAAGATAATAGCCTGCTGTAGTCTTACTTTCCTACCTCAGTTCTACTTTGGTTGGTGTCACACTGACATATTTTAATACAATAATGTGTTATATTTATGTGTGCACTTTTTATTCTTTCCATTTTTTCTATACTATATTCTCAGCTCAATTCTTTTGGAAAGAGTGAATATAACAGAACACAAGAGAAGAATGTGGTGATATTTTATTTGTATGTTAATAAATAAAGTTTGCCTGGAGATCAGAGGAAATAACAAGCCATTTTAAATAAACACAAAGGTCAGGCAGTGGTAGCACATGCCCTTAATCCGTTCACTTGGCAGGCAGGGTCTCTATGTTCAAGGCCATAGATAGGCAGTGACAAGGAATTGAGGTAGTTTGGCTAAGAGCCAATGGGAGACCAGAACAGCAAGGCAATAAAAGCCTGGGTAGACAGGAAGTCATGGCAGTTGGAAGCTACAGAGCAGGTGAGGTAAGGTGGTTGGTGGCTCTCACTATTTCCCTTATGTCTAAGGCTTTCACCCCTATATTTGGCTCTGTGTTTTTTTAATTTAGTAAGACCTTTTAAGATTTGTGTTCTTCTATATATGTGTGTGAGTGTGTGTGTGTGTGTGTGTGTGTGTGTGTGTGTGTGTGTGAGTGTGTGTGGGGGCACATCTGATAAGATGCTACCACAGGAAGAGGTTAATTGAATTTTTGTTCTTAAACCACTTTTAAAAAACTTTATTGTCACTAAAATAATACAAGAAAATATACCTTAACATATAAACGAATGGAAATTAAAGGTATAAAATTAACAGGACACAGGCTTCAGGGATAGCTTAGTAGGTAGTGCCTACTGCTAGCATGAGGACCTGAGTTCAGATCTCCAACATTTAAGTGAATATATATATATATATATATATATATATATATATATATATATATATATATATGGGTGTGGTCACACAGAGTTCTGTCACACAAGCACTTGAGTGGTAGAGAAAAATAAATCTTTTGTGCTCACTCCAGTTAGTGAAGCCAATAAGTGTGTGCTAGGTTCATTTAGTGACCATGTCTTAAAAAATTAGAGAAGAGCCGGGCGGTGGTGGCGCACGCCTTTAATCCCAACACTCGGGAGGCAGAGCCAGGTGGATCTCTGTGAATTCGAGGCCAGCCTGGGCTACCAAGCGAGTCCCAGGAAAGGCGCAAAGCTATACAGAGAAACCCTGTCTCGAAAAACGGAAAGAAAAAAAAAAATTAGAGAAGAGCCTTTGAGGAAGATACACGACATTGGTCTTTCACTTCTACAAGCATGTAACACATATACACATGCACCCCTCTCCAATACAAAGAATTGCCATAGCAGCTGATATGATTTAATGCAGAACTAAATTATGATTCTGACTATTATACATGGGAATCCAAAGTCTAGAGACATACTCATCTTTTTATGTACACACATAAGACTTACTCAGTACTCCATGTTTTCAAAAGGAATTAGAGGTTTTCTAAGACCAGTGAGGATTTCTCATGTGACATTTATCTCATTTCAATCTAGAGAGTAACAGAATCCTAAGATAACTGCCACCTCATCTGTCAAAACCACACAGGCAGTCATCCAAGCTATTGCTATAAAATGCTACACCAAGTTGAAAGCTATATGTCTTAATATTAATGTGATGGTCCAAAGATATTTAGTTCTTAATATCTGCCATTAAATAAATAAACAATTAGAAAATCAAAACAAACTGACATGCCTCCAGTTTCCATAGAAGTAGAATGTAGGTAGGTAAAGACTTTCAACCAAACTATTGTTTAGAGATTAGTCAAGTTCTTAAATATCAAGGAGCCACATTAACATACAATCCTAAAATTTGTGAGCATAAAGACTAACTCATAGTTTATATCAAGTGTCTACTGAAGAAATCAGGAAAGAGTAAAAGTATGTTTCTACTGTGTCTTGTCAAAACAGCTTCAATAAGTCTTCTTGAAATATTAAAGAGTTAGATACTATTTCTCTATGTACATTTTGATATGGACTTTTCTGAAAATCATGTTATATAAATTAGGTGCCACCATGAAACATCTATATGAAAATTAAAGGTCAACTCAGAATGAAAGGAGAAAATGACAGGGAAAACTAATTAGTTCAGTCAAAAATCCTTTCTGCATATATGTTCTCAGCACACTTAGCTTTCTTAAATGTCACTCCTTTATCTAAATAACTTTATTAACAGTCTACAGATAGTGATTGGGTTACATCAAGAATGAGATCTTATGAATGACAGGGTATACAGGGTTTATTCATTAACCTTATTTATTAACAGCCTTTTAAAGGAAAGAGACTTTACTTAGACCATTAGTTTTGAGAAGAACACAACTTAAGGGTTCTGACTACACACTGTGGAAATTCAAATCCAGATGTGGTGGGTCACACCTATAACCCAAGAACTCAGGAGGCTGAGGTAGAACTGCCTACATCTTGCGCTATGATGAGAATACCAGGCCAGGCAGGATCACACAGTTAGATGCTTTAAAAAAATTAACAGAAAAAGTGGCATTCAATAGTGTTTACTATTCAGCCTTTGTTATATTTGTACAGTGAAAATTAGTTTAAGATGCAAATCAAACTGAATTTTGTAGTATGTGACTAGAAAATACAAGCAACAAAGACAGTGAGTTGCTAAGGGGGTAGGGGGTGGGTACTATCCACTTATGTATCCTTTGTCATATCCAAAGGATCGCAAATCTCTAACAGCAAAACTGGCCCTTCACATGGATTCCTAAATACTGAATTTCTTCCTTTCAGTGAGGAGGTAATTCTGATGAATCAGTGTGCACAAGCGGCACCTATCAGAGCAGTAATGTTGGTTAGACAAATGTTCTGTGTGCACCCCAAGGCACAACAGGCAGAAAATGTTTTTATGTCTGCCACAGCAAACACGTTCAGATTCCTGGAACCTTGTACTGAATAGGAAGGATACATTTGAGGGAGACCTTGAAAATACACCACTTCTCCATTAAAATGGGTGAAAATCTGGGAAATGAGGAGTCTGGCTAGTTCAGTGCCAGACAATACCTGGATATGAACTCTGTTATGGTTCTGCACTTCCATTGACAATGAGTTTTCTATTCCAGAGCTTAGCAGGGTCTCATGTCTGTCCGTAAATATTTTAGCTCATCAGTACAGCATTGTGGAATGTACACCTCATGAAATACTCCTGTCTATACCTTTGTATTTAGTCAAATTTCTGGTTTTATTTTCCTGTTGAACTTTTATATACGGTCTTTTTTTTCTTCAGAACTCACATAAATAGGATAACCATGAATTCTTCACAGGCAATTGCATTCATCCAGAATGGTGAGTAATTGTTAGCCATACTGAATTGGGACCATGTGCTAAAGTCACTTCAGATTTAACACTTGAATTATGTAATTTAATCCCCACTGCAGCTTCAGAAGTTTTTCTTCCTTCCTCATTTCAAGCAGGAAGAATGACTTTGAAAAGTTAAGCAATACTGTCCAAGCTTTCTTAGGTAAACTCCTGGATAGGCTTTGATGTAGACTCTATCTTCATTGATTCTAAAACTATTAACTGTATGGGTACAAACATTTCCCCAGTTGAAGATGGCCTTTATTTTTTCTCCTGGGACATCATTTCATTTTCCCTCTCTTCTTAGCATTTCCAAAGAACCATCATCCTCAGCATGATCAGACTTGGACCAGATCTCTATATTAGCAGTACTGTGCCACATCTCAAGGGGAAACATGCTCAGCTGGTGGGCTTAGAATCAGGAGCTGTGGTAATATATTATGTCCCCCAATATAATGTACATACTAATAAACTTATCTGGGGTTAGAGGACAAAACAGCCACTAGATAGACATAGAGGCCAGAAAGTGGTGGCATATATGCTTTTAATCCTATCACTTGGGAGGCATCCGGATCTCTGTGAGTTCAAAGCCACACTGGAAACAGCCAGGCATGGTGACTCATGCATTTAATCACAGGAAGTGATGGCAGAAAGTAGAAAGGTATATAAGGCATGAAAACCAGGAACTAGAGCTGGTTAAGCTTTTAGACTTCTAACAGCAGTTCAGCTGAGATCCATTTGGATGAGAACACAGAGGCTTTCAGTCTGAGGAAACAGGATCAGCTGAGGAACTGGTGAGGTGAGGTGGCTGTGACTTGTTCTGCTTCTCTGATCTTTCAGCATTCACCCTAATACCTGTCTCTGGGTTTGTTTTCATTAATAAGAACTTTTAAGATTTGTGCTACAAGGAGTCACATGTACAATTAGTAAACACAATCCATATGCTCTTTCTGCTGATTAAGGACATGTGATTCTCATCAAATTGTCTAGTAGGTTCTATATTTCCTAGTGTGTGGCTCTAACACTGTCTCCATGGGATGATGTACCCCTAGTATGAAATACTACAAGTGACATTGACTCCTATCATATGGGGAATCTGCCTTCTGCAAAAGTCTGGACCATTTTACACGCATTCTCTTCCAGGATGTCAGCCCAAAGGAGTCATGTACAAGATCACTTGCTACCAATGTTTGGCTTGTAGCAGAGAAAATAATTTCAAGTGATGGTAGGAGAAAGATAACTAGCTTTTGGAGTTAGAAATGTCAGGATTGGGTATACACGAGCTTTGGAATATTTTAAAGATATGGAGCAATGAAGAAGTGTTGCTTGCCTTACAGATATGTCAGCTGAATGTGAGTAATTTATGGGACAAGTGGTTGGATAGTTTCTCAGGATATTTGCATTAAGAATGTCTGTACCCCAGGATCCCCCAAAATTCTACAGGAGCAAAATATTATTCTCTATTTCTTAAAAAATTTTCAACAATTATTTTTCCTTTCAAAGCCCCTTTATCTGTATATGACCTTAAAGCTTTCATCACAGCATTAGAAAAGCAATCTGCTTTCTTCAAATGCTCCAGGTCTTGCTGCTCATTATTGAAGTACATGAGAGGACAGATTCCATGTGGATCTGCCTAGAACTAACATAGAAACATACCTTCTTATAGCTTAAGAGGCTACACAGTACAAAGGAAAATAAATGGTATTTTAAGCATGTTTACTTTCATAATTTTAGAAGAGTCAATTTTTCATCAGAGCACAATCACAAGAAGGGATGAAGAAGGCTGTTTTTTTAATCCTCCTGTGAAAATACCCACTGTCTCTATGCTGTCTGTTTACAATGTAAAACTGGTAATTCCATGGTCTCATGTGGCTGCTTCTTTCCGACACATTCATTCTCTTTACTGTTTAAAAACTTGATTATCAAGCAGCTTTCCTTCCATCTTCCATATGCTGAAGCCCACCAATGCTTCCTTCTCTTGTCCATGTCCATGATTAAAATTGGTTTCTATCATAGCTTCAAGGACTCGCCTCTAACCTGTTCCCATTATTTCCTCTTTCACTCTTGATTATCAATCAGCATATGTTTTCCTACCACTTTCTACTTCTAGAATTGGGGTGTTTCTAAATGTCAAGATATTTTAAGGAGTGTTTTGAAAATACTACCAAAGCAACGTAAGACTTCAGTCAGACTTGGAAAAGGAAAGGGCAAGGAAGAAAAAAAAAAAAAAAAAGAACAAAAACAAAAAAACACTCATGAGACCCTTCTTATCTTGTTTATTTATGCACAAGCTTGAAGACTAGAAACAATAGTGATAGTGTTTGCTACCACCCAATAGATCATGTCTTACTAATATGGGTAATTTTTAAAAAAGGTGTGATGATTAACCTTGATTGTCAATGTGACACGTAGATTCTGGAATTTACTAGGAGATATGCTTCTGATGTGTCTGTGAGGGTGATTTCCAGGAATTTGCTAATGGGGAAGACCCACCATCACCGTTTTTGGCACCTTCCAAGGAGCTGACCAGATAGAAGGATGTTAAAGGGAAAAGCAGTGTTTGCCTGCCTTTGAGTGAATGCATTCATGCTGCTGCTGCCATCCTGGATGGACATTAGATTCCAGAACGTTTGAACTTCCACATGAACTGAAGACCAGCAGCTCTCCAGGACTTTTCCAGGCCTTCCAAGTCCCCAGATTGGGACTACTGAGACACCCTACCTAGCAGCTACCAGATTCTGAGTGTCTGGAGTGTGCAGATGGCCACTGTTAGGTTACTCAGTCCCTACTGAGTAAACCATTCTAGTAAACACAATTTTATGCATAATTATAATTTTATAAATAACATGTAACTAGTTCTTTCCCTAAAGAAATCATTGCCTCATAAAAAAGAATGTATGTAGAGAGAATAAGAGAATGACTTTGGATCATCAGTAACTTAGTAAATGTGACCCTAAGAAGAGTACAACAGAAAGACACAAAATACTTTTTCCATTTCAGTTGGTAGATTGATCATATTTGTTTTTTATAAACTTTAATTCTCTATGCTCAGTACTGAGATGTGGTTATCCATAGAACATTCTGGGTTAGAGCATGCAAAAAGACAAGTCTTGGCCTCAGATAGGAACAAACCTAAGTTCCATTTTGACAATCCATTCCACCTCCAGCCATTCTACAGAACATCGGATGTCAGAAACACTCTGGAAACTGTCATCCATCATCTGCATACTGTCGTACACTTGAGTGTTCCCTGTCTTACAGACAAATTATCCAGATGTCAAACTAATTTTTTCAGTTTCCACTTGAAAGCTTTGTGTCACCTAGGTCTAGTCAACATTGAATCAATTTTATTCATTTTCTTTCCAACAATAGAAAGACCATGTTTCTGAGAACACTGTGCTGTTACATATTGTGGTCTGAACAGAGAATGCAGTTACTCTGACATTCTAGTTAACCATAACGCCTCCAATACGTGTGTCCTACTGATTTTGCAGCAATATTTTTATTCTGGTCTCTTTACCATACATCTTATTTTTCATAGAAACTTCTGAGAGAGAGAGAGAGAGAGAGAGAGAGAGAGAGAGAGAGAGAGAGAGAGAGAATGTATACGTATGTATACATGTAATGGCCAGGGGACAATCTTGGTCCCTTAGCCATGATCATTGCCTCTTCGTCACAATCCTCCTTCTGTTTTGAGACAGAGCCTCTCACTGACCTGGGGCTCAACCATTAGGGTAGGATGGCTGGTCAAAGAACCTCAGGATTCTGTCTCTGCCTCTCCAGTGCTGGTATTTAAGTGCTTTTCCCCATACCATTGCTTTTTCTCCAATATAAGTTCTGGGAATTGAACTTCGGTACTCATGCATGTATGATATGAACCTTAGTGCCTTAGGTTTCCCTTTGCCCTGGTCCTCAGTATGCTTGATCACACTGAGTACACACTGGAGTGTGCTGGGATACTGGAAAGTTACATTTCAAATGTCAAGGGTTACTGGAGAGGAGAGTTAGGCTCTATCCAGCCTTTCACAGTTATTCAGTGCTCAAGTTAAAGATCAGCTACAAGATTAAATACACATCAATATCAAATTTGATCAAACATAACAGTATTTGCTCTTCTTTTGGCAGCTGTTGCCTTAGCTCATTCTCTTTCCCTCACTTCCCCATATTCTCTCCAAAGGTGATTGGAGCTCATTCACCATTTTGGGGGGCTCATTGTATCCTCAGAGTTGCAGTAATCCTCTTGCTACAGAACCGTGTTATGTTATTTTTTTATCAGTTACTTTTCACCCAGTTTTCTCCTTCACAAATTAGCTGTTGTCGACTCCATTGACAGATGCTAATACAAGCATTATTTTCTCAAGGAAATCTTTGGAAAAAAGCTCATGCTATCAACACAACTGAAATTCCTTTGTTATATGTTCTTGAAATCTAAGCTCACACCTAGTTTATATGACAAGTTCACTGGAGCAATTTCAATGGCCTTTGTCTATTCCAATACTACATTCTAAGCCTTGTGAAAGCTGAGGCCCAGACTACTGGGCTTACCATTTGACCAGCACAGCTAGAATGGTGCTTAGCAGAAGGGAGATTACTTAATAAATGTCTGTGAATGACTAAATGAACTAATGTCTGCTTTCCCCTTTACCTATTTATAAACACACTTTTTACTGGGAAGAAATTCACAAAAGATTTCTATGAGAAGCAGTGAATACTTTAAGCATATATTAAGTAGCAAATGACTTTCACCTATACATTATGAAAACCATTAAGAATGTTCATTATTATAAACTCAAGCACTCTATAAACTTGATCAGATATACTATGGATAATAACAGTTGCCACTGGTCCTGGTTTGGGATGTCTTAGGGCTTTTGTTTTCGTGAAAAAGACTTCATTCTCCTGGCCAGAACATGAGCTAATATTTATTAACAGGAGTATTTGAAGCAACAAGATCCCAAGGATCACTGGAAATGCCAATTACAGTGAGATGGACAGGCAGAAAAGAACACATTCTTTTCTCTCTTTCCTTTGACCTGCAAGAGTTATACTGCTGTTCTGTTTTCTGAACAATCTAGTAAAATTCAATTTACTTTTTCAATTTGTCTCCAGCCAGGCTTCCTTCTGTCAACTATGCAGACATCTCAGTGCTGGCCACGTAAAGTCACAGGAGGAGGACAACAGGAATGAAATTACCTGTGCATTTGCGATCTGTGTCTTCTTTTTTGGACCCACTAATTGTCAACTTGCAGTTGAAGTTTTCTTCCCAGTATTCAGCAAACCACACATTTCTCCTGTTGTTTTCAAGTGTTCTGGATGTGAAGTAAGCATCAAACCCTAAACAGAGTTAAATGAGAAGATCAGAACTCATGGAGATCATTGCTTCCATATGGTAAATAAATTAAAGAAAAAAAAAAAGGACCAGTGATATTTTGTAGACTAGAGGATTTATTTATTTGTGTCCATCAATAGAATAGATGGACGAAGATCAAATACACATACAATACACACACTACACACACACACACACATATATATGTATATATATATATATATATGAGATAAACTATAGAGAGGTCTCTAATTCAATAAGTGATGGACAAGTGTGGTCTACAAGCACTATTTTCACTGTGAAATTCACACTGAAAACCTTTGGAATGCTATAATAAACAAAAAAATGCTTTGCATTCATAGCTAAACCAAGGACAAATGTCTTCGACTGTGATGATTAGTACTGTCACCTTAAAGGTCTTGACTCATCTAGGTGACAAATCTCTGGGCAATGGGGATTGCTTCGATTAGACTAGTTGAGGTAGGAAGACCCACCTTAACTGTGGGCAGGACCATTCCATGGACTGGGGTTCTGGACAGAATACAAAGAAAAAAGCAAGCCCAATACTAGCATTCATTGCTCTCTGTTTCTGTGGCCACACTGTAAAAACTGCCTACTCAAATACCTGCTTCTGTGTTTTCTGTGTCATAATGGGCTGTACCCTCCAACTGTGAGCTTCTGTGAACTTGTGCTTCTTTAAGTTGCTTTGATCAGGTATTTGGTTGTAGCATTAAGGGAATTTACAAATACACAATATACAAATTTTTTCATCTCCAGATAATAACTGATGGTTTAAATGCTTAGTATAGACATGGCTGTGCAGTAATTATTATCATTATTCTCACTTGGTACATGAGAAATCAGAGTCTTAGAAAAAAAAATACAGCATGCCCAATGTCAACCATTATGCTCTAGTCTACATTTTTGGCTATTTCAGCTGCTGGTCATTGAGTAACTTTTCAAGGCCTTTTTCTTTCGGTGTTGTCCCATCATGGAATTGACTTCCTAGTCAAAGGGGAAATAAAATTGATTTAGGCGAGGCCACAGGTAAATAAGACTGTCACTTTGTTGTTATCATGGCACATCCACATTAGCACAGACTCAAGAGTCCAAGTACTATATAATTCTCTAGCTGTTGCTTCTGGAATGGGTAACTTCAAATATTACAATGAATCTATGAGGTCTTAAGAGGATAAAGGTGCCAAAGAAATGTAAGTTCAGACTCAGACTATCACTTGGACTAGGCTTGAATGCCAAGTCCACTAATGTCACTATGCCACAGAAACAGGAAGTCCACACTTTGAATTGCTGATCTTCCTTTTGTCTACTTGTAGAAATGAAGATGACACTATCTCCTTCTGTCACTCTCCACAGTGCCATCAGTGATAGTAGAAAGAATACAGAAACTTAGGAAGTTTAAGGCCAAGAATCATAGGAGAAGGTGGAACTACTAACAAATACTTAAAGCATCCAGCTTTTTCCATATGCCATAAAAATTGTGCCAATGGTTACAGGGACAAAGGCAGAAAGCATTTTACATACATTTTCTCTTAAGGTGTCACATTAACTCTAAGCAGTGGGTATTACTCAGAGCTGTACTTTAAAGTCAGAAATGAAGATTCAGAAAATTTGATAGCAGGGTGCCGGGTCTACATCCATAACTGTCACATATGCTACACAGCAGGCTTATATTTTGGTGAGTGTCATAATCACTTGGACAGCTGATCAGGGAAGTGGAGCCCAGATTAACTGAGTAAGAGGGGAAACTGGGTTTTTGTTTTCTCTTTCATCATCTGGAAATTACCATACGTACCAAAGTTCTAGAAAAGTCCTGTGGAGTTTGCTGTGACCCACATACCATGCCATACAAGCAGAAGATAAACAATTATGTATGTGGTCAGGGGATAGAATTGGGAAATCAATCAAGGGTTGTGTGGTTTGACGGTGATGGGGTAACCCAAGTTCAGAGAACAGATCCTCTCACACAAACCCAAAAAAGCAGATGCATAGTCAAAATGGTATCATCCACTGAGGCTCTTCTTGATGCTTGGTTTGGCTTGTCTGAATCAGACTTCTTACAGAACCTGACAACACGATTCCACCTTTTATCAGCTCATGGGGGAAGAAAAATGGATTCTTGTTAGTTCCCTCTATATATTTCCATTCAGAAAGAAGGAAAGTATCCACATGTGAGACCTCCAAGGTTTGAAAAGCATCTTATTACAGGCAGATATTTACAGTGCCTGAGAATACACTTGGAAGCCCTTCCAGTGAGGTGCACTTTGTAGCGCTCCTTACTAACAGATAACGTGTTTCTGACGTCGAGGTGGGACACAGCCTCCCCTCTGCCTAGGCATTTAAGTCCCTACCTATAGTCTGTCACTACAGTTTCAGAAACCTGAAGATTTCCCTTATCTTCTGTGAGAAACAGGGCACTTCATATAAAATGTTTAGTGACCCAGGTGGGGCAGAGACTTAGGAATAGAATCAGACATTAGAATAACTAATAACAGGACTCCTTCCTTCTCCATCTCCCTCCCTCTGCTCCCGTGGGAAATGAGATTTCTCCCCATGTCCATTAAATTTCAGAAGAAAAATGATCTGAACACATATCAGTACAATTAAGAACATTACCAGAGTTTTGAAATTTAACCCAAGGCACCAAGTCCCACAGTTTTGATTCAAAGGAAACATAATCAAAGTTTTGTTAAGGGAAAACTATCATTCTTTTACATGAAGCAGATGGAATTCTTAGTGGGAACTTGTTCCTTTGGTTGAGCAGATACATTTCATTTTCTAAATTCCATTCTAGGCTAGTCTGAAGCAGTGTCCCACTGGTACATGTTCAGCAGAACTGCCATCATCTCCATACAAGAGGGAGAAAGAGTGGAGCTTCAACAGGCATTCCAAACAGTTCTAGCCTGGTTCTGTCCTCTTTGAAATGAGGAAATGATCCTCAGTTACCACTTGGAATCTGTGGAGTGTAACTTAATAGACGTGTGATTCATCCTGGGGACCATGATTAGTAGGTGGACCTTCTAGTTGACAGGCAAAGGAAGGTCTCACTAAATGGTGATATGAGGAATATTAATTATCAGGTGTCATTAGCAGGTCACAGAGCAGAAGAAGGCTTTACATGCCATCTAATACACCTGAAATGTACAGCAGCTGAGGCTGCTAGGTTTTCAACTCCAGGAGTACATCCTGGATGTCAGAGGAACATCCTCACAAGTCCAAGTGGCAAACAACACCAGAGCATTGAACTTTATACCCCAAGTGCAAGGGCTCTTAATTCTTCTTACTGCCTTGCTTCCAGCTCAGGAAGCCCATGCTGATGTTTAAAGAACACAATACTCATCACAGTACACAGATCTAAGCTGTCATGTAGGCTTGACAATGAAACTCAGATCCTCTGGAAAATCAGAAGACCAATCTGGGCATTTTATATTTATAGGATGGATATGGGGCATTCTACCATTGTTAGGTACATCTCTCTCCCTTCCGTGCATGTATGCTGAGTCCTGAGCTGTGTCTAAGCTCCATTGCAATGAGAAAGATTGTTAGATGTCATGAATGAAGTACATGACTAAACCAATAAAAATGTAAGGAACTTAGGAAAGGATCAAGATAATCATCCATATTTATACACCCATATAACAACTTGTTAGAAGATGGAATAGAAATCCATAGTTGAAATAGCTACACACAAAAAGTAAACACAAATTAAGTTACTTTATAATTTATATGGGAAAAATATACCAAGGCCATAATTTTCTGAGAAAAAATAGGAATTTTCCATGATTCCTTGAGGGTGGGGGGACAGAAAGGAGAAAGAGAGTTAACCATATTGAAAATTCCATGATTAAGCAATTCTAAATTCCCTTGGATAAAAGAGGAGAGGACCTGGCACAGCAGAAATGAGACCACACCTCCAAAACATGACAAAAAGACCACAGGTAGGTATGGGAATATAATGTATTGGAGAATAAGATAGCCTTTCACATCTATAGGGAAACAAAGCTCCTCCTATAATCATCTAACAGTCATCAACTTATTGGGGGTTAGGGATGTGATCTCATCCTATTTCAGGAATTAAACATCATCTAGCCCCCAAGATATATTGGAAAACCTCAGGTAGACAACTCTAAATGAGAGTCAATGATTTGGGAACTGTCTTAGAGGATAACTGTTAATCACATGGTTAAAGGAACTGATAGGGGTTGGGGGTATCCTGCACCGTTGACTCAGGTACTATGTAGAGTTTTATTGTCATGCCTCCCTTCTTGGTTCCACACATGCCTGCATATTCCTGTCTTGATTTTCAGGCATAGAGGTCATAGTCTGCACCCAACTAATATCTGACTTTCTAATTTGCATTTCTGTAAAGGTGAACTAAAGTAAATTAAGTTAAAGAAAAATAAATCACTTTGGATCACCTCATGGGATAAAGCTAGACAGAGTGCACCTAGAAATTCTTTGACTATGTCTTTTGATGAGACTGGTGGCAAGCAGGCATGATTTTTGAGCAAATAAAAGTCATTGCAATGGAAGTTATTCCACAAAGAACAAACCATTCCATGGGAAATGTTTATGGATGAGGCAGATAGAGTAAGATACACAACATTATTCTAAGAAAAATGCACCAATTCCTAGTGTCTGGTGAGGTGATCATCATTCTGGATTCAATTAGCAAAATAGTAACCCTTGAATAATACATGCATGACTGAAATCACTGGCTAACTTTAACACAATGACCTTTAATTCATGTTTTCACAAACGACACAATTTCTTTTCTTTATTCTTTGCTTATGCACTTATTGATTCTGTATATGAAACAATCACATGTAGGGAGAGAAGAGGAAGGTGAGTAGGGCTGTGTATGGGTACTTTTTATAAAATTTCCTACAGATTCCATATAATATTTAGGCTTCTGCAAGTATTAAAACTTTGTAGAATGGTCATTCTCTAAGACAAGGTAATTTTGGTTTCTATGCAAACATTTCACAGATATAATCTATTAATAATTCATTAATGCATATGAAGTGTGCATATTAAGCATATTCATGTAACTGCATAGCAGTTTCCACTAGCATAGCAGACATGAATAATAAATCCTAAAAATCAGTGTTACCACTGTGATTTCTTCAGTTTAAGTTTTCAGGAAGCTATATTTAATACAAGAATGGATGAGCTATTTTGGTAAGAATGTATGTTTCCAAGAAACTGTTGTTACAAATTTACTCTTTACAAATGTTATACTCAAATATGAGCCTTAATTAATAGTGATACACTTAAGATAACTTACTATGCTCACAGATTCAGTTTAAATGCTTTTGTTGGGTGTATTTTGTGTAAGTGCACCTTTCTATGTTCTCTTGAATTTTAGTCTGTTATCAACTCTTGAAAAACTATAAGACAAAGGTCATGGTACTTTCACCTGTATAGTCTATTCACTATCTTCATGACATAAGTGTGATAGGTGGTCATGATTGACTTTCAGAAACCTAGGAACAGTAGTGTATGCTGCAAAGATTGCTTATTAATTAGTAGTTCTGGATTATTCTTATTTATAATAATTTTTATTCCCTATAGGACTCAAAAGAGCTCAGGATAATTTATGACTGTGACTGCTGAACCACCAAGAGTGTAAGGACAGACTGTAATAGTGTAAGGACAGGAAGACAAAGTTTCTAGCAGTACACCTGCAACTCAAAGCTAGACTTTTTTTCTACAAAATTGCAAGAATGGATGTCCTCTTTCAACATTCTTGACAACAACAAGATTGATCAGAGGACTAAAATACACTCCTTCTTATATAAAGAAATCAATAGGCAGTCTTGAAAAATCAAGGTTTGTTGGCTGGAGAGACGATAATGGGTGCCATAATGGGTGGCACACAACTGCCTAAAAACTGCAATTCCAGGGGTATCTGAAGAGGAATCTTTCCTCTACTGACTCTTGTGCTCATGTATACATACCCACACAGAGACCCCTAACACACACACACACACACACACACACACACACACACACACACACACACATTTTTAAATAATAATAAAAATGAACCAGGTATCTACCAATGTTTCTCTCTTCTGTCTCTGGAACTTGAATACCCCATGTTAGCTGTTATTTGTTCAATATCCAGAAAGAGAAAAATCTGTAAGTATCCAGTCTGGAGCTTTGCTCAAAGAATGAGCTAGACAATATTTATTATCAACAACTACCTATGTAATTTCACAAGGTACCTCTGAAACAAGATCTGCTTTTCATAAAGTGGACTTCAGATATTTAAAGGTATGTTTACCAAGATCCTATATCTCTGGATGCCTCTCTGAGGACAGCCTTTCAACAACCTATAAAAAGCAACTTGCACAGAGTCGTTCTTTTGAGGGCTCATCCTCTCATCTGCATGAGGTATGTGCAGGAATTCTTTATCTGGAGCAGCAGTTTGTGTCCCTGTGCACACCCTAGGATAATATGTGGCATTTGAAGAAAGAGTTCACCTATTCTTTGACTCTAAACCACATCAACTAAATTAGAGCACCTGCTGGTAGTTCAAATGCATGAGCCTTTTACTTCCCAGGTGGTGTGGATACACAGGCAGACTTATGATCCAATACTCTAGAAGATTACACAATTTAAGCCACTCAAGCATCTTTTATACATAGTCCTAGAAGACCTGCACAAAATCTACCAGAGATACAGAAGACAAAATCTTCTAATCTGAACATATGATTCTTTATACATATATGTATTATCTATTGAGATATGATATCAAGTCATGGACATAAATTATGAATGCTTGTCATGGGTGATTGCATTTTGACATAGTTTTTTTTGAAATTGTTATTCATAGTATAAAAATTTGTCATAATTTTAACTGGTGGTTGGAAAATTTACATGTTTGTTCAAGCCAGATGTCATCTTAATGGCCAAGCATCGAATTTTTGTTTGAGTGATAGATTGTGTGAAGACTTACATAATTTTTATGCTAAACCTTTGAACACATTTTTAAAGAATTGTATCAAATTATCATGACTGGTTTATCTGTGTAAATTCTCTAGCAAACATAATCTAACAAGATAATGAATTTTAAGTGGAAAATTATTGATCATTTGAGCACATGAGATCTGCTTATTTTCCCAAGAGAAAAAACAACACATCAAAGGCCAGAGAATTATTCCACATGGTGAAGCTACACATTTTATTTTTAATAACAGTACAAGAACCACGTTGCCTGGTTACCATCTTCATTTTGTACTCTGCTCTTAAAATGTCTCAGCAGCTAGAAGTTTTTTTGTAAGCTGAATATCTAAACTTATATAATCAAACATATATAACAACCCAAAGAGATTTATTCAAAATTATATTTCATTTTCTTTCTGATCACAGATTCTTCCATTGCCTAAAAGTCGAGGGAGGAAAATTAACAATAACATTTTGAAAGAAGGACTGGTCAGATGCACATCTAAAAAGGGCTTGAAGGAAAACCAAAACCTCATAGTAACATTGGTCATAAATGTATGAGCCAGCATTTAATGTAAGAATTCTTGGTCAAGTAGTTCCCAGAGATACCCACAGCAATACAGGCTCTTAGTGCCCCACTATAACTAGATGACAAGACTCTATTACTGAAGGTCAAACACTTCAGCTGCACAACATAAGTCAGTCTTGAACTGACCAGGAAGCTCTTCCCCTGATGAATAGTATTCTTCATGCTGGAAAGCTGCTGGGGAAAAAAGACACTGCCAGTATTACCCATTATTGGATCCTGCATGATACAATATCAACCTACCAGGCAGATATGCCCACTGGTGTAATACCTTCAAGAGTGTTTATGGGAATAACAAACTGTTCTCTTGATAGGATTTGAGACTGGTTCTATGGAGGAAAATTCAAACTTGATACTGTGTGTTCAAAGTCTATGGGTAAGAAAGTCATACACAGCTTTCTTGAAAAAAGACTTTCACAAGTTCAAGCCAATTAAAATTTCCATCACAGAAGAATTCCTGAGACTTTTCCCCTTGTGGAGGAGCACCTAGTCGTTGATGACTGCTGGAGAAAGGAGAATTACTTTTCACTGGGGATGTGGCTACTGGTAGGTTACTCATGCTTCATGGATGACACGACATCCATGGCCATATGGGCTTAAGTGACTAATTGTTTTGTTTTTGTTGTTTTGTTTTTTTTGTTTTTGTTTGTTTGTTTTTAGAGGATATGAAATTGGAAGACAGATTCTTAGAGCTGAAATGGGGGGATAGATATCAAGATATATCATACGCATCTATGAAATTTTCAAAAAATAAATCCATATTTTTTTTAAAAAAGAAAAAAGTTTTCTGGACATATAGGAATAATATTTAATTGATATTTTAAATATATTTTCAAATTTTGATAACTAACTTCATGCTCACTTAGAGATATTTTCAGGTTTGATCAGAATTTACCAACATTTCTTTAGTGCTTTCATACTGATGTAGTGGCAGCTCCTAAACCCTTCTAGTTTGAATGTTACTTCTCAGGGTATGCTTGGCTTGTGGGTACATTTTAGGAAATGTAAAATCAAGCTGTGAGTGGATGTCCTTGTGAATAAATGTCTTCACTTAAAGGATCCTAAGTATCAGAAGACAATTCATATCATTTCATCTCCTCCAACCTGAGTTACTAATGTATTTTTGAAAAGGGGACATTGCTCTGGGTTTTGTAGAGGGTGAATTGTCCTGAACTCATGACTTTAACACTTTTATACAAATTCTATTTAATCATCATTTTTTTCTAGATCCTTGTGCACAGTTTTGAATGAATGTAACAGAGGTGAACACTTCCCAATCAAATCGTCTTGCCTAGTAAGTTGAAGTAAGAAAGTTGAGGTCAACTTCAACCAACACTGCTTGGTTTTGTGTTTGTATGTTTTTTGTCTTTTTAAATGGAATTGTAAACTTAAGACATGCAAATGACAGCCACATGCTTCTAGAAGACATTTGCTTCAGGTGAGAACAGATCAATTAGATACGAAAGGAGCAGAGATGGAGGGTGCAAAGGATCTTGCAGTTCAAGGTTGTAGTCCATTTCCAAGACCTTGCTGTGTTCCTTGCTCTTGAATCTATAAGATATTCTTTTGTTCTCAGAGTAAATCCACCTTTCTACTTTGCCTTAGGAACATCCCACTGTATGTCTGTGGTAATGTTGGTCAGATACAAATCTTGCTGTCAAGAAGACTGCCAAGAAGTGAGACACAGACAATTTTAATAGTTGGGAGAGAGGTTCCTGAGTTCTATGGATGTACTGATCCATGCATACAAACATTTCTCAACCTCATCAAGATGGATTAATATGTGTTGGAGAGCAGTGACCTTCAAAGGCTTAAGAT
Organism: Peromyscus californicus insignis; assembly: GCF_007827085.1. Taxonomy (NCBI): domain Eukaryota; kingdom Metazoa; phylum Chordata; class Mammalia; order Rodentia; family Cricetidae; genus Peromyscus; species Peromyscus californicus. The sequence continues at coordinate 125,952,734 of NW_026294584.1, read as the reverse complement.
ATGGTGTTGAATAAGGAGAAATTCTACTCAGTATTTGGTGTTGAGAGTGATAAAACTCGGTGTACAGCCACTTAGTTCAGAGGTAGCTATCCTAGTATTCCTTTCAACAAGGAATACTGTTGGTGGAAATAATTTGCTCTCTGTACTTCACCTCGGTGTCCAAACAATGTGGTAACATTAAATAATAATGTCTTAACCTCAGGTGTAACATTTCTCATAACAAAATATGGACATTATTGTTTGGACCACAGTCCTACTGATAACTTTCTTTCCCTCTGTGGACTATGCAGAGTGCCAGACAAGAGTTTAATGACAATCACAGGCAAAGGCTGTACCTGTGATTACTCCCCATATTACTGATATTATCAAAAGGAGATGCATTTCCATTTGAGTCAGCACAGGTGGCTTGTTTGTCACACAAATTTCAAGCATGTGTTGGATATAATCAGAAAATAGCTTGATAGAGTAATTAATTACAGCAGAGATTAATTAAATCAAGAGGTATTATGTTAGAGAGATTCTGAAAGCAGGATACATATTTCCTGTCACTGAGACACATTCAGTGTTTGGTGGAAGGTAAGAAAATACAAATAAACACAACAATGTAATGGCCATTCCGACCATTGTTTACTGAAGGTTTTTTGTGTAATTTGTTTTATTAAGATTTTTTTTATTCATACTGAAGGTGTTTTAAATGAGTATACTGGACTAAAATTATAAATGCAGCATTATAATTCTTACCAACTACATACTAGTTAGTTATTATTATTGCTATTTGGGGAATGAGTACATGAATGATCATAGCAGTACTGGGGAAGAACACACTTGCTGCACTGAGAGGGTATTTCACATTCATTGAGTGACATGGTTATAGAAAAATTAATTTTTATTGTTTTGTGCAACATTTACAATGCTATGAAACCACCATGCCTAGTCTTAGATCAGTATATTAGCATTCTATCAGGAAGCATATTTTCCCCCAAATTTATCACATAGAAATTATGGCCAGAGTCTGGAAAGATGGGTCAGCTATTAAAAGCATATACTGTGATTTCAAAGTACCAGAGCACCCACATCTGGTTGTTCTCAAGAACCGAAACTCCTGCTCCAGGAGATCCCATGCCCAGCAGACATCTGCACTCACACATACACATAGCCCCCACACAGACACACTAAAAAAACAAATCTTTAAAAAAAAACATGGAATGAGGAACAAAATATTTCAATTCCAGTCTGTTTACTTTAGAGCTCACCCTACTCATTTTTCATATGCAAAGTACTATAGGTAAAGAATTATTGAAAAGCTTTAATAAAATAATAATTTAATATCTACTGAATCTTATTACTTCTATATTAACCTATTTGTCTTTGATAATGCATTTAAATGTTATGGTAGCTGTAAAATAGATACTAATCATAATTTTATACATTACAGATAAGTTAAAAGAGACACATATAGCACAGGGAATATGTCCAGGACTGAAGATTTGATTTTATGCCTGCAAAGATGGCGCCTTTCAACCTCAGCAATAGCTGACGAAGCTAGAAGTGAAACAAGTTGAGTTGCAGAAAGATTCACAGGAACTTGGTGAAAATAAGGACTTGAAAGCGAGTAGACACTAAAATGTGGTTGTTCGATGTGCAGTTTGGGGGACCTAGATGTTGATTCAAAGAGAGTTTAAAAGAATTAGTAAAAAGAGAAAAATGGGATGATTTTTGAATTCTTGATCTTGAGGTGATGGTTGAAGCACAATGGAAAAAGCTCTAAGTGTGAAGCTGCAGTTTCAGAGAGCAGATAAATGTCTATGACACTTGGCACTAATGAAAAAGATGAAAACTTCGAGGGAAGATATATTCAAAGAGGGCACCGTGTGTTGGTGGGAGGAACTATGGGGAACACTCATATCTGAGTATGTCAATGTAGAATTTATAAGTGGAAGGCAGGGGACTAAATGCAAGAGAAGTGGTATGAAGGATAGTTTTAATTGTCAACTTGACACAGTGTATACTCATCTTCAAAGAGAGTCTTGATGAGGAATATTATAGATTAGAGTGACCTATGGTCATTACTATGGAGTATTATCTTGATTGCACAAATTGAGGTGAACGTGGGTGGCACTATTTCATTGGCTGGGCCCTTACTAAATGAAATGGAAAGGGAGAGCTGAGCACTGGCATGCGTGTGTCGATTGCTCTCTTCTGAATTTAGGTGGAATGTGACCAGTTCTCTCAAATTTCACTGCTGTGAGTTGCCACTATGATGGACTATAACTGGAAATTGTCGGTTAAAAGAAACCCTTTCGGTCCTATGTGTTTTTGTCATGGTACTTTATCCCACAATGGGAAATAAAATGAATGCATGAAAAATGGTGCATCAGAGCCTAGATTACAGAATGCCAAGACTTAGTAATATCTATAGTTGGCTTCAAGGGCATATGACTTTGGGTAGTCACAGAGGGTCCCAGGTTTAAATGCTTGCAGCACTTTCTTGAAAAATACATTTTTTTAATCATTCTTTGTAAAACCAACTTTCTTTCTTTTTTTTTCTTTATTAAGAATTTTTTTTTAATTTTTATTTTTATTTTGCAATACAATTCAGTTCTACATATCAGCCATGGATTCCCTTGTTATCCCCCCTATGGCCCCCCTCACCTTCCCCCCAGCCCACCCTCCATTCCCACCTCCTCCAGGGCAAAGTCTCTCCCGCGGACTGAGATCAACCTGGTAGACTCAGTCCAGGTAGGTCCAGTCCCCTCCTCCCAGGCCGAGCCAAGCGATCCTGCATAGGCCCCAGGTTTCAAACAGCCAACTCATGCAATGAGCACAGGACCGGGTTTCACTGCCTGGATGCCTCCCAAACAGATCAAGCCAATCAACTGTCTCACCCATTCAGAGGGCCTGATCCAGTTGGGGACCCCTCAGCCATTGGTTCATAGTTCATGTGTTTCCATTTGTTTGGCTATTTGTCCCTGTGCTTTATCCAACCTTGGTCTCAACAATTCTCGCTCATATAAACCCTCCTCATTGTCGCTAATTGGACTCCCAGAGCTCCACCCGGGGCCTAGCCATGGATCTCTGCATCCAGATTCCTCAGTAGTTGGATGGGTTTTCTAGCATGACAATTAGGGTGTTTGGCCATCCCATCACCAGAGTAGGTCAGTTCAGGCTGTATCTCGACCTTTTAATTCATTTTACATACCAAACACAGATACCCCTCTCTTCCCTCCTCCTGCCTCCCGCAAACTTCCCCCTCCCAACCCACCTCCCATTTCCTCCTCCAAAAAGGTAAGGCCTCCCATGAGGAATCAGCAAAGCCTAGAACATTCAGTTGAGTCAGGTCCAAGCCCCTTCCCCTGAATCAAGACTGTGCAAAGTTTCCCACTATATGTAATGGGCTCCAAAAAGCCAGCTCATGCACCTGGGATGGATCCTGATCCTACTGCCAGGGGGTCCTGTAAGCAGACCAAACTACACAACTGTCTCACTTATGCAGAGGGCCTAGTCCCATGGAAATATTTAAGGAATTCCTCAACATTCTTAGTCATTAGGGAAATGCAAATCAAAACATCTCTGAGATACCATCTTACACATCTCAGAATGGCTAAGATCAAAAACACTGATGACAGCTTACGTTGGAGAAGATGTGGTGCAAGGGTAACACTCCTCCACTGTTGGTGGGAATTCAAACTTGTATAGCCACTTAGGAAATCAGTATGATGATTTCTCAGAAAATTGAGAATCAATCTACCTCAATACCCAGCTCTACCACTCTTGGTCATATATCCAGGGAATGCTCAATCATACCACAAGGAGACTTGCTCAACTATGTTCATAGCAGCATTATTCATAATAGCCAGAACCTGGGAACTACATTTTAAAGTAAATGCCCTTTCATTTTCCTTTTATAATATTCCTCCTAAACAACAGAGCAAGTTTTGATATGATCTCAACCACTGCATTTTCAACTCCCCATCAAATGAGAAGTCTCCTTTAAAAAAAAAATGATTTAGCTGCAGTCTGGAACATTTTGCATATAAATCTCCCATCACAGATATTTACCATGTCTTAGGGATAGCTTCTGGTATATGGAATCACATAGGTGCAATGAACAAAAATCAGCTTCTATATGATTTTTGAGAATGCTTCCTGGTTATAGTATTGAAGAAACAAACCAATGTCCTTCCATGAGAAATACGATGTTCATAGTGGTGCAGTAGTGATGCATGCCTGTAACCCGAGCACTTGGGAGGCAGAAGCAAGTGAATCTCTGTGAGTTCAATTTGAGGCCAGCCTGGTCTACAAAGCAAGTTCCAGGACAACTAAGATTGTTACATAGAGAAACCCTGTCTTGGAAAAAAAAGAAAAGAAAAAGGAAAAAAAAATGTGATGATGTGATGTTCATGATTTACTTTAAAATTTTCATTTAAGTGGACTTCACTCACAACTTCTAGGAATATGTTTAGTGTATAGCAGGCATTCAGTAAATACTAATGAGCTGGAGATTCTGAGTCACATACCCTAAGTGGTTTCTAAATTTCAGCAGAGTTATTTGTTATGATTTGACTCTGAAATGCCCTCTACAGGATAAAGAATGAGCTTGAATACTTGGTCTTCACAAGGTGGTGCTGTTTTAAGAGGTTGTAGAGACTTTGGGGTCTACCTGGCAGAAAGAAAGCACCTGGGGAAATCTTTAAAGAATATAATTGATTCTGTTTTTGGTCTGCTCTTTCTGAATCCTGCCTATGGCCATGTGAACAAGACATTGCTCTATTCCCACAGCCACAGATCAAGATGCTATCCCCTACCTAATCCACCATAATAAACTGAAAGCTCTCTGAAACCGTGATCTGAAAATAAGCCTTTTATCCACAAAACTGAACCTATCAGGTATTCTGTCATAGCAATAGCAATAAAAAAAAGTAGATTGTACACAGTTAAAAATAATATTTATGAGTCAAGCTTACCAGTTTAGGAATTCTAAGCATATAGTTAGTACCAAAATGTAACCTTGAAAAAATTTAAAGATAGTGATTATGCATTTACTCAATCTTTTCACTTTTTCAAATTTACCTTCGCTGGGCGGTGGTGGCACACACCTTTAATCCCAGCATTCAGGAGGCAGAGGCAGGCGGATCTCTGTGAGTTCGAGGCCAGCCTGGTCTCTAAAGCAAGTTCCAGAAAGGTGCAAAGCTACACAGAGAAACCCTGTCTTGAAAAACCAAAAAAAAAAAAAAAAAATTACCTTAAACCATAAGATGAGAAATCCCTATAACTTGAGTCAATGCAACATTGGTTATGTCTCACTTGTTTCAGTCTCTTTTAATAAGGGTCACTCAACCTCAGCACTTTTAATCCAGTGTTGTCATGATTCCTGTGGGTTGGTGGCATTCCTAGACTTTTCCTTTGATATGTGAGTAGTACTACCACAAGAAATTTATATGCTACTACTCTCATTGATTAATAAAGAACTGACTGGCTGGTAGCCAGGCAGGAAGTATAGGTGGGATAGCTGAACTAAGAATGATAGGAGGAAGAAGGACAGAGTCAGTGGAGATGCTAGGAGATGCAGAGGAAGCAAGATATATATGAAATGAGGTAACAAACTGTGAGCCACACGTTAGAATTTAAATAATAATATGCATCAATTTATGTTGTAAGAGTTAGCTAGTAATGATCCTGAGCTATCAGCCAAGCATTTACAATTAATATTAAGCCTCTGAGTGATTATTTGGGAGTGATGCCAGGACAGGAAAACTCTGCCTACATTTACAAACATTAATAATTGTCTTGTGACAGACAAAACTGATTGGGGTCAAATGAGAGAATCATTGTTTAAAATAAGGCAACTCTTCTTGATGGCTTTAGGTAAATGAATGGTATTTACTTTATGGAATTGCACACTTTTCCTTTAAGCATGGAGAAAAATTAATGTAAAATATTTTCATTGTGAGACACAGGGTTCCTGGAGTTATGTGTCGGTATTTAGTTGTCCCGAACAGGATTCACCAAAATTTCATTAGGATCAACTTCCTTGAGAGGATGAGATTTAGTTTTATCTTTATACTTTTCATTAGTTTAGTTACTTGTTGAACTCTTCATATTCTCTCCATTGTTTACAAGTGAAATGAAGACTTTTGGTAAATCCTAGACAAATGATATATTCACTGTGAAGATACATAATGAACATACAGGAAGTAAGAGAACTAAGTCCATGGGCACATTCTATGAAGATGAATCAGACAAGTTCCTGGGACACTCTGTTTCTTCCTTTTATCTCTGAACGATTCATATCCCACAGCTCATGAGAAATGGGGACACTATTACATTAAAGGAAGTTTCTGTACTTTAAGATATGGAGGCTATTTATAATCACAAGGCACAGTAATCAGGTTCAATAAGCAAGAGGCAGTGTGTTAGAATGAAGATGTTAGAATGAAGAGTCATCCCAGAGCACAGGTGGTTCTAAGGAAAAAGAGTGGAGCTATTGGCAATGGAAAATATTCCCCACAATGCTGGTGCATTTCTCATGAATGAGATCACTTATCTGAGTTCATTTTATACACACACACACACACACACACACACACACACACACACACACACACACACACATACACACACACCCTACACATATACACACATGTGCTTATACACAGTATGTGTGTACATATTCATGAGCCGCTTTCATCTATCTATATCTTAAACCTTACTTTAGGTACTCATTCTACTGCGACTTTATTAAAGGAATGTAATTTCTACTGACATTCTAATACTTAAATTTAATCCAACAAGTAAGTGTAGCTCTTGCTGATTATCAAAGATATATTTTTTTTCTCAATAGACAGAAAGCCACAAGTGATAATAAAGGAAATGGGTGTCAGTGGGGTATCCAGCCCCAGTATGCACATCTACAATGCAACCTCCACACCTAAAGCTCAGGGAGTATCATGGAAGATTGGATGGAAAGACTGTAAGAGCCAGAGGACCCAGGAGTCTGCTGTAAAATTGTATCTTCTAGACATGATAGGGAAGCTACATATGTGAAACCTCAACAGTACAGCTGTCTAAACAAAACTACACAATGGCAACATCAGTTGACATGCCAAAGTGGATGAGATAAATCTCACACGGCTCCACACCTAGATGAGGAGCCATAGGCAATTAATGACTGTTGAGAGCAGGAGAGTCAGTCTTCCACAGGGACGAGCCTCTTAATTGGTTATAGAACCACAAGTGATCAGTCCTAAACTCATATGCACACAAGAAACACTAAATGGATTCAGCAGGTTGTATTTATGTATTATATGTGAATGCATATATATATATATATATATATATACACATATTTATATATGTATGTAACAAAAATAATACAAAAATAAGAGGTTATGAATTTGAGAGGGAATACAGAACAGGGATGATCTGGAAGAAGAGGGAAGGATGTAAATGGATATAAGCATAGTGCTTATACATGCAATCACTGGAAATATTATAATGAAAAATATGAAGCACAGAAAAATAAGATGTCTCCAATACATTTTAATTGAAAATGTAGGAGATGAACATTTGCTGATTTGTGAGTGGGCAATCAATGAGGATTTAATAGTTCTTTTTTATGGCTCGTAATTACTTTTAGAAAACAAAGTGAAAATAAACACACTGTAAGGTGCCATACATGTGTATTCCTAGCCCGCAGGAGGCTGATCCAGGTTTACAGATTTCAAAGATAGCCAGAGATACATAGCAAAACTGTGTATCAAAAAATAATTACATAATAATTGATAAAATGCCAAGTAGGTTAAAGGGAATTTCCCCTCCCTTAGGTTGATATTTTTAGTTTATATGATTACAGCTTTATTTCATTTCAATTTATAAATAGAGAATATATTAAATTGAAGATATAATTATGAATTTCAAAGGGTAATTATTGATAAATTATTCATTTTATACCCAAATTCAAGCTTACCTAGGTCTCAGAGGCAGCTATGAGATAACTTTGCCTCAAAAGGTTCTTCGAAGGGATGAGAATCATGGTTCAAATGGAACCACGGAATCTTGGTGCTCATTTCTTGCACTTAATGATGAGAAACTAGAAGAAGCCTTGCTCTCTGGGACAAAACTAAATACTAGACACAGGAAAAGGAAACGATAAGTTCAAAACATTTTTTAAATTGTAAATTTAATGTCAGAACAAACCACCATCTTATTTTCTACATGGAACTCAGATGGGAGAAAGAGAGTAATGCAGCAGTTAAAATTTTATATTGACTCTATATTTCTTTGAAAAGTCATATACTTACAATTGGAGGAAGAATAAAATATCCTAAAATGGGAACTGAATTGCAGCTCAGGAAGGATAGAATAAAAATGGGGATCATAACTTTGAATGGCTTCAAATTCATGTCCAGATCACTCACTCTATGAGCATGCTTATTAGCAGGAAAAAATAGTCAGAAATTACTGAAATTCGGAAGAGTCAGAATGCTGTAAAATCTCATACAGAAGAATATGGGAAACATACAGAGACAAACCAAACCAAACTAGTGGGAACTCATGAACTGTGTGGGCCAATAGCTGTAGGCCCTCTGAATAGGCGAGACAGTTATATGGCTTGATCGGTTTAAGGGGCACCCTGGAGGAGAGATCAAGATTGATCCCTATGGCACAAGCAGGCTTTTAGGAGCTCACTGCCTGTGATGGGACACGTTACACAGCCTTGGTGCAGGGGGAGGGGCTTGAACTTGCCTCAACTGAGTATATCAGGCTCTGCTGACTCCCCATGGGAGGCTTTGCCCTGGAGAAGGTGGGAATTGGGGGTGGGATGGAGGAAGGCTGGAGGTGGGAGGAGGGAAGGGACGGGATCTTTGGTTGGTATGTAAAATGAATAGAAAATTTCTTAATAATAAAAAAGGAAGAAAAAAAAAGATGAAATATAGAAGAAAAATCCCAATGTTGTTCTTCAAAAAATTCCTGTGCATTACATTATTACCTAGGTGAGAGTACATGATATTTTCACAAATATTCTTCAATGTAAACACCACTGAGCAGCAAGGCATGAGCAATGACATGCACAGCATCATTTTTGGAAGAACCATAACAGTGACAGCAACACTGTCTTCCATGAATGACAGAGTAGATGAACACACAGCAGTATTATTTGTAGCCTGATATCTGTCAGTAATTACAATGAATGAACTAATGTGGACTACATCCCTTAAAGTGACAGTTCACATCAAAACTAAACAATAACCGAAACCACATAAAATCTACTTTTATTTTACTAAAGCAAAGTCCTCAATGTAATACTATTGCTTGGTAGCATGGGCTAGGAACAAAATCCATGAGGATGACCAGACACGCTAAGAGAGCTGATGGCCTTACAAAAACAAGGTGACATGAAGTTTTTCTTTCAGTGATGGGCACAATGATCCAACAGTATATCTGTAACTGTTTTTTTTCCTGTTTCCCTGGGATGATGTTCATTACATGGTTGGCTAGAAGCCCTTTTTAAATTAGCCAGGAAGTGTGTGTGTGTGTGTGTGTGTGTGTGTGTGTGTGTGTGTGTGTGTGTGTGTGTTTGTGTGTGTGTGTATCTACCCTCTGTACATAAGCCATTTGGAAGATTTACAGATGCTTGAACTGGAGATTAAGGAGATTGAGTCAATGCAAAATAAAAAGGTGATGAGGGTTAGAGGTCAGAGCACAGGTTTTGGAATTAGACATAGCTAGATACACATTCAGGTACTATTTGTTTTTATAGTTTAATGGTCTTGGGCATATTAGCTAAAATTTCTAAGAACAAGTTCATTTCAAAGATGTGTGTGATACTAATACTCTGTGTATTAATATTAAAATATTAAAGTCATTATAATACACTGGCACAACATTGTAATGTCATAATAACTATTATATAAACCAATGTGGAAAATATAGTACGTGTGTGTGTGTGTGTGTGTGTGTGTGTGTGTGTGTGTGTGTGTGTGTGTGTTGCTCAAAATAAGAAGAGAGATACTCTTTACTGTGGCTACTAGTGATATCTCCACTAAACCACAATCATTCAGAGGTCTTTACTAAATAGGTCATCTATTTAGTGATTTAGATTTAAGTCTTCTATTGCTAGAAGACCTCTAGAAATATTCAATCAAGACCAAACTGCTATGGGAATTATCAAGATTTTAATCTAAATCTTGCTGAATGAAGACCTACTTAATAAACTTATCAAATCCCTAACATGAAACAAAATTTGGAAGAGAACTAAACAATGTGACAGGAGGCACATAACAATATGAAATAAATGAGAAGAAAATGAATCAAATGTGCATGCACATGAAATCATTCTGATTTGAAGTCTAATGCAAACAGAAAAAATGACATACAACTTACTTGCTTGGATAATGAATGATTATAAAACAAGCATCTATGCCACCAACACCCAGTCTGAGAAATAGATTTATCCCTAGGAGTTCTTTCTACTCTATCAGCCTTGCTCATTATCTAGTCTTTTATGACAATCTGTTCTATGATTGTCTTTGTCATTTAAGGGCATAGAATTAACTGCTAAGCAAATACAGTATTTTTAATGTAATGCAAACAGAATAAAGCTGAATGTACTTTGTGATTTATGCATTTTAGTCAATATTATGTCTTATTATCAAGAGTAATTCTTAGGAATATACCCCATACTAGGTGATTAATTTTCATATTGATAGTTTACAAGATATAAATATACCACTGTCATTATTCGTTCTGTCTTTAGTAAATACTTTGCTGCCTGTGTTTGATTTGGAAAGGAGAATGTTGTGAATCTTTCTGCTTATCTTTCAATGCATTTATATGTAGATTTGATAATATTCACAAAGTGATTATTTAAATTTTCCCACTTTCCACTACTAACACATGATACAATTCATATAACTTAAACCTCTTCCTCTGACACCTCTTTACTTGACAATATACACAAAGAGATAGGATTTAATAAACTTTTTCAGACTTTGAGTATATTGCTATTATTATTTATAAGTCTTCAGTGAAAGACACAATTTATACAAATTGAAAGCAGAGGTCACCAAACTATGACCTATAAGCCACATGTGAGGTTTGTTATCAGTTTCTACTTTTCTTTTAAAAATAGTAAGATAAGTTTATTTTATTTTCAAATTTTTTAGAAGCATTTCCTTTATTTTTGTAATTATAATATAATTGCATCACTTTCCCCTCCCCTTTCCTTCCTCCAAACCCTCCCATATTTTTAAGTGATATACATAAACAGAAAAATTATACACATTGGATGCATGACCACTGCAGTGCTTTGGTGCATGTTCTGTTAGTAGATTGATTTTCTCTTCATGGTTAAAAACATGTGAACAGATCAACTTGAAGGAGGGTTGATTTATTTGGGGTCCTGGTTTTGGAGGTTTCAGTTGGAGGCTTGCTGCATCCATTTCTGTGGACATGTGGTGAAATACAACATCATGGATGCAGCAGCTTGTATTAGAGTAGAGCAGCTTATTCCATAGTGGACAAAAGATAAACACAGGAAGGGAGGGAGGGAGAGAGGGCGGGAGGGATGGAAGGGAAGGAAAGCAGAGGAAGCAGAAGAGGGAAAGAATGAGGAGGATCCAGAGGGAGGGGAAGAGGATAATGAGGGAGAAAATGGAGGAGAGAGGAGGAGAAAGAAGAGGAAGAGGAACAGCATCAGCAACAACTGAGGATGGGATCTCCCCTTCACAGTCATGTCCTACTGACCTACTAGCCCAACCTCATCCTAGGTTCTATTCAAGCTATGAAACTACCAATGAATTAAGCTACCGATGAGGTTAGCATTCTCACAATCTAATCACTTCCCAAAAGCATCACCAGATGAAAACCAAGATTTTATGTACATAGTCTCTTCTAGAGCAATTTCATATACAAATCATAAAATGAATGCCTGTTATGGATATTTCAAGTTACTTCAATGGTTTCAACTGAGCCTACTTTGCATGAGGTAAGTAAGTTTCAGCAGTGCATTTTGATGGCAAGTAAGTGGGTTTCAAAATTTGATTAGTATGCTGCATTAGTTATTTTTATTGTGTGGTGGGATGCCAGGCAGAAATAATTTAAGGAAGAGAATTTTGAATTTGACACTGTCTCAGAGTTTTTTAGTCTATCATGGCAGAAACTCATTCCAGAGATCTCTATCATTTACATGGGTCCTGGGGTTCCAAACTCAGATCTTACAATCATATGGCAAGCACTTATACTGCTGAATCATCTCCCCAGTCTTTAATCTATTTAGATCACATTTAATAATAGTTTTTAATCTGTTTAGCTCGCAAAACTCAGTTTCCACATATCTATAAAACATCTCCATGCTCACATCTACCTTCCTTCCACTCTCCCAGCTGTTTCACTTTGCAAAAGTGAAACAAGGGCCAGGTAGAAAGACAAACTGGCTGTCTATGCACCATGTTGAGTGCCCTTTCAAAGTCATACTAGCTGGTCTAATGTTAAAATGACATCTCTGTAGCTGAATTGAGTGTCAGAGCTGTGATTTGATTCTTGTTAGGAAGTCAAGAGGATGGCCATGGATGCCTCCTCAAGGAAAAAGAACTCTGAAACTTCATTTTAATTTTTTGAGCTCCGTTAATTTGTGACACAAATGCCAACTTAAAATTTCATTTTATTTTATTTAAAATGTGAGAGCAATTTCAAGGATACAAAATGTACGTTCATCTATCATGCACCATATTTTCCACTGAGTTCTTACACATCACATTAAAGGTTAAGGGGGGAAAAGACTCCTACTAGCCATTGTCAGCATCTAGCTTTTAAAGCATACTGGGTAAAACCTCTTAAACCATTTTTCATTAAAGTCCAGAAACAGGATACATAATTTCTTTAAGAGTTTATGCTTCCCTAAAAAACAGCATCACTCTGAAGTTTAAAATTAGGGTGGGAGCAGTTTGACTCAGGTGTGTGTTACACTGATATCCAAGACTACACATAAATGAAGCAAACAAACAAACAAAAAATAATTAAAAAACAATCATGCCCTTGGAGTGACTAAAATTTCCACTCAAGTTTCTTATCTTTTGTTGTTATTTTGAGATAGGGTTTCTCCATATAAATTTGGTTCCTGTCCTAGATCTTACTCTGTAGAATAGGCTGGCCTCCAACTCACAGAACTCACAGATATCTGTCTGACTCTGCCTCTTGAGTGCTGGGATTAAAGGTGTGCACCACCGCCGTCCGGCCAAGTTTATTTTCTTGACTTCAGAGTTTATGATCAGTGAGGACATAGACATCTAAGATATTGAGGTAGAATATTCATAAAGCAAAATGGAAACTACACACTGAAAAGTCTCTGAGGAATCTGAGGTTATGTGCTGTAGCTTAGTTCCTGAGATGCACATCTTACCAAGCCCAAAGTCTGTTTCTTCAAGGGAACTAAGAGGACACTGAAAGGATGAACATCACTGGTTGCGGAAACTGATGGTGGCACTGGTTACTGCATGGAAAGGTCACGGTCATGACAGAACCCAATGGTACTTTTTATAGCTTTATTAGTAGAAAAAGGGGGGAAGGAAAAGAGGGGAGCCAGGCCTGGGATGGAGGGAGCAGAACAGAGCAGAGAGAGAGAGAAGGTGGAGGTCCAGCTTTTTAAGGTGGGTACATAGTCGTCCGTGCCCATTGATGATGTAAGACGCAAGACCCCAAGCTGAGCATGTGCTGGAGTGAGGGCAGGATCCTAACAGACACACCCAGTCGAATTTCAGCCAATGGTTACTTTAGGCTTATATAGTCTACCCCTACACACACACACACACACACACAAAGAAATATACTTAATTTTAGGGTTTTTTTTTTTTTTTGTGTGTGTGTGTGTGTGTGTGTGTGTGTGTGTGTGTGTATGTTTCTGGGGACAAAACCCAAGGGCTCATGCACATGAGGTACAAGCTATACTAGTGAGCTACCTCTTCATCTCTCCACATCTTTTTCATTTCCTTTTTCCTGTTTTTATTTATTAAGCTTCCATTGAGTATTTCCTATGTTCTAGTCATTGTTGGAGTGAGCTCAAATTTTGGTGAACAAAATAGGAAAATTTCTGCCTTGTGGAGTTTATATTCTTCCTAATGAGTCATAGGTGGATTTTGTTGCTTATAATAGGATTCTGATTATTGGAGGAGAATTCCGAGAAAAGCTTTACAAAATAGAGTGAATATCCACACCATTGCAACCTGGTTCCATACAGTGGGAGTTTCCTTAGCATATCAGAAGAGAAAGCAACAAGAGGCAAAGAGGTTAGAAAGGAAGAAACAAGCTCACCTTATTTTTATATTCAGCACAGACCTATAGAAACAGAAAATTCATAGAGACTATCTCACACAACTTGGGGAAAAAGCATCTCCTTGGCACAGAAATTTCCTACTTCTACTAGGATATGTAAAAGTACTATGGATCCCTAAGTGGGCCAAACTACAGCAGTAAGTGGGCCATAAGGAGGAGAGATGTTAAGGAAAGAAATAGCACATTGAGATGCAAAAACGACAATTATTATGGAGGAATTCAGAAGATGGTGCTTAAAAATGGCTCTTGGTTTTCCTTCTGTCTCACAGTGGATCTTAACTCACAAACTTTGAAATCAGTGAGATTTTGATGTAACCAATATATCAAAGTCCTAGAATAAAATGAACACATATGACATAAAATACTTGGAGGTTTAGTTTTCACAATCTAGGAATCCTATGTATCCTGAAATAAATGACCTCATACATACTTTCTGGCTCTAACATGTTTTAGCTATTCTTTCTTTCTTTGTTTTTAAAATTTTTAGTAGTTTGCATTACATAAAATCTTTATCACAGGACATTTATATACTATCTTACATATTTTACAAGTTAGGCACAACTTCAACAAGAAATGAATAATGAGCCACCCACAAAGGAGGAACAAAAGAAAGAGTCTCATGTTGAAATTCCAAATGCTAAGTCCTGGTCCTTTCTACTACATAAAATCACAGCTTCAGGGAGGAAATAATAGACCCTCAAGGTAGGAAAGCATATATCTGAGTTTTTCACAGGAGAATGGACAGGGTGTTCCATGAAGGGTGTGTTTGAATTATACAGATTGTTATTTTTAAAGGAATATATATTATTTTAATATTTAAATTAAAAATTAAATATTAATAATAATAATAATAATTTAATTTTACATATCAGCCACAGATTCCCCTGTCCTCCCTCCTCCCACCCCCCAGCCCTCCCCCTAATCCAGCCCCATTCCACCTTCTCCAAGGCAAGGTTTCCCCTGGGGATTCAGCTCAGCCTGTTAGATTCAGTTGAGGCAGGTCCAGTCCCCTCCTCCCTACACCAAGGCTGAGCAAAATGTCTCATCATAGGCCCTAGGTTCCAAAAAGCCAGCTCATGTACCAAGGACAGGTCTTGGTCCCACTGCCTGGGGGCCTCCTAAATAGTTCAAGCTAATCAACTGTCTCACTTATCCAGTTGCTTGTGTGCTCCTCAGCTATTGGTTTACAGTTCATGTGTTTCCACTAGTTTGGCTATTTGTCCCTGTGCTTTTTCCAATCATGGTCTCAATATCTCTTGCTCATATAATCCTTCCTCTCTCTTGAAGATTGGACTCCTGAGGCTCCACCTGGGGCTCGGATGTAGATCTCTGCATCTGCTTACATCAGTCACTGAATGAGAGTTATATCAATACAGTTAGGGTATTCAGCCATCTGATCACCAGAGTAGGTCAGTTCGGGTTTTCTCTTGACCATTGCCAGTAGTCTATTGTGGAGGTATCTTTGTGGATTTCTGGGGTACCTCTCTAGCACTCTGCTTCTTCCTATTCCCATGTGGTCTTCATTTATTTTGTCTTAATATGATTAAGATATTCAAAATCAGTAAAAACAGTAGTCTTTAAATTATAGCAATTCCATGGTTTCAAGCCAGTTCACTAAGCATTTTTTCTAGAACATTGAATTCATTCTGTACCACGGGATTACATTACAGTTCCTATCAATACATTTTAAAATTTACAGTTAACTATTTAATGTGAATTTGCATGCACACACATGCCATGGTATCCATGTGGATGGAGGTCAAAGACAACAATTTGTTGAATTGCTTTTATCCTTCCACCATGTAGGTTACAGATATTAAACTCAGGTCATCAAACTTGGTGGGAAGTGCCTTTACCTGTTGAGCCTTCTGGTGGTCTAACTGTCACTACTTTTACTTTAAACATGAAGAAATGGTGCCTCAAAGGGATCATGTAATCCTATGCATTAATGTGATCAGGTTTGTTGCTGGATATCTGATCAAAGTTTGTGAAGATGTGTTGCTGTGGGATGGTCTGTCAAATGTGTTGCTGATTGGTCAATGAATAAATCACTGATTGGCAGTGGCCAGGCAGGAAGTATAGGCGGGACTAACAGAGAGGAAAATTGAGAGAACAGGAAGCTGGAGAGGGAGACACTGCCAGCCACCATCAGGACAAGGAAGATGTAAAGTGCCGGTAAGCCACAAGCCACATGGCAAGGTATAGATTAATAGAAATGGATTAATTTAAGCTGTAAGAACAGTTAGCAAGAAGCCTGCCACGGCCATACAGTTTGTAACCAATATAAGTCTCTGTGTTTACTTGATCGGGTTTGAGCGGCTTGGGACTGGTGGGTGAGAGAGATTTGTCCTGACTGTGGGCCAGGCAGAAAAACTCCAGCAACAAATGGCGTCCAACGTGGTGGCAAGAGTTTCCACCTAAAACCTGAGAAAAAAGATTCTAAAACGGAGCTAAAAACAGCTTCCTAATTGTCTCTCTCAAATGAGCGGCAGCTGCCGGTTTGAGCTACTGGCGGGTTGCTGGCGTGCGTGCTCGACCTGCAGTATGGCGGGAATGAGGCCTCTGCAAGTGGCACATTAAGCTACATTGTGGATTTAGCCTTTGCTAGTACAAAACAAAAGAGGTTTCTGGGCTACACGCTGCTTGGATAAAAGCATATAGACCCACGATGGTTCCCAGAGCTGGTGGTAAACCACCGCCATGTTGGGAAGCTGAGGTGGGCAGAGCCAGAAGCCACAGCTGCTGCAGCTTAAAGCAACAGATTCATAATAAGACAGATTCAGATGTAATAGTTTAAAATGTGTGTAAAATATATGTAGGCTTAAAAGAGACAAAAAAAAGGTGATATATACAGTATAGAAACAAATACATGGTTTTAAAAAATAAAGTCTTTAAAGAAACAGTAAAATTAATATAAAAAATAAGCCACGTAGAGATGACTATTACACAGAGAGTCTGGATTGTGTTGTCTTTGGGATTCTTAACTACAGAGAGATATTTGATTGTAAAGGAAGCTGAGTTAAACCAGTATGTATATTTTAAAGATACTTTGACTTCAAAATTTGGATGTAAGGATATGTTGCTTTGGAAAAGAGTCTCTTTTGTTTCCACAGAAAGCAAGAGGCTATGGATTTGTTCCAGAGTAAGATACATCAGGTTTGACCAGCCAAGACCCCCTGAAAGGTCTCCGATGACACCATGGCCCAGATGACCCAACATCCAGAACCGTTTCAAGGCAACTGGCTCAGATGATACAGCCTCACGGACTACTCCATGATCCTCAAATTTTCTTTGTTTCCCCAGAAGATACAGCGCCCCCCTCCAGCAGGAAGTAGTAAGAGAAGCTATGCCCAAATTCCCAAATATACCAAGCTGACTTTGGAGATGTGTAAAGGTTAAAACCTTCCTTTTTAAGAAAAGAAAAGGGGAGGTGCTGTGGGATGGTCTGTATGTCAAATGTGTTGCTGATTGGTCAATGAATAAATCACTGATTGGCAGTGGCCAGGCAGGAAGTATAGGCGGGACTAACAGAGAGGAAAATTGAGAGAACAGGAAGCTGGAGAGGGAGACACTGCCAGCCACCATCAGGACAAGGAAGATGTAAAGTGCCGGTAAGCCACAAGCCACGTGGCAAGGTATAGATTAATAGAAATGGATTAATTTAAGCTGTAAGAACAGTTAGCAAGAAGCCTGCCACGGCCATACAGTTTGTAACCAATATAAGTCTCTGTGTTTACTTGATCGGGTTTGAGCGGCTTGGGACTGGTGGGTGAGAGAGATTTGTCCTGACTGTGAGCCAGGCAGAAAAACTCTAGCAACAATGTGTCACTTTCCTTCTTGCCTGCCTAAGGCACTTTCTGATGGGTTTAACAAAGAGCTGAATGGTCAATAGCTAAGCAGGAGAGGATAGGCAGGACTTCTGGGCAGAGATAGGAACTCTGAGAAAGACTTTAACATGGGAGATTTGCTAGCAAGATGTAGAGGAAGCCAGACATACAGTATGGAGGAGAGGTAACAAGCCGCATGGCAGGACATAGGTTAATATAAATGGGTCAATTTACATTATAAGAGTTAGTTGAGAACAAGCCTAAACTAAGGCCAATCTTTCGTAATTAATAATGTCTCTGTGTCATTATTTGGGAGCTGAAGGTCCAAAGAAAGGCCCATAACACAGGTTCACTGGAGAACCAATTGATTTATTATTTTTTCTCTCTCATGTTGAGGTTATCTCTATTTATATTTATACCTATATTTATATCTATATTTATAGTTACACTTTAGGATGGCTAAGCATTGCCAGTGGTTAAGCATTGTCTTCCTCAATGAGTCATAAACTCCGAAAACAAGCTTTGATGAGTTTCTGTCACCACGTCACCCATTTCTTTACTTGATATAGAACTTTGGCATCTATAAGTAAAAAATTAAAAGAGTGAATTAATGAAGAGTTGGAAGAATGAATGAATAATTGATAAACCATGCAAAAATAACATAGACTTTGAAAAGAAAAGCCAAGGTTTACTAACAGATCACAGAAATTCAAATACTTTTAGCAAAAATTACAAAATGAAAGTCCTTAAATATCATATATTTAAGATTTAAATAATGAACATTAAGAAGTCTCATAAATAAAAGAACTAAACTAGGGAAGTAGATAGATAAAGTATCAAAATCTAGGTGGGATAAAATAAAATTGGGTCTCAGTCTTGCATTGGACCAAACTAAGAGTGAAAATATGATAAATGACATCGGCTTTTACATTTGATTTCCACTATCACAGAACGCCTCTTCTACTATCACTTCCATTTTTGTTTACTTTGTCTTCTGACCTCAAGATACACAGCCTTTCTTCATAGAAATTCTTCATTGAGATGTGACTTTTAAGATGGAAAATCAGCAACCTCCCTTAGGGTTACATACTTGGAAAGAATAATGTACATTGAAGAAGTTCATCTGATTGAGCAGGTGCAACGAGGTGCAGGAAATCCTTTCCCTCTATGCTGAATCTTTGTGAGCTATAACTGTGCCAGGGACATATTCCTGTGGGTCCGTTCAACTTTGGTACCATAAAGAACTTAATATATACAACATCAAACAGGTAGAGCAAGACTCTATTCTTCCACTTGGATAGGCTTTCTGGGTTTGGGCAATTTACCATATCTTTACTCATCTTGGCATGACATATTGCAGCTAAATGATTCATCAATTTACAAAGCCCTATTAGAAGCAAGAGAAAAAATGTCCAAGGTGGAGAGATGTGCACAGGACCTTCCTGCAGCTGCACTCTTTCAACTCCAGTAGGAAACACAGTATGGCAACATTAGTTGATGTCTTTCTGTTACAAAACACCTTCCTAAAATAAAACACATTCTGAATAAAATGATACAAGCAGAGAACAAATTCCTTCTCCTTTTGTTCCATATGAAATTCATAGCCTTAGTAACACAATTATTTCAAAAGAATGTCAAAACTGCTGAAGACTATATCTGAACTAGGTCATTCAAGTTATTTCTTGTATTCATTAAAGGAACATTCTAGACTTTTCTGCACAATTTTTTACTCCTCCTGAAATAGCAAAATCATTTACTGCTGCACAATTAAATACAGACCTCCTCCATTTCAAACAATTCCAACCTTCGCCATTCTGGCGGTTAATTCTGGTGAAGTGAATGTTGTTGGATTTGCATATCAATTAGAGCTAGAGGGAAATAAAAGCTAATAGAAACAATGTACTTTTTTTTTTTTTTTACAGTGTAATCTGTTAATGGAAAAGGAAAATGTGCAGGGAGGTTTGGAGGTTAAGAAGCCCTGGAAGATAAGGAGGAAGGCAGCAGGATCTGAGGATGCACATAGGAGGCTAGCAAGGAAGAAATAGTGCTCCATTTTCTATATATCACAATCCTAAACACAACCAAGAAAGTGCCCACTTGAATTAGTGGTGACCAACAAGGACTTGGAACAACTTCATATTCCTAGATACAAACGGGATACATGAGAAATATTCCCTTAATAGGTTTACTTTAAAAGTAAATCTCCACTAAGAGTACCCCCCCCCCCCTTATAAGTCAACATTCTTGCATGAGTCATAGCTGTATAAAACATTTGGTCAACTTCACACTGAAAATACATGTATAAATATGTATAACTATTCTCACACTACTTTGTGATATATAAGAAAGTACAGAAAAGTTTTACTAAAGAATGTTTGGGAAAAGAAAAGTTGTTTTCTTATCAATATTGTAGGTTTAAGGTGTTGAGTTTTATAGTTCTTAGGATGATGTTTGGAAACTCTGATCTTTAACAGGCTAAAATCATTGCATTATGTATGTTTTATGAACACATTATTTTATGTCCCATGTAGGTTGCACTTTTGACCATTAATAAAAATCTCAAAGAATTGATTTGCAGGTTGGCAAGATGGTACGATAGTTGGAACATTTGCTTTTTTTGGAAAGGATTGGAGTTTGGTTCCCAACACCCAACTGCAGCTCACAACTTAGTGTACTTCCAGCTCCAGGGTCTGACATCTGTTCTTCTGACCTCCTGGGGCACTCCAGTGTTTATATACAAATACATATATGTATGTACATAATTTAAAAATAAAATATATTAATTGCATACATATATATGTATGTACACATGATAGCAGGTGCCTAGAAAGGATACAGGATCCACTGGAACTGGAATGAACAGGCAGTTGTGAGCTGCCAAATGTGGGTCCTGGGAACCAAACTCAAGTCTTCTGCAAACCCAGTGCATGCTTTTAACTGCTGAACAATCCCTCTAGTTCCAAAGTTACTGCATTTAAAATGTCCAGAAGGTATCTGAATGTGACATCAATATCCTTTCAATACAGTTCATTAAAATTAACATTTGAAAGTTTTGTTCATTTTGATTTTATTTGATTTTTAGCAACCAGAGAAATTTGATAATGAACCAGAGAGTATCTCTGTCAGCTACTGTAACAGCACTGCAATCAGACACAAGAATATTGTGTTTCTTAGGGGTACACTTTGGCAACACTGGGGTAAGGAACATGATACATGAGCCATAAGTGCATAAGGTATAAAATAAAAAAAGTGGCAAAACACTGACAATTGTTGAAAGTATGTGCTGTCTACATGGGAACTGACTATTCTGCCTACTTTTGAGTATGTGTATGTTTTCATTAAATATAAAAATTGCTAATATGGAGCAGATCTTAGGTACCTAATGCTCCCTTGTGTATAGGAACAGGAACTAAGCACCAAGCATTGATAAATACTATTAATCCCTCTCGAGTGTGATGAGCATTGCTAGTTCTGTGTTGAGCTGTTGCTAAGTCTTTACCATTGACACCCTGGCAATGATTACTCGGAATAATTAAAATTGTCTGGAGGTTGTCATTTGACAGATACTATCCTTATGCCTCATAGCCTTGACTAAGAAGCAGCTGTCAGCTAAGCTTCCCATTCATACAATGCTGTCAGGACAGCTTGGCTGTTGAGGACATTTAACATTCATTCACTATGAAGACACTCAGTGTCCTCATCAGAGGCTCACTGTTTCAACCGTGGAAGATATATTCCCATCCTGGTCACTCCAGATTTCAGTCTTGTGAGTAAGATAATCTGTGATGAACTCAAGATGAACCTGCAGCCATTTTTACCTTGGCTAGAGTGAAGCTCTTCTCCTTGTGGACAAGTGGAAGGCTCGTCATTGGTGAAACTGCAGTACTCATTTGCATGAAGGACTGTATAATGAATGGTGCAAACACAGTAATTTGTACTCATGAATGCTTGCCACACTGTGTGGGTGTGATTAGTGCAGATAACTTGCCAGACCTCTGTCTGTAGGAGCAGGCTTATCAATCACTTTTTAGCTCAGCTAGGAGACCTTCTCCTTTGGTGTCTCTTGGTGTTACAGCATTATATTCAGTAAAACGGTCTTTTCTTGCCCACTTTTTATCTCTATTGCACATTAGAACAGTAATGGCAGTGGTGACAATGGCAATGGCAGCCAGGGGACAGCTAAAAAATTTCAGCAAGTAGGTAGGGCATATATGAGGGGGAACAGAAAAACAGAAGGATTGAGAGGTAGGAGGAGCAAAGAAAGGTAATATAGGAAGGGGAGCCAAAATCAAATAAAATTAGAAGTAATAAAAGAGTTAGGGAAGAGAAACTGATCATTATCTTTAGTTGTCTGTCTCTATGAAGCTAAAAGACCCAGGATTCTGGGCCTTTTCAGAGCTTTAACATGAGTAGGAATTGCCTGCTGCTTCCACTCACGGCTGTTGAAAGCTCAGGATGACCACATAGGGGTACTGGTAGCTAAGTGTGCCTTCAACCTGAGTATCTGAATCATGGTGCAACAGGCCATAAGTTCTCAGGGTTTGAGACTCTGAATCTCTTCCATTAAGCACTGGGTGCTCAAGAGCCCAGGTATGCCAGCACTGGGAGACCCTCTCCTCTCCTACTCAACAATTTATGTCTGACTAGATAAAAGGACCCCATATAACTGATTACTAACAATATTAGTAAATACGTTATAGCAATGTTTAATTAACATTGGTTAACAAAATATTACCCAAATATATACCTTCATATTTCTGTGAAATGTGCAATGTCCCTTTTGTTATAAATGTGGTTCAAGCATGGCATGGACCCTGGCATAGTATTTTCTATCAAAAAGTACAGGAAGTGGGGGCTCCTATTGACAACAGACACATCTGGGTGCAGAGGAATCCAGAAACGCTTAGGTATTAATGCTACTGAAATCCTTTAGGATTTCTTTTTATGGGATAGAAATCCAGTTCAGTTTGACTTAAGCAAGCAGAATTCTTTTTTTAATTTGTGTAGGCTCATATATAAAGTTATCCAACTTTAGTGTTAGTGGATTCAAGGCAGAAAATGGAACAAAAGATCAGTCCCCCTCTACCTTTTCAACCTTCATGGAAGCAACATGATGGCCAACTCTAACTTCTGCAATTGCTCATGTTTTAGGACTAAACAAGAGTCCTTTCACTAGAAACTCCTAAGGGTCCAGTGGCTCTGTCAGGGCTGTGGAGTACTTCCTGACCCAGTCTCCATGAGGCTGTCTTTAAATACTGTGCTTTTGCCTCAACTTGAGATGAGCAGTATAGGTATCTCAACCACATGGAACTGGGGAAAGGAGCCAGACAGAGCTGATAAGATTTGAGGAAATGAACCTGATGGTTATTCACGTATCACTGAAAGTAACTAGTGCAGCCTACACAGGCAAATGGATGGATCAGTGGCATTTACAGTAAAGAAATATGAACACTGTTTAGTTAGCTAAGTGGCAGCATTCATGACGTTGACAGTTTCAAAGGGAGGCCCTCAATTATATTAGTACAACTGGTACTCAGTGTTTTTAAATCTTCTTACATAATTTCAAGTTATGTAAGTATTTATATTTGGCCTCCGTAGTTTTCAGCTTGAAGAACTTTCATCAAAAGACCTGGTTCCACTCTTGCAGGGGATGACAGGCTGCCTTCAACCATGTAAGCATGGCAGGGATTCCAACATCTGAGGTCACTTTCATGTTTTCTCAGCACTGACATGATGTGGTTTTAATTCTTCTGTCGCCTTACCAGTTGTTTTTCAAGTACCAGCTTTTGTCCCCTACCACAAAACTGCCACCATTTCCTCTTCCTTATCCCACATGCCTACTTAGTCACCATCATTATTATCACTGCTACACTTCAAGTACTGTGTATGAGCATACCATCACTTGGTCTCAGTGGCATTTTAAGAAAGAGACAGGGTAAGTTCAAAGAAATAAAATAGTATGTCTCATTTATACATCTTAAGACAAAGCACAGATGGAAACTCACAGGCCACTCGGTGTTGTCAGCACCACTGTGGCCATTCCACATACAGATAAGTCACAGATGCAGGATTTAATGTGTCAATGTGATTCTTAAAACTCCCACAGTAGAACAGCAGTCTTTGGGGGGAGTGTGAACCCACGGGTCCTCCATATGAAAATATAATTGATAAACAGAGGGTAATTTTAATCATGACTTGAACTTGTAGTTGATAGTGAAAAACAACCAGACCAGAAAATCTCAGTGTTCCTCCTCCCAACCATACAGATAGAACAGTACTTTATGTGAGGTAATCACAATGTGATGAACATGATGAGCTTGACAAAGGAAAAGGAGTACCTTGTACCACCAACATCTTTACAATTGCTAGAGAAATTCCCTCCCCTTTTCTAAATGTACTCCAGTCTACTTGTACTCATGTCTTAAACAATGATTCTTTAATAAGTATTATCCTTTTGGGTATTCAGGATTGTCTCTATTGCTTTTCTGAGGAATATGGACTCAAGCCATGATATGAAATCCACCTTTCAAGATAAGAGTAGAACTGAAAGACATGGTAGGAAGCTGCTTTATCATTTATATAGGATATAGGGACACTCTGTTTGAAGACAAGTAAACAGAAGAGACACCAATAGGGCAATGATATCTGAGCTTGAAATTTGCCCAAAATGGGTAGGACCAGATAGTATCTGACATTTTCAGTTCATTATCTCTAGCATTGAAGCTTACATTTAGTATAGGTCCTCTGCCTTGCTATATATGTATATTTATACATATACATGTATAAAATAATGTATAAAATAAATTCTGAGTGCTCAAATATGCTGGACCTCAAGGATACAGTTCCACCCTTATTACTAGTGTCACACAAAAGGAACTATTTTTGCTTAGATTTTTCTGAGGTTCAGAGAATTATGCACCATGTAACAAACCTAGGGTTCAAGAGATAACTGGGGACGAGGCTAGATGCTTATCATTCAGTGTCGCTTCTCTTTGACAACATGGCACTGAGATGAAGGCTTTTTCTTAGACACTGATACCTCAACATGCAAGCCTTAGTCACGTATGGTTGCTTCAGTTTCCATTAAGCAAAATTAAAATCAAATGTAAAAATGCAGCTTCTCCATCATCAATGATTCTGTAACTGCATAGGCCTCTCTCTAACCTTATCCCACAGTAGATCACTGATTTTCATTTAAAAGGTTATTCAACAATGTTCAATATTTTTATTTACATATTCATTGTTTTTGAGATGCTGTTTCATTATGTAGTTCTGTCTAGCCTAGAACTCTGTACATGTTCCTGACTGGCCTCGAAGTTGTATCTGTCCATATATATATATATATATATATATATATATATATATATATATATATATATATGTTTTAAATGTTGGTATTAGGAATATGTACCACTACTCCCAAATATTTCAGCATCTCAAAGTTCTATGCCCTAGTCCACAACTAAAGGGAAAACTTAGAGCCAAGTTTTTAAGGACATAAACCCAGAGACAAAGTTCAGCTGCACTTTCATTATCTTTCTCTTTATCCCTTACTGCCTGTTACAAACACAGTTGTAGATACACATCAGACTCTAAAAGCTTAAGTATTTAGCTTAAACCTTTAATTCCACCTTAAATCAAGGAGATTGGTTGATGAAATAGAGAACAGCTTTAAAAAAGATACTGTGGATTTCCTATAAAGTTCTGAGTTCTTGCTGTTCTGTTTTTCAATGTTGTTTAATAAAAATTGGAGATTAACCCCTGAAGCCTGACAGTGAAGCTTTGTGGAACAGGAACCATGCAAGTAATCAAAGCTTCATTGGAAGCATACATGTTAACTGATTTCTTAGCACATTTATTTATTTAGAAATAAAACAGAAGATTGGCCAAAGCCAAAATCATTTGTGATATTATCACAAGTAAATTTAGCCTGTTTTAAGCAGCTCTGAAAAATTAATGACCACTTATACTTCCAACAGAGAAGCTAGGCAAACAGGATTTAGAAAAAGGGTATCAGTGGCAATCAGTGGCACAAACCATTATATTATTAAGCAGAAAGTCATAGCTTTATTTTGAGCTGTGAAATTTGATTCAGAGTGTTCCTAAAAGAGGGGCAGGCGCCTTGAGTACCTGTGGAGTTCTACAAAGGCTGGGTCACAATTCTAAATTTCAGACAGATTTCAAATATGCTATTATTCTAATGCACTTTCATCCCACCTGCTAATTTGAATTATGCTAGCTTAGTACTAAATTAGGTAAGGCTTTACTTTTCCCAAGAAAATATATTTTAAGTGAAAAGAGGAAATATTAACTAATTGATCTTCATTGCCACAGACAAGTTTTTAAATTTTTCATTTTATTATTTTATTTCATAGAAGTGTGCCTGAATGTATGTATGTATGACACATGCATGAAGAAGTCTGCCACAGACAGAAGAGGCAATGGATTTTCTGAAATTGGGGTAACAGTAAGTTGTTAGCCACTATGAGGTGCTGAGCACCAAGCCCAAGTCTTCTTTTTTTGGCATTTTAAAAATGTTTTTTTATAGTTTTTTTTTCATTTTTCTTTATTAAGAAAATTTCTACTCACTCCACATGCTATCCACAGACCCCTTCTACTCCCTCCTCCCACCTCCCAAGAGATCGGGATCTGTCCCTGGTCTACGGGTAGGCTTCTGGAATCCAGTGCCTGTGGTGTGACATCCTGCACAGCCTTGGTGCAGTGGGAAGGGGCTTGGACCTGCATAGGCTCAGTGTGCTGGGCTTTGCTGACTCCCCAAGTCCTCTTAAAGAGTAGTAAGTGCTCTTAACTGAGTTATCTCTACAGCCCCAATATCTGTTTATTTTTAATGAAAAGTGTTTGATTTCCGATGCTTGACTTTCTTTTTGCCTCCTCTTCCTTTAACACATCCATTCATTTAACACATTCAATGTAGGTCAAAATTACTAAGGTAAGGTAGCACACAACTTTTAATAAAAGGATGAAGGTCTCAGGGTCACTGGCAAAGATGACAAGTAGCAATCTTTTACTTGTTCCATAGCAAAGTACAAAGTTTGAGAAGAGCTGCTGGCTGAAAGGGCCTTTCTGCTCAATCCTCCTGTATCATACCAGAATGGTGATTTGTCTTGAAACACTGAAGAGTCAAAATCATGACCAAAGCAAATGCAACTAAAGGCTATAAAGTACTCATGGCCTTAAGATTAATTGGGAGAGAACTTCATACATGCAGATCATTATCCATAATACTAGTTCTAAAAACCAGTGTGTGTTATAGGTAAGAGTTTGCAGGCACCAGACAGGGCTAGTGCATGCCTTTAATGCCAGCACTCAGAAGGCTGAGGCAGACGGATCTCTGTGTTCAAGGCCAGCCCGGCCTGCAGAGATAGTTCCAGGACAGTCAAGGCTTTACAAAGAAATGCTGTCTTGAAAACCCAAAATCTGCCAGGTGGCGGTGGCACATGCCTTTAGTCCCAGCACTCTGGAGGCAGAACCACGCAGATCTCTGTGAGTTCTAGGCCAGGGTCTACAGAGCGAGATCTAGAACAGACACACCAAAACAACAGGGAGAAACCCTGTTCTGAAAAACAACAAAAAAAAAAGAAGGAAAAAAGGAAAACCAAAATCTAAAAATAAAATAAAAATAAAAAGTCTCCTGACTGGACACTTCAATTTCCCAATGTTTGTTGGTCATTATTGGATTGTGTGTGATATGAAGATACAGCATCTAGTTTGAGCAAACTCATGCAAACATCTTACCTTGATGGAACTGCTGACAAATGGAATGAACAAATTACAACATGAATACTATAGTCTGCCTAAAACCATTCTTCCTTATCTAGTGACCTTAACTGGCAAGCAGTAGTTTCCTTCCATACTGCCAAGGGTCCTGTCAACCTTCCTCACTCTCCTCTGGCTTCCCTCATTATAGGTGTTCTTTCAAAGCACCTTGTCCAAGAAAGAGTTCAAGTCCATGAGTTAATTCCAGCAGACCTAAGTTCAAATCACAGCTGTAGTATTTTCTGATGTGCATATGGAGGGAGGTATAGGTAAACAGAGTTAGAAAGACAGAGATAAAGAGAACAGAAAGTATGAGTATGGTGTTTTTTAGCATTTGAGTTTGAAATGCCCACCACAGGTTCAAGCTTGAAAGCTTGTTCCCCTCAGTTGGTGGGCTTGTTTGGGTGTTCTATGGAGACTTAAAGACATAAGGACTAACAGATAGAATTGGATCATGAGAGGCAGGACTTTGAAGAATGTGCTTTGGCCTCTGACTCCACTGAGATATGAACAATATCCAACTTACACTCTTGAAGCTGTGTAATGAACTGCTTATGCCACCTGCACCACCGTATATAGTAACCCATGGACCAACAAAAATCTTTTCCCCCTTAATTTGTTTCTCTTTGTAATTTTGTAATTGCAACAAAAAGGTGACAAATACAGCACTTAAGATTCCATTTTGTCTCCATAACATTGAGTACCTGAGTTATTATCACTACAAGATACTGAAAATTAAGTAATGTTATAGTGGTAAAAAGTAGTTACTATAAAACAAGCTTTAAATACAAATTTATTAACTATGACTATTGATCACATGCATCATATTATTACTACCTTTTAATCTTGTGCTCTAAACATTTTACTACTATTGTAGTTATGAATTCATGTGTCCAAATCTGTCACTAAGTTTTGACTTACTTGAGAGTAAAAATTTTTCTTTCTTTCTTGAATCTTCTAGATGGGATTCTCTAAGCATGATTGGGCTCAGAATTTCACACTGCTCATGTCCACAATGTGATAATCAGAACTGAGGGCAGTTTACAGAACCTCCCTTTACAGTGTGTCATAGATGCCGTGTTATAATTCCATGTTTTTTTTGTTTTGTTTTGTTTTTTGTTTTTTACTGCAACACATCAGGCCTTTTTAAAAATACTCATTCCATACTGATTTTCAGTTCTACAGATTTAGAATGTGTAGCTCAGCAAGTCATCTGCAATAGATGCTCTCTGAATGCTTAACTGTGTTTTTTTTTTTTTTTTTTTTTTTTTTTTTCTGGGAAGACCAGTGTTTGACTAAGTTATCAGCATGTTCAGCTCATTACACTGCGCTTCTGATGGCAAATTCAAGACTTGGAAAATTTCAGCATAATTCATCGAGTCCTGAATTTCAGATATTCTGGGAAAATTAATGTGACAACATTCTCTGTGTCATTTCATGTCTGCAGTCACACAACTAAGGGATAGAAGAAGCAATGAGAGCTCTGGCTTTAGTTTCTGCAACATCCAAATGTAGAAGTGTTAGTACTAACTGCTATTGACACATGCCTTATTCTATGCAGGAAGGGGGTGTCTATGAAGGCAAACAAGTAGAAGTAGCATATCACCCCTGGTCATACTTGACAGTTTTTGTTCCCCCTTCAGTATATGGATCTTTCTAGGGACATTTTTTTTTTTAATTTCTTGTGACATAAACCCCATGTTCAGGCCTCTAGGGCATGTGAATAGGAAAAATGAGTCTAGAGAGACATAACAGCAACAATTCTTACTGATGGTCGATAAGAAAATCATTAAAGTAGCCGGGCGGTGGTGGCGCACGCCTTTAATCCCAGCACTCGGGAGGCAGAGCCAGGCGGATCTCTGTGAGTTCGAGGCCAGCCTGGGCTACCAAGTGAGTTCCAGGAAAGGCGCAAAGCTACACAGAGAAACCCTGTCTCGAAAAACCAAAAAAAAAAAAAAAAAAAAAAAGAAAATCATTAAAGCATTATTGATTCTTAATTTAATTCTTAAATCTGGTGAGATTTCTCAATGGTAATAAGCAACTGGTGCTCTTGCAGAGGACCAAGGTTCAGAGTCTCAATTCTCAACACCAAGTGACAGTTATACTGCCATCAGTAGCTACACATCCAGGGCATCCAACATGTTGTTCTGATCTCCATGGTTACCAGGCACATATATGGTATACATACACACATATAGATAAAACTCTCATACCCATGAAATAAAATGAATTAATCTAAAAAATTAAGTTAAAAACCTCTTAATTGACAATTTTGGGTACAATTTAGTATCATCTATTTAAGTCTCAGACTTGGATGAAAAACAAACAAGCAAAATATCTTTACTATTCTGAGAAGTTTAATTGGCAATTTTAATTTTTTTTTTTTTTTTTTGGTTTTTCGAGACAGGGTTTCTCTGTGTAGCTTTGCGCCTTTCCTGGAACTCACTTGGTAGCCCAGGCTGGCCTTGAACTCACAGAGATCCACCTGGCTCTGCCTCCTGAGTGCTGGGATTAAAGGTGTGCGCCACCACCGCCTTGCGGCAATTTTAATTTTTAAACTCAGAAAGTAGGAGATGAGATAAAAAAATAAAAACTTGAGTACACTTATACTTTTCTAAAAATAAAGTAAAAAAAAATAGTTTATAATAAACCTTCAAGTAATTTAAGTGGGTTCTGAGGTTATTTATATATTTAATAATTTTAAAATAAATTTTATTTTATTGTGTATGTATGTGTATGTGTGTATTTATACATGTGTGTATGTGTGTGTGTGTGTGTGTGTGTGTGTGTGTGTGTGTGTGTGTGTGTATGTGTGTGTGTGTGTGCTGCCTGTGTGCAGATGACTGCTATGCTGATAGAGGCCAAAAGTATCTGATTCCCCTAGAGCTAGAGTTATAGGCACTGGTGACCTGCCTTCTGAGAATGCTGGGAATTGATCTTAGGTCCTTTGAAAGAACAGTATGCTCTGCAATGTCAAGAAGATATTACAATTCTAAATATATACACACCGAACACAGAGCACTCAGTTTCATGAAGAACATACTACTAGATATATAAGTACTGTTTAATCCTAACAGAATTGTAACAGGTGTGCTGGCTAGTTTTATGTCAGCTTGACACAAGCTAAAGACATATCTTGGAGAGAGAATCTTAACTGAATTAATGTCTCCATTAGATTGCCTTGTATGCAGATCTGTAGTGCATTTCCTTGATTTGTAACTCATGTAGGTTGGCTCAGCTCATTGTGATTGTATCACTCCTGGGCAGGTGTGGTCCTAGGTGCTATAAGAAATCAGGCTGAGCAAGCCATGGAGAGCAAGACAGTAAGAAGGATTTCTCCTTAAATGTCTTTCAGCCATTTGAGTTTCCTCTGTTGAGAATTCTCTGTTGAGTTCTATAGCCCATTTCTTAATTTGACTGTTGGGCATTTTGATGTCTAATTTCTTGAGTTCCTTATATATTCTGGATATCAGTCCTCTGTCAGATGTGGGGTTGGTGAAGATCTTTTCCCATTCTGTAGGCTATCGCTTTGCCTTGTTGACCGTATCCTTTGCTCTACAAAAGCTTCTCAGTTTCAAGAGGTCCCATTGATTGATTGTTTCTCTCAGTGTCTGTGCTACTGGTGTTCTATTTAGGAAGTGATCTCTTATGCCAATGCATTCAAGATTACTTCCTACTTTCTCTTCTAGCAGGGTCAGAGTAGCTGGATTTATGTTGAGGTCTTTGATCCACTTGGACTTAAGTTTTGTGCACGGTGATAGATATGGATCTATTTGCAGCCTTCTACATGTTGATATCCAGTTATGCCAGCACCATTTGTTGAAGATGCTTTCTTTTTTCTATTGTGCACTTTTGGCTTCTTTGTCAAAAATTATATGTTCATAGGTGTGCGGATTAATGTCAGGGTCTTCAATTCGATTCCATTGGTCCACATGCCGGTTTTTATGCCAGTACCAAGCTGTTTTTATTACTGTAACTCTATAGTAGAGCAGGAAATGCAAATCAAAACAACTCTGAGATACCACCTTACGCCTGTCAGAATGGCTAAGATAAAAAACACTGAAGACACCTTATGCTGGAGAGGATGTGGAGCTAGGGGAACTCTCCTCCACTGATGGTGGGAATGCAAGCTTGTACAACCACTTTGGAAATCAATATGGTGCTTTCTTAGAAAATTGGGAATCCATCTCTCCCAAGATCCAGCTATACCACTCTTGGGCATATACCCAAGGAATGCTCAACCACACCACAAGAGCACTTGTTCAGCTATGTTCATATCAGCATTGTTTGTAATAGCCAGAACATGGAAACAACCTAGATGCCCTTCAACTGAAGAATGGATAAACAAAATGTGGTACATTTACACAATGGAATACTACTCAGCAGAGAAAAACAATGACATCATGAGGTTTGCAGACAAATGGATGGATCTAGAAAAAAATCATCCTGAGTGAGGTAACCCAGACTCAGAAAAACGAACATGGTATGTACTCACTCATAGGAGGATACTAGATGTGGAACAAGGATGACTGGACTGCGACTCACATCACCAGGGAGGCTACCTGGAAAACAGGACCCCAAGAAAGACACGGGGATCGCCAATGACAGAGAAATGGAAGAGATCTACATGAACAGCCTGGACATGAGTGGGGGTAGTGAAGGGCGAGTGTTGAGGAAAAGAGAGCTTGGGAGAGAGGGAGATCCCAGCTGGATCAACAACAGAGAGGGAGAACAAGGAATAGGAGACCATGGTAAATGAAGACCACATGAGAATAGGAAGAAGCAAAGTGCTAGAGAGGCCCACAGAAATCCACAAAGATACCCACACAACAGACTGCTGGCAATGGTCAAGATACAGCCTGAACTGACCTACTCTGGTGATGGGATGGCCAAACACCCTAATTGTCGTGCTAGAAACCCCATCAAACTACTGAGGGATCTGGATGCAGAGATTCATGGCTAGGCCCCGGGTGGATCTCTGGGAGTCCAATTAGCGAGAATGAGGAGGGTTTATATGAGCGAGAATTGTTGAGACCAAGGTTGGATAAAGCACAGGGACAAATGGCCAAACGAATGGAAACACATGAACTATGAACCAATGGCTGAGGGATCACCAACTGGGTCAGGCCCTCTGAATGGGTGAGAGAGTTGATTGGCTTGATCTGTTTGGGAGGCATCCAGGCAGTGTGACCAGGTCCTGTGCTCATTGCATGAGTCAGCTAGGGCCTATGCAGGATCGCTTGGCTCGGCCTGGGAGGAGGGGACTGGACCTACCTGGACTGAGTCTACCAGGTTGATCTCAGTCCTCGGGGGAGGCTTTGCCCTGGAGGAGGTGGGAATGGGGGTTGGGCTGGGGGGAAGGTGAGGGGGGCAGGAGCGGGGAGAACAAGGGAATCCGTGGCTGATATGTAGAACTGAATTGTATTGCAAAATAAAAATAAAAAAATTTTAAAAAATTATAAAATAAAATAAAAAAAAGAAGGATTTCTCCATGGCCTCTACTACATGTCTTGGCTCCAGGTTACTGCCTTAGTTACTTCTCTGATTTCCATTCATAGAAGACTGTGATATGAAATAAAATCTTTCCTCCCCATGTTGCTTTTCATCATAGTGTTTTATCGCAGCAATAGAAACCCTAATTAAGATAGTCCATGACTTCACTTTCTGTATGTGACTAATGGGTAGGTCATCACAGCTAAAATATCAACAGAGAAACATTTTTATTAAATAACATTGTATATCAAGCAAATGGACTTCACAGGTGTCTACAGAGCATTTCATCTTAAAACTTTGAGATACACATTCTTCACAACATGTTATTCTTTACAGCAGCCTGTTTTCTCTAAAATAGATTGTACATTCAGACACATTTTTTAGGAAATGTAGGAAATCTGACATAATTACTTGTAGTGTGTCCAATCACAATGAAACAAAACCTCACAACAATAAGTGTAACTATAAAATATATTGAAACTATGAAACATACTAAGTGATGATTCATTGAAGACATTAGGAAGGAAATTAAATAAATTCCTGGATTTAAATTATGGTGGAAGTAAAACATATCAAAGCCTATGGGACATAATGAAAGTAGTCTTAAGATGGAAGTTCATAGTTTTAAGTGCCTATATGAATAAATCAGAAAAATCTCAAATAAATAACTTAATGATACACCTTAGAGTTTGGAACAATGTAAACAAGTCAAACCCCCAATCAGTAAATGGGAAGAATAATATGATCAAGGCTGAAATTAACAAAATAGAAATGAAAATTGTGAAGAACCAATGAAACCAAAAATTGGTTATTTGATAGGATAAACAAGGTTAATATGCATTCAGTGAAACTAATCAAAATGAAGAAATTGACAAAATTAATAAAATTAGAAATGAAATGGGTTTCATAACAATAGACACTAATGTGATTCAGGAAATTATGATAAACTATAAAAACATATACACCATTATATCAGGAAACCTATGGAAAAATGAATTTCTAGAAATATATAACCTATCAAAATTAAAACAAGAAAAATTAAGCAATTTATGCTATTCTATATCAAGCAGTGAATGTGAAATAGTAATTAAAAATGAATCTCCTAAGTGAAAGAATTCAGACAAGTTATTGATTTTAACAAAACTCTGAGGAATTAATATTAATGTTTTCCAAATTGTTCTGTACAGTATAAAATTAAGGAACACTACCAAATTCATTTTACAAGCTCACCATTACCATATACCAAAGCCAGATAAAGAGACAACAAAAAAGGAAATTGTAGACCAAACTTTCTGATGAATATAGATGCAAAAGTTCCCAGTAAAACACTTCTAAATAAAATACAGGTAGACATCAAAAAGATTATTCACCATGACCAATTTAGCTTCTTTCCACTGATGTAGGCATAGTTCATCATACATAAATTGATAAATGTAATGCAACATATAAGTGGACCTAAGGACAGAAATCACACGATCTCTATAGATGTAGTAAAAGCTTTATGACAAAATGTAGCATTCTTTCATTATAAAAGTCCTGAAGAAACTGAGAATAGAAAGAGAATAGTTGAACACACACACACACACACACACACACACACACACACACACACACACACATACTCAAGAAACTATATGTAACAGACCTGTAGCCAGCATTATACTAAATGTCTTAAAGCTCAAAACATTTCCATTGAAATCAGGAACAAGAAAAGGCGACAATATTCACCACTCTTCTTTAGTCAAGTACTGGTAGTCACAGAGCAATAAGATAAACTAAATTAATAAAGGAATTCAAGTAGAAAAGGAAAATGTCAATGTATTAGAATTTGTAAATAGTATAAGTCTCTAAATAAAAACATCTTAACACTTTACTAGAAAAGTTTTGGAGCTAATGAATGCTTTCAGCAAAGTGGTGAAAAATCAAAATTCAAAGGCCAGGAGTATTCATATATACCAATAAAAATCAACAAATCAATCCCCATCACAATTGTCATAAAATAACTTGAACCTAATCAAGAAAATGAAAAATGTCTATAATGAAAACTAACACATCCACAAGAGAAATTGAAGAAGATGTTGAAAAGGGGAAAGCTCCAGTGTTCATATTATAAAATGATTATTTTCACTATTTCATTACAATGATAAATCAACACATCACAATGTTCTATCATTTCACAATGCCAGTAACTATCACACTACAATGTTATACCATTTCATTACATTAATTTTCTCTTCCATCAGAATAATTCACTGTCTCAAGATAATACAATACTGGGTTATCACAATGATCCAATATCCTCTTACAGTACCCCACTGTATCACCACAGTGGTTCCTTTTCTTATTCTGATGCTTCTCTATTATATCACAATAATCTACTGAGCTATTGATGTGATTCTCTCTCTCTCTCTCTCTCTCTCTCTCTCTCTCTCTCTCTCTCTCTCTCTCTCTCTCCCATTTCAATGCTTTACAGTACTACCACAATGTTTCACTATGCCATCACAATGTTTTTCCCCATCACAATGATCCACTCTACTATCACAATGTATCTGTTGCTCATCACAACAATCCACTATTCATTCACAATGTTCCACAGTCCCATCACAATATCCCACCATCCTATTATAAATATCTACTGTCCTATTACAATGATGGCCTCTCCAATTACAATGATCCACTGTATCTTCACAATACTTGCGTCTCTTGTTAAAACAATTCAGTTAGGATGTGCCTTCATCCCACAACAACACTCCTCTATTCCATCAAAACATTCTACTGCCCCTTAACAATAACTCACCATTTAATCACAATGGCTTACTGTCCCATCATAACAGTCCAGTGTTCCAGTATCCTATCCTTTCACAGTTAATGTGCATCCAATACCAGTGATCCACTAATTGATCAGAATGGTCCATATATCCTCCCAAAAATTCACTGTTTCATCACAGTGCTCCATTGTTTCATGACAGTATTACAATGTCCCATAACCATGGGCAGCTACACATTCACAATGATTATATCTCACATCACAATGGGCCATTGTCCAATCATAGTGGCCCACTGTTCCATCATAATGATCCACTGTACTATCATAATGGTTAAATATCCAACCAAATGGTCTACTGTTTCATCATAAGTGGTCACAGTCCCATTACAATGTCATACTACTCCCTAAGTGTTCCACTGTACCCAATTATAGTAATGTACTCTCCTATTATAAAGGATTGTTGTCCCAATAAAATGCTGTACTATTTCAATATGATTCTCTATGTATACACTCAGTCTTCCACAATCACATCACAATGATAAATTTTCTGTCTTATCACAACCATCAAATTTTACAGCCATCACAACACTACAATTATCACCTGTACCACACAATGTTCATATATACTATTGGAGTGCTTGACTCTACCACCAGAATGCAACATTGTTCCATCAAAATAATCATTATTCCATCAAAGTGACCCACTGCATCATCACAGTGTTTTATGGTCATCTGCCTCATAAAATAGTTGACTGTACCACCACAAAAAAACAACTGTCTCATAATAATGATTCACTGTTCCATCACAGTGACACATCATCTTATTCACTTTAACATTGATTCACTCTCTTATCACAATGGTCCACTGTCCCAATACAATGGTCAATCTGTTCAATTATAGTGGTCCAATAGGAAAATGGTGCACTATTCAATAACAATGGTTCACTGCTCCATCAAAATGTTTGACTGTTCCATAACAATGATTGACTGGCTTATAATGTTCCTCTCATATCACAATGGCCAGATTCATTGTCTTACTACAGTGTTCCACTGTCACATCACAGTGGTCACTTGTCATATACCTCCACACTGGTCTATAGTCACCTCAAAATGGTCCATAGTCCCATCACAATGATATAAACTTTCATCAAAGTTGTCCAAATGATCCATTGTCTTATCAAAATGGTCTGCTATGCCACCACAATGGTCTAGTGTCTCATCAAAATGGTTCATATTCTCATCAATATATTTTACAGTCCTGTGGTGGTTTGAAAGAAAATGATTCCCAAAGGAAGTGGCACTATTAGGAAGTGTGGCCTTGTTGGAGGAAGTATGTCACTGTGGGGGCAAGCTTTGAGATCTCTTTTGCTCAAGCTTTCCTCAGTGTGATAGTCAACTTCCTGTTGCCTCTGAGTCAAGATGTAGGACTCTCAGCTCCAGTGGACTGAACCTCTGAAACTGTAAGTGAGCCCCCTCAATGACATTTTTTCATTTATAAGAGTTGCCATGGTCATGATGTCTTTTCACAGCAATAAAAAACTAACCTTGTCTAAATCTTATCACAACGGTTCAGGGTCACAACACAATGATGCACTAATTACAATGACTCATTTCCATAAAAGTGATTTACTGTCTCAACACAGTGCTCCACTGTCCAATCACAATGATTCACTCTTATAAAAATGATTCACTATCTCAGTATAATGCTCCACTGTCCCATAACAATGGTCCTCTTATCCTCTATCACAGTGGCCCACTGTTCCATCACAATGATTCATTATTCCATCATAAACATCAACCATACCATCCCACTCCAAAATCCAATAATAATGGCCCAATAACTTATCCCCATCACAATGGATCCATTGTCCCAATGAAACCTTCCATTATCTTATCACAAAATTTCAGTGTCCCTTCACAGTGGTCCCATCTCCCCATTCCCTCTATAAAATGGGCCACTGTATAATCACACTTGTCCACTATGCCATCACAAGGGTACCCCTTCCTATCATAATGATTCACTGTTCCAAAACAGTAGCTCACAGTGCCACCACAATGTTCACTGTCCAATAACAATGGTCTAATGCCTCATAGAAATGTTCCACTGTCTATAACATTGATCCACTATGCCACCACTACATTACTCTGTTTCATCACAGTGGTTAACAGTACTATTCTTTCTTATAATGATCCACTGTCTCATAATATTAATCCACTGTAGCACACTCTAATCACAATGATTCACTGACCCATCTTTTGGATATACTGCCCAACTACAATGATCCATTGTGCCATGACAATTGTCCACTTTACTATTCCCTATTCCACAAAAAGATCATTGTCTTATAAGAACAATTAACTTTCCCATCATAATGTTTTACTCATCTATCTCAAAGATTCATTGTTTTATTATAATGTTTCAAAATCCTACCCCCTGTAACAATGGTCAACTGTGCCATAACAGTGGTCCATGTTCACATAATGAAGATTCATGCTCTCATCACAATTTTTCACTGTAACATTGTCTTAGTTCACTGTCCAATTCTCTCTCAAATCTATCCATTGTCCCACCAAAATGGTCCACACTTCCATAGTATTGATGCTTTCTCCCATCATAACGGCCCATTGTTATATCACAATGGCCCATTTTTCTTTTACGATGATATACTATCCAGTCATAGTGGTCCACTGTGCCCAAATAATGATCCACTTTTCTATCAAACTGGTCCACTGTACAAATCATGATTGCTGTCCTAACAAAATGTTTCACTGTCTAATCTCTGTGGAGCACTGTTTCATCACAATGGGTCACACAACCATCACAATCATTCACTATCCTTTCCTCTTTCACAAATATCCATTGTCTCTCTAAATGGTCCATTGTCCTATTCTCTATTGCATGATTTACTGCCCTATCACAATGATTCAATTTCCCATTACAATGATTGAGTGTCCCATCGCAATGCTCTGCCGTTCCATAATAATTGACCATTGCTCTTTCACATATCACCATGGTGCACTGTC
The DNA here is from genome assembly GCF_007827085.1 of Peromyscus californicus insignis. Taxonomy (NCBI): domain Eukaryota; kingdom Metazoa; phylum Chordata; class Mammalia; order Rodentia; family Cricetidae; genus Peromyscus; species Peromyscus californicus. Next base: position 125,913,518 of record NW_026294584.1, on the reverse strand, counting down.
TAATCACAATGGTCCATAGTTCCTTAACAATGATTCTTTTTCCCTTCACAATTTCCCACTGTAATTTCAATGTGGTCAGCTATTCTAATCCTTCTCATAATGGCTAACTCTTTTGTCAAAGTGGTCATCTCCTCTATAATAATGGTCTACTGTCCCATCACAGCTGTCTACTGTTCCTTCAAAATGATTAACTGTTCAATGACAGTAGTCCACTGTCTCAACACAAAGATCCATTCTCCTGTCACAACGGTCCCTGTCTATCACATTGATAATCAAAATAGTCTACTCTTCTCTCTCATCACAATGGCCCACTCTCCCATCACCATGGTCCACTTTCTTGTTTCAGTGTTCCACTGACCCATCAAAATGATCCATTGTCTCAACTATGATTTAATATTCCATCACAATTTTCACTGTCCTATCACGTTCAAACTTCCCTTGATATTGTTCTAATGTGCCATCTTCTATTACAATAGTCCACTCTACAATCACAGTGACTCACTATCACATTTCAAACTCTACCACCACAATGCTCCAAGGTCCAATAATCATGGTCTTATATCCTATACCCTATTAAAATGGTTGACTGCCCCAAAATAATGTTCCACTATTCTATCAAAATGGGCTACTTTCCCCTCACAATATTCCATTGTCTCTTCACAATGTTCCAGTCTCCTAGTCTTAAATGTTTCACTCTATCATCACACTTTTCTGCTGTCTCATCATAAGGGTCCATCTTCAAATCACAATAATCCATTGTCTCCCCAAAATGCCCCCATATTTCCCTCACCATCTTCATTGTCCAATAACAATGGTATATTGCCCATTCCAAATGTTCCACTATTCCATAATCATTATTTTCTGTCCTGTCACTATTTTCCCTCTCATTACAGTGATAAATTGTATTATTCCATCTTAAAATGATCTGCCATCCCACAATAATGATCCACTATACCATGCCAATGATTCATTGTGCCATCAGCATTTCCACTGTCCCATAATAGTCATATTATGATAGTTATAATTAGATATAAATGTTATATCCCTTATCACAATGCTTCATTATTCCATCACAGTTGTCAACTGTCCCATCACACTGGTCCAATACTTCCTCACAATAATTCTCTGTCCAATTACAATGGCCCATTGTCCAATCACAATGTCCACTGTCCTGAAAAAATGATCTAATGTCCTATCCCCTTTTATACTGGTCCATTGTTTTGTCACAATGATAGTGTTCTATCACAATTCTTCACTGTTCTATAATAATGAACATTATTCATCCTCTATCAGAATTATCCACTGTCAAATTACAATAGTAAATAAACCCTTAAAATGATCTATTGTACCATTACAATATTCCACTCTCACTTACCTGTGTCCCACTGTCCTATTCACTCTTATAATGGTTCACTCTCCTATAACAATAGTCCACTCACTGTCCCATCATAATTATCCACTCTTCCTTTACAATGATTCATAGTTTAACCATTGTCCCAACATAAGATCCATTCTTCTGTCACCATAGCCTACTGTCCCAAACAATGGTCCACTGCTGCTTCACAATTATTCACTGTCCAATAACAATGGTCCACTTTCCCAATACAAAGATCCACTCTTGCATCACAATGTTGCAGTGCTTCATCATATTGATTCACTCTCTAATCACAGTTGTCAACTCTATCATTACAGTGATCTTTCCATCACAATGACCCTTTGTCTCAATACAAATGTCATCTATTCCTTCAGGTTAGTTCACTGTCCCATTGCAGTGGTTCATAGTCCCATATCACTGACCTAGTCTTCTATCACAATCACTCACTATCCCATCACAATGGCCCACTCTTCTGTAACTATCCCACTGTCCACTGTTGCATCACAATTTTCCACTGTCTCACCACAACTCTCCATTCTTTATCATAATGACTCACCCTCCTGTCACAATGGCCCATTGTTCCATAAAAATATTCACTGTCTACTCACAACTATACATTGTCCCATAAGATTAACTCACTGTCCCATCAATGGTCCTCCTTACCACAATCATGATTCTATATACTATCTCCTGTCACAAGGGTTGACTCTTCCATATAATGATTAACTCTCTCATTACAAGGTTCCACTGTACTATCAATCCTCCAAGGTACAATAATTGAAGTTAAGTATCTTATCCCCTATCCCAATATTCCACCGTACCCACTTAACATTCCACTATCCCATTACAATGGGCTGTGGTCCTATCACAATATTCCACTATCTCTTCACAATGTTTCTATCTCTTATTCCCTGTAAAAATGGTTCATAGTATCATCACAGTTGTCTACTTTTTCATCATAAAGGCCCACCTTCCTATAATAATGACCTGTTGCCCCAAAACAATATCCCACAGTTCCATTACAATGCTCACTGTCCAATAACAATGGTCCACTGCCTCACTGTAAGGTTCTATTGTCCCAAATAATGATCCACTCTGCCATCACAATGGTCCGCTGCTGTACTACACTGGCCTCCTATTCCATCACAAGAATGTGGTATTAAGTCACAATAGTCTATTGTCCTATAAGAATGCCCCACACTCCAATTTACATAATTCACTTTCCATAACAATGATCCAGTCTCCCATCACAATAATTCATTACGGTATCATAATTCATAGTCTCGTCATTATGGTCCACTGTCATATCATAATGCTCCACTGTTTTATTGCATTGAACCACTGTCCCATCACAGTTTTCCATTATGTTAACCATATCATCATGGTCAATTTTCCATCAGAATGATATACTTCCTCATTGCAGTGTTTCACACTTTTTCTCAAATATATAGTACCACCTCATAATAGACCACTGTCCTATCCTGTGTAAAAGTGGTCAATTATCCCATCTAAGTGGTCCACAGTCACTGTCCCATCACAATGTTTCACTGTCAAATCACATCAAATTGATGTTCCACTGTTTGATTACAATGGTTCAAATTCCTATCCTCTGTAACTATGGTCATCTGTCCCATCTCAATGGTCCAAGGTAAGATAACAAAGATTCATGCTCTCATCACAGTTTTCCACTATGTCATATCACAATTGTCCATTGTCCTATTTCTTTTCAAATAGTTCTACTGATCTATAAAAATGTTCCACTGTCTCATCAAAATGATCCATTGTCTCACAGTATGATTCACTCCCCCATGACAATGGTACAGTATCTTGATATACTGCCCCATTGTCTCATCATAATGATTCACTGTCCCACAAGAATTGCTGACAGTAACTTCATAGTGGTGCAATTTCCCACCAGGATGGTCCACTATCCCATTACAATGATGACCTGTCCCACATCAATGATCTATTCTCTAATCACAATGGTTCACTATCCCATCAAATGATCCACTGTTCCATCACAAAGGTACACTGTCCAATCACAATGATTCATTATTCTATTTGTGTTCCACTCTTCTCTCACAATGTTTCATTTTCTAATCACAATGGTCCACTCTCCCATCACAATGATCCTATCTCCCACCACAATACTATACTGTGCAATCACAATGGTCTAGTATTCACCCACAATGACTCATGTATAATCATAATGGTTTACAGTTTCATCATGATGATGTCCTGTCCCATCAAATTGATGACCCATAGACAAATTAAAATTGTATTTTGTCCCATAACAATGGTTCAATATTTCATAACAATGATTCACTGTCCCATGATAATGATTCACTCTCCCATTTTAATGATCCACAGCCCTATAACAATGATCCACTATTTTAATCCCCATCTCAGTGATGAACAGTCCCATAAAAATGGTTCACTGTTCCATCACAATAGTTTTCTGTCACTTTACAATGGTCCACTGTCACATCACAAACATCTACTGTCATTTTCCATGTCCTACAATCCCACGACACTGATTCACTGTCTTATCACGGTTTTACACTGTCCAACTATAATGATTCACACAGTTATACATGGCATAATCACAATGGTCCACCATAGTCTACTGTCCCATCAGAATGATTAACTTTCCTACAATAATATTTTACTCTATATTTCCATTTCCATGGTTTCATCATAATGGTACAAATTCATATCCCCTATAACAAGTGTCAACTTTGCCATCATGGTGGTCCATGATCACATGACAAATATTCATGCTTTCATCACAATTTCCCACTGCTACATTGCAGTGGTGCACTGTACTAGTCCCTCTCAGATTGGTTCAATGTCCTAACACAATAATCCACTCTTTCATCACAATGGTCCAGTCTTTCATCACAATGACTCACAGTCCTACCAAAATGTTTCACTCCCATAATAATGGTCCACTGTTCCATCATAACGATATACTCTCCCATCACAATGTCCCCTTGTCCTGTCACAATGGAGTACTGTCCCAACACAATGATCCACTCTCTTATCTGAATGGTCACCTGTCCCTGTAAGATGAATTGCCTAACAGTCTTATTAATAAAAACATGAAGCCAGATATTGGTATGAAAGCTGAAACATCAGAGAGCAAGCCAGCCATGTCTTACCTCTTGGAAATCCTCAGCCAAAAAAGAGAGCTACTTCCTGTATACCCATGCCTATATACCTTTCTGTGCCCTGCCATCTTACTTCCTCTCTCTGCCCAGCTACATCACTTTCTTCTTTCTGCCCAGTTCTATCACCAGACCTCCAGACCTCTATGATTAACTAGCACTGGGATTAAAGGTGGCATGTGCCACCATTCCTGGCTCTGTTCTCAGTGTGGCTGTGAATGATTCACAGTCCCATGACATGTGGTTGACTTTCTTATTCCCTCTTATAATGGCCCACTCTTCCTTCAAAATGGTCCTCTCTCCCATCACTATGGTTTGTTGTCTAATTACAATTGTTCAAACTATCCCATTCTAGTCATGCACTTTTCCATCACAATGTCCAATTCTCTCACCGCAATGGTCTAGCGTTCCTTAAAAATGATTCCCTGTCCCATTAAAATGGGCTATTCTTCCTTCACAATTAGCTACTGTCCTATTCCATATGTCATGTTTTGTTGCCTCTTAATGGTCCACTGCACTATCCTCCATCACTTGATTTACCACACTGTCACAATGATTCACTTACCCTTTACAATTATACAGTGCCTCCCCCACAACAATGTGTCACTGTCATTTTCTCCTATCAAATGACCTACTGTTCAATCTCAATGGTCAACTATTCCTTCACAATAATTCAATGTCCAATGTTTAATTGTCTCATCCCAATGGCTTACTGTCCCATGGAAATAGTCCACTGCCCCCATATAGTGTTTACTGTGTAATCACAATGGTCCGTTGTCTCATCACAATGATCTGCTTCCCATAACAATGGTTCGTTGACCTATCACTACATTCCTTTGTCTTGTCACAGTTGTGCACTGTCCCATTTCATCTAAAATTTCTCCAGTGTGCCACAAAAATCACCCAGTGCCATATCTCTTGTCAAAACAGTCCACTGTCCCATCAAAATGATCTACTTTCCCATCACAATGTTCCACTGCCCGATAACCATGGTCTATTGCCACATCACCACGATCTACTACTGTCTCTTCACAATGGTCCATTGTTTGTCTACAATTATTCACTTATTGTCATTAAGCACTGGATAATTGTGATGGAATAGTGGGCAATTATGATTGGACAATGGATAATTTTGATGGGAGAATGGGCCATTCTTACTGGATAGTGATCATTGTGATGGAACAGTAGACCAATATTATTGGAGAGTGGATCATTGTAATGGGACAGGGAACATTTTTATGAGACTGTGGCACACAATGATGGAACATCATAGTGATGGAATGGTGGACCTTCATAATTTGACACAATTTCTCCATCACAGTTATCACTGCCCCATCACAATGATCCAAAGTGCCACAATAAAGCTTGACTGTCCACCACTATCTTCTCTGTCTTATGCCAGTGTTCCACTGTACTCTTTCCTCTCACAAAGATCTACTGTCATATAATGATGATCCATTGTCACATCACAATGATTCATTCTCCCACCCCAGTGCTACACTGTTCCATATTAATGCATGGGTATTCTATCTCTATCACATGATACACTGACCCATCACATTATTCAAGTACTTTATCCAAATGGTCCACAGCCTCTTAGTGATGATTCACTGTGCCTGAACAATTTTCCACTGTCACTTCACAGTGCTCCACTGTCCTATTCCAAATCACAATGGGCCTCAATCCCTTAACAATGGTTCACTCTCCCATCATAATTATCCACTGTCCTATCACAAACACCCCTATCTCACCACAATGATTCTCTGCCCTCACAGAGTTTCACTGTACCATCGTAATGGTCTACCCTCCCATTACAATAGTCTATAGTCATATCACAATGGCTCGTTATCCAATAAGAATGGCTCGATCTTGCATCAAAATGATCTACCCACCACAATAGCTCATTGTCACAAAACAGTGGTTCACTGTTCCTTCACAATGATTTATTCTCCAGGCACAATGGTCTCACATCTCATCACAATGGTGTATTGCATAATCACAATGTCTCACTGTTCCTTCACTATCATTTACTTTCCTATCACAATGATTCATTGCCCTATTTCTATCATCCACTGTCACATCACAATGGTCCATTTTCAAGTCACAATATTTACTATCTAATAACAATGGTACACTGTTCCATCAGAGTGATTCTTTGTCCCATCACTATAATTAACATTTACACCACAATGACCCACTTACCTTTCCAATATTTATCGACCAATAACAATAGTACACTGTTCCATTACAGTGTCCCACTGCCACATCAAAATGTTCCAGTGTCCTATCAAAATGTTCCACTGTCCTATCTCCAGTTACAATGATCAACTGTTTCATTCCAGTGATCTACTGTCCAATAACAGTGACTCACTGCTCCATTACAATGATCCACAGATCATAATGTATCACACTGCTATAATAATGGACCAGTGTTTTATACCCTATCACAATGGTTCACTGTTCCATCACAACGATTCACTATCCTATAATAATGCTCCACTGTCAATTACAACTCTCTAATGTGACAGTGGTCCAGTATCTTATCCCTTACCACAATTGTCCAGTGTCCCATCAAACTCCTCCATTATTCCATCACAATAATCAAATGTCCCATCAGAATGCTCTATTGTCCTAAACCTCATTGCAATGGTCTACTGTCCCATGAAAATGATTCACTGTCAAATCACAATTTTCCCCTGTCCCATCACAACTGTCCATGGTCACATAACAAAGTCTCACTGTCCTATCACAGTTTTTCACCTTCATATCACAATGGTCTACTGTCTGATTCCCTTTTAAAGTGTTCTACTGTCCTATCATAATGGCTCACTGTGCTGTTACAATGACCCACTGTCTCATCACACTATCCACTCTCCTACCACAATTGTCTATTTTTCCATCATAAGGATTCTTTGTCCAATCACAATGGGCCAATTTTACATCAAGATGGTCCACTATCCAGTCACAAAGGACCACTTTCTTATAACGATGGTATACTCTTTCCTCACAATGATTGACTTTCCAATCACAATGGACCACTATTTCTTCACAGGGGTTTACTGCCCAAACACAATGCTCCAATTCCACATCATCAATGTCCAATCCCCTATTCCTCTCACAGTGATCCACTGTACCATCAGACTGGTACACTGTCCTTCCACAATGTCTATCACTCCATAACAATGATTCACTATAGCATTGCAATGCTCTGCTTTCCCTTAATAATGCCCCCTCTCCTATTCTCTTTCACAGTGGTCAACTCTCATATTACAGTGTTCCTCCAGTATCCTATTAGAGTGGTTTACTGTCCTTTATTTATTATACATTCTCCTTTTAATGTAATTATTTCCCCTATCACTATATTTCCTTTTCTCACTATAGTGTTCCACTAGACTACTTATTTCCTTTCACAATTATCTACTGTCCCATAAAATTATCCACTGTCTCATCACAATGACTCACTGTCCTATCACACTTTTTCACTGTCACATGATAATGGACCAATATCCTATCCCCATCAAAGTCCTTTATTGTCCCATTTTGATGACCCACTGATCCATTGCAATGAAATGTTCCACTGTCCTGTCACAATGAGTCAATGTCCCAACATGAAAAACTCACTTTCTCATCATAATAATCCACTGTAGTGGCCAACTATCCATCAAAATAATCTGCTGTCGCATAACAATGATTCACTGTCCAATCACAGTCATCCACTGTCCAATCACAATGCTCCAGTCTCTAATAATGATGGACCAGGGAATGATCCACTATCACAGTGAGACACTGTGATCTCAAAATTATTCAACATCCCATAACAATGATTCAGTGTACCATCACAGGGTTCCACTGTAATATAGTAAGGATTCAAAGTCCTATCCCTTATCACAATTGTTCAGTGTTTGCATTATAATATTCCTCCAACCCTCAAAATGGTCCACTCTCCCATCATAGTGGTTCACTGTTATATCTAAGTGTTTCATTTTTTCCTACTCACAATTTGGTGGTTCACTATGCCATCATACTTTTTCATTGTTCCATTACTATCGCTCAATCTCCCATTATATTGTTCTCTGTCCTGCTACAGTGAGTCACTGTCCCATAACAATGATTCATTCTCCCACCACCATATTCTTCTCTGTCATCACAGTGGTTCACTGTCCTACTACCTCTAGAAATGATCCACTATTCATTCACAATGATACATCTACAATTCAATGATCCTCTGTGTTATCACAATGGTCAACTGTCCTAACCCCTATCACAATGGTCCACACTCCCATAAAAATGCTTCACATTGTTCACCTCCATACCATAATAGTCCTCTGTCCTATTCCTTATCAAAATGATCCATGGAAATATAATGGTCCACTATTCAATCACAATGATTCAGTCCCATCATAATAAACCACAATCCCATCACAATATCCCTCTGACCCATTGAAATGTTTCACTGTTCTGTCATAATGATACACTGTCCCATTACAATGACCCAGTGTCCCATCACAATGGTCCAATGTATTATCCAATATTACAATGTCCCACAGTCCTTTTAAAAATGATACACTTTCTTATCACGATATTTCTGTAATTCCTCTCCAAGGCCCACTGCCTCATCACTATTTTCCAAAGCCATATCACATATAACAGTGTTCAAAGGTCCCAACTTAATTGTCCATGGTCATATAACTGTGGTTCACTGTAACATCTCATTGCACAACTTTCCCTAAATAATGCTCCAACGTCCATTCCTTTTACCAATGTTTCACTATCTCATCACAATGGTTTACTATCTCATTATAAAATTCCACTGTAACATCAAAGTGTTCCAGCATCCTATTCCCTTTCACAATTAATCACTGTCCTATCACAAAATTCCATTGCCTATCACAATAATTTACTTTCTCATCACAGTGGTCCACCATGCCATTGATTGTTGGGGAAAGTTATTTTAAGGTGTGTTACTTTTGTTTATATTGTATTTGTTTAACTCTATGAAGCTGTGTTACTGTGTCTGTCTAAAACACCTGATGTTCTTTATAAAGAACTGGCCAATAGCAAGGCAGGAGAAAGGATAGGTGGGACTGGCAGGCAGAGAGAATATATAGAGGGAGAAATCTGTGAGGAGAAAGATCTAGCAGTCAGAGAAGGAGGAGCACTACAGGGTTCAGCCACCCAGCTACACAGCAAGCCATGGAGAGAGAGTAAGATTTATAGAAATTAGAGAATGGGAAAAGCCCAGAGGCAAAAGATAGACAGGTTAATTTAAGAAAAGCTGGCTAGAAGCTAAACCAAGCTAAGGCCAGGAATTCATAAGTAATAATAAGCCTCAGTGTGTGAAATTATTTGTGAGCTGGGTGGTGTACCTTCACCAAATAAGAGTAAAAAACAAACAATAATAGATATGGCCCATAATCCTATCACAATGGTCCACTGTCTCATCGAAATTATCTACTTCTCCATTGCATTGATTCTGTCTCATCAAAATGATCCACATTACCATAATCCACAGTCCTGTAATAATGCTCTGTTTCTCCATGACAATGTTCCACCTTTCTTTAATTATGCACGAGTCTTTTCCTCTATCATAAAGTTCCACTATCCTTGAACAATGTTGCACTACATCTTCACAGTGACCACTCTCCTAGCACAATGATCCATGATCCTTTCCACCCTAGTACTCTTTATTCCCTTAATGATCCACATACTTATTCCTCAGTACAATTTTTGATTACCCTATCACAATGCTGCACTTTTTAAAAAAAATGCTCCTCTGTCTTATCTCCTGTCACAGTGGTCCACTGTCAAATAAAAATATTCCACTATTCCATCACAATGGTTAATTGTCTTATCATAATATTTCATTGTCACATCAGAGTAGTCCATTCCCTTTTCCCTCTCACAATGTTCAACTATCCCATCACACTGGTTCACTATCCAAAAATAATTCTCTACAGTCCCATCACAATGATCCACTGTCCCATAACAATTCCATCACTATGTTCCCTTATCTCATATCAGTAGTCAACTGTACTATATCATCTCACAATGATCTATTGTTCAATAATAATGATCCACTGTTCCATCAAAGTGGTTCATTCTTCTATTCCCTATTATATTGATTGATTGTTCCATTAGAACTATTAGCACAGTTTCATTACAATGGTTCAAAGTTTTATCCCCTTTAACAATGGTCTGCTAATTGCAATGGTCCAAAGTAACAGAACACAAATTCACTGTCCCATTACAATGATTTGCTTTCCAATCACAATAAATCTCTATCTCATCACAATGATCTACTCTCTTATCACAAAGGTCATATGTCCCATCATAATGATTCACTTTTCTAGCAAGTGTTTCACCATCCCATCATTATGCTTCAGTCATCACCACAATGGTATACTGTCTCATTACAATGTTCCACCATTCTATCTCCTTTCACAATGGTCCATTGACCAATCATGATTTGCTTTCTCATAACAAGGTGGCAGTGTTCCATTCACAGATCAATCATGATTTGCTTTCTCATAACAAGGTGGCAGTGTTCCATTCACAGATCCACTGCCTCATCACCATAATCCAAGTCTTACAGCCTATAGCAATGTTGAACTGCCCTGCCCAACAGTGCCTTCTCTAATATTTCATTGCATCACTTTCCCCTAATAATGCTCTAATTTTCATTCTTTTTCACAATGATACATTGTTCTATAACAATGTTCCACTATTTCATCACTATGGTTATTGTCTCTTTACAATATTCAACTATAACATCAGTGTTCCACTCTTCAATTCACTCTCAAAGTTGTCTACTGTCCTATCACAAAAGTCTACAGTCCTACCACCATGATCCATTGTCTGATAGCAATGGTACACTTTCCCATGACAATGTTCCACTTTCCTTTAATTATCAACTACAGTATTGTCCCCTATCACAATGACCCACTCTCCCTAAACAATGTTCTACTATCCCAGCACAACTGTCTATTCAGTCATCAAATTTTCTCTCCCATTGAAATGATCCACTGTCACAACAATTTCATATGCCCTCTAACAAGGGTCAGCTGTACCATTATGTTGATACACTGTCCCATTACAATGGTCTACCTTCCCTTCACAATATTTCACTCTCCAACCACAATGGCCCACTGTTACATCACAATGTTCACTGTTTCATCACAATGATCCATGGTCCCATCAAAATGGTCCATTCTTCCATCAAAAAATTCAAAATCCAATCAGAAAGATCCACAGACTCATCACAATGGTCCACTATCTCATCTTAATGGTCAAACTGTCTCTTCATAATTGCCAAGTGTCACATCACAGTTTTCCACTATCAAGTTACAGTAATCCACTGTTTCACCCTCATGGCCCACTGTCTTATAACAATGTTCCACTGCCTCATCACAATGATTAATTGTCCATAATAACAGTTCACTGACTAATCACTGTGCTGTCCTATCTCATTATGCTGGTCCATTGTCCTCTGTAACAGTGCTCCAGTATCTAATAACACAGTGTCCCACTACAATTTTCACTGTCCAATAATAATGGCCCACTAAACCATCACAGTGATCCACTGTTCCATCGAAATGTTCCAGTGTCCCATCACAATGGTTCAAAATCCCACCACAATAGTCCATTGTCCCATCATAATGTTTCGAAGTCCCATCACATTGGTCTACTGTCCTATCACAATAGCCTACTGTCTCATCGCTATTGTCTTCTATCACATCATAATTTTCTACTGTTCCTTCAAAATTATTCATTTTTCCATCATAATGATTCACTGTTCCATTGTAATGATATATTATCCCATTACAGTGGTCTGTTGTCCCACCACAATGATTTACTGTATCATTACAATGATCTATTGTCACATCCTAATCATCCATGAACCCATAATTATCCACTGTTCCATCAAAATGTGCCACCAAAATCTTCCACTGTCCCACCACAATGGCTCAGAATTCCATGGCAAAGATTCACAATCTCATCACAATGGCCCACTTCCTGTTGCAATTGCTCACTGTCACATCACAATTTTCTACTGTCCCATCACTACTGTTCACTGTCACATCATAATTTTCTATATCCCATCAAAATGATTAACTCTTCCATCACAACAATTCACTGTACTATGTAATAGTCCATTATCCTATCACAATGGTCCACTGTACCATTACAGTTGTCTACTGTCACAGAACAATGGTACATTGTACTATCCTCTATCACAATTATCCTCTTCACCTTGATTAAAACTCATTTTTCCATTACAATGACTCATTGTTCCATCACAAAGATCAACTGTCTCTCACAATGGCCATTGCCCTAACCCCTGTCACAATGTGAGGCTGTTCAATCATAATGGTCCACTATCACTTAACAATGTTCTACTATAGAATTATAATGGGCCATTGTCCTTCAAAATGTTTCTCTGTCATGTCACAGAGGTCCATTCTACTATTCTCTCTCACAATGTTCATCTGTTCCATGACATGACTACTGTCACATCACAGTCTTCTGCTGTCTCCTTATAAAGATCCAATGTCCTGTTACATTATCCCACTGTTCTATCTCAACAATTCACTGTCCACTCACAATGGTATCCTGTCCTATTACAGTGATCCAATGTCTTATCAGAATGGTTCAATATCTTATCACTTATAGCAATGTTCAATTGTCATTGTAATCATGCATGGTCATATTAGAGTGACTCATTGTAATATCTCATTGCACCCTTTCTCTTAATAGTTCTCCAATGTCAATTCCCTTTCCCAGTGGTCCCCTGTCCCACAATAATGTTCCCCTATATAATCACAATAGTTTCTTCTCACATCATAAACTTCCACTGTCAAATCATAATGTTCTTCTGTCTTATTCCCTCTGAACATTATCTGCTGTCCTACCACAAAGGTCCAGTCTTCAATGACAATGATTCACTGTCCCACCAAAATGATATATTTTGTCATCACAATGGTTCACTATTTTATCACAATAGCTCACAGTCCCATCACAATGGTCCAACGTCCCATACAATAATTCATTAATCATAACAGCTGTCCACTTTCCCATCACAATGTTCCACTTCTCCTTAGTTATGGTTCACATTCATGCCATATCACATGTTCCAGTGTCCCCAAACAATGTTCCACTATAATTTTTACAATGATCCACTGTCCCATTGTGAGAGGACAGCTTCCAACTTTCCAAGGGTTCCTATGAGGAGGAGAGAGTAATAAGAAAATATTAGATAGAAAGATAGCAAAGAGGAGAAAGACAGAGACACAGGATAGCTTTGAGAGGACCTGGGTCAATACTCAATGGCCTTTTCTGTTTATTCAAAAGTGCTTTTTATAACAATGCGGGGGGAAGCGGGGTGGCAAAAGACCTCTCCCTTGCTAGATCAAAGCCCACCACACAGCCAAATGTAGACCCTTCCAAACACCTGGTAATCACATCCATAGTCAAATCATCCCCTTATGTAGCCCTACTGAGTAAAGCAAGTTCAGATTCTCAGAGCCTGAGTAAGTTCTCACTAGGAAACCTCTGTGGGTCTCTACATCTCATTAAACTAATTCAATTCTGATTGTGATGACCAATTTTCCTACCAAAGTTCACTGTCCAGTTATAATAGTCCACTGTTGTTGTACAGATCTTAAAAGGTTTTATAATAAAAATCCCAGAGCTAGATATTGGGGAAAATACCAGAAGATCAGAGAGACAAAGGGACAAACCACTGCCACATCTCTTTCACCTTGCCAACTTCACGAATCCTCTCACTGAGTGCCTCTGAGTCCTCAGCTGAAAGCTCTCCAGCCAAAAAGCCTTTAGTTCCTGTCTCCTCACGTTTTATATACTTTTTTCTGTCCAGCCACATCATTTCACCCTTAGTGCTGGGATTAAGGGCATGTGACTCCCAAGTATTGGGATTAAAGGTGAGTGCCACCACTGCTTGACTCTGCTTCTCCCATAGACTGAATTAATCTCATGTAATCCTGGGTGGCTTTGAACTCACAGAAATCCAGAAGAATCTCTGCCTCTTGAGTGCTAGGATTAAAGGTGTCACTGCCTGGCATCTATGTTTCATCTAGTGGCTTGTTCTGTTCTCTGATCTTCAGGCAAATTTTATTAGGGTACACAACATATTGCCACACACTATCCCTTCTCAATGATCCAGTGTTCCATCACAATGGTTCAAAGTTCCAGCAAAAAGATTCACAAACTCATCACAATGTTCCACTTTCCTTTCATTATAAAAGGTTAACTGTCCCACCTCAATAATCCACTGTCCCATATCAATGGTTAATTTTCCCACCACAAAGGTTTACTGTGTCGTGACAGTGCTGCCATTCTCCCATAAAATTTGACCAATGTCCTATTGCCTCTCACAATATTATACTTCTCCTCCACAGCAATTCACTATCACATCACAAAGCTCCACTGTAACTTCACAATATTCCAATGCAACATAATGATTATTCATTGTCCTATTACTCATCACAATAGTCTAATGTCCCATCAAACTGTCCCAATACTTAATCACAAAGATCCACTGACACATTACTGTGGTACAATTTCCTATTCCTTCTTGTAATGGTACACTGTACCTTCATACTGCTACACTCTTGCATCACTATTCCCTACCAATCCATCAAAATGTTCACTGTCCCATAATAATAATCCACCATCCAAGTATAATGATCTTAGCATCACTATGTCCCACCTTCCTATCCACGATCACAATCATCTACTTCCATATCAGTATGATTCGCAGTCTCATGATAATGTTCTACTGCCCTATCACTATGATTTTTTAAATTCCCTGATCAACTGTCTGTCCCACCATAATGATTAACTTTCCCATCAAAATATTTCACTGTTTCATCTCAAAGCGGACTCTCTCACCACAATGGTTCAAAGCTATTCCCTATAAAAAATAGTCAACTGTCCCATCACAACATTCTACGGTCAAAGATTCACTGTTCCATTACAATGTTCCACTGTCATATAGTGTCATAGTAGTCAACTGTCCTATTTCCTTCCACAATAACCCACTGTTGCATCAAAATAGTTCAGTCTCACATCACAATCCCCCATTGTACCATAATAGTGGTTCATTGTCCCAACACAAATGGCATACTGTTAAGTCATTGTGATCCACTGTCAAGTCAATAATCCATTATTTGATAGAATTCTTCACAGTCGCATGAGAGTGGTACAATATCACATTATAGTCTCCTACAGTCTCATCACAATAATCGACTGACTCACCCTAGTGGTTCACTTTCCCATTCCCTCTCAAAATGTTAAACTGTCCGTTCATACTGATCCAATGTTACATCACTGTGGGCCAGTGTTCACTGTTCTATCACAATGCTAATCTACCTGATAACAATCACCCATTGTCCCATCACAAAGGCTCACAATCCATTACAATAGTGCATTGTCCCCATGCCACAATATCCCACTATCCCACACCAATGCTTCACTACCTCATCACAATGGTGCACTGTCTTATACAATATTCCATAGTCACCTCACATTGGTCCATTCTCTTATTCTCTCTCAGTGTTTACTTTTTCATCATAAAGATCCTCTGATCAGAATGATGTACTGTCCCATCACAAAGGTCTACTTTTCCTTCAATATATTGTCCACTGTTCCATCAAAATCATCCATTGTCACATTGCAGTGGTCCATTATCCCATCACAACAGTCCAGTGTAATGTCACAAGGATTCATTATCCCATCAAAATGGCCCACTGTCCCATTATAATTATCCACTTTCCCATCACAGTATTCCACTGTAACATTGCAACAGTCCACTGTTAAATCACAATGATTCACTGTGTTATCACAATTACAAATGCTGCTACATTATGAAGATCCACTGTTATATCTCAGTGACCCACTATCATGTCCTGTGATGATATTGTGTTTTCCAAAATATTGTGCACCCTAATAAACTCATCTGGGGTCAGAGACCAGAACAGCCACTAGATACAGAGGCTAGAAAATGGTGGCACTCATGCCTTTAATCCTAGCATTCTAGAGACAGAAATAGAACTGGATCACTGTGAGTTCAAGGCCACATTGGAAACAGCCAGGCATGGTGACACATGTCTTTAATCCCAGGAAGTGATGGCAGAAAGCAGAAAGGTATTTAAGGCGTGAGGACCAGGAACTAGAGCTGGTTAAGCTTTCAGGCTTTCAAGAAGCAGTTCAGCTGAGGCCCATTTGGATGAGGACTCAGAGCCATCCACTCCGAGGAAACAGGATCAGCTGAGGAAATGGTGAGTTGAGGAAGCTGAGACTAGTTCTGTTTCTCTGATCTTCCAGATTCACCCTAGTACCTGGCTCCAGGTTTGTTTTTATTAATAAGAACTTTTAAGATTCTGCTACAATATCCCCTATCAACAATGTTCCACTGTTCCATCAAAATTATTCATTGTTGTAATGCAATATTTCCATCTCCCATGACTATAGTCCATTGTCTTATTCCCTATATCAGTGGCCCACTGTCTAATCCCAATGATTATCTGTACCATCACAATGCCCTACCTTTCAGTAATAATGACTCACTGTCCCATACAGAGATTCATTGTCCTATCAAAATGATAGGACATTTTACTCTCCTATCATAATGCTCCACGGTCCTATAATTATGAGCCAATATCCTATCCACTATCACAGTGATCCACTGTCCCATGTCAATGGTCTATTGTTGCATTGAAATGCCCCAAAATATTATAAAATGGTCCACATTCACTTAATGATAAGTAACTGTCTCATCATAATGTTATACTATCAATTCATAGTGGTACACTGTCCTATTCCCTCTCATGATTAGTACACTATCCATTCACAAAACCCACTCTTCCATGTGCTGTGGGATGTCGGTCTATATGCTATGAATATGTGTTGCTCTGATTGGTTGATAAATAAAAAGCTGATTGGCCAGTAGCCAGGAAGGAAGTATAGGTGGGATAAGCAGATGAGGAGAATTCTTGGAGGAGGAAGGACTGGGTCCGAAGTCATCAGGAAGACACAGAGGAAGCAAGATGACAATGTAGAACAAAGAAAAGGTACCAAGCCACATGTGTAAACATAGATAAAAATTATGGGTTAATTTAAGTACAAGAGCTGGTCAGTAATGAGCCTGAGCTAATGACTGAGAAGTTATAATTATTATGAAGCTTCTGTGTGATTATTTTATAAAAGGCTATGGGACCTGTGGGTGAGATATTTGTCCTGACTGTGGACCAGGTGGGACAAAGGAAGTCTTCCAACTACACTAATGATGATGACTCACTCCCCCATCCCAATTATTTGATGTCCTATTACAATGTTTCACTCTCTCATAATAATGGTCCACTGCCCCATAACAATGGGCCACTCTCTGCCATGAGTGATGACATAAATACAACAGATGGCATTTAATAATTTTGATGAATAGAAATCAAATAATACTAGGATATTTTTCATAACTCAGACTGACATAGAAAAGTAACAGTATTCTCAGCTACAAAGATACCTTTTTACACATTTAGCTAATTTTATACTTCAGAGCAAATTCAAAATTGACCAGTTGCTCCCACAAAATATGTACAAGAGCAAGTTCTCAGGTGTCTATTGCTGTACCAGAGTCAGGCTGATAACATTAAAACATAACTCCCTGCAGCAATTGACTTTCTGCATGTACTCCTAACTTCAAAGTTCAGTCAACTAACTGTTTATTATTTATGTTGAATTTCTTTTCTTTTTTAATTTTTTAAAATTATTTTATTTTTAAATTAAAAGTTTTTTTTTCCATTGTATATACCAACTACAGTTCCCCCTTCCTCCCCTCCTCCCACTCAGCCCCTACTTCCCCTGAATTTCAATGTCATTCTCTGTCTGGGAACCCTGACCACTTAGAACTATTTAATCACCATGCCTGGTGTGACATTCCCCACTTGACAGAAACTGTATGATTCCTTACATGTATCAAAATGGATCTGTCTCTTATTGTTTACTCAAAAAATTCTTTGTGACC
Source organism: Peromyscus californicus insignis (assembly GCF_007827085.1). Classification (NCBI taxonomy): domain Eukaryota; kingdom Metazoa; phylum Chordata; class Mammalia; order Rodentia; family Cricetidae; genus Peromyscus; species Peromyscus californicus. The sequence goes on along the minus strand of NW_026294584.1, from coordinate 125,894,938 downwards.
CTGGAAATGTAACTCATTTTGGTCCAGAGTTTTGCTGTTGATAGAGATGTGTATGGTGACAGCTATATAGAGAGAACTGGAAGAAAAAGCTGTGTAGAGCTATGTAGAGAAAGCTGAGAAGAGAGGATGAGTAGCTATGTATAAGAGACAGCAGTGTAGAGAGATGGAGCAGTAGATGTAGGAAGAGATGTGTAGTAGAGAGCTGTGTATGCAGGAGAAAGATTTGTGTGTAGGGGAGAGATATGTGTGTAGGAGAGGGATATGGGTAAAGAGAGATGTGGGGAGGGAAGAGACATATCTGTTGAAATAGATGTGTGTAGAGAGAGCTGTGTAGAGAGATGAGTACTTATGTAGAAGATAGAGCTGTGTAGAAAGATGGTGCAGAAGCTGTGTAATGATGTATGTAGAAGGTATGTAGCTGTGTGGAGAATGTAGCTATGTGGAAACAGATTTTCAGAGATTTTTCAAGATGAAAAAAGAGAAAGTTACCATCAGAACACATTTTTTTCTTAATCCCCCTCAGATAGAAAAGTCTAGCCTTTACCACATTCATGGATTTTCTTTTGCATACCTGGGTGTGCTCTTGGTGCAGGTTATCTTAAGAAAACCTATCACAATCTCTTATCTCAATTGGCTACTGTCCTATCACCTATCACAGTAGTCCACTATCTCATAAATATAGCCCATTGTCCTGTCCCCTATTGATGGATGATGTCGTTCTGTATGCTATGAATATATGTTGCTCTGATTGGTTGATAAATAAAGCTGTTTGGCCCATAGTGAGGCAGAATAAGGTTACACAGGACATTCTAACTAGAGAGAGAAGAAGAAGAAGGACAGAGCAGAGGAGATACTACTAGCTGCCACAAGGAGAAGTAAGACGTAAAAGTACCAGTAAGCCACAAGCCATGTGGCAAAGTATAGATTTATAGAAACTGGTTAATTTAAGATGTAAGAGCTAGCTCACAAAAATCCTGCCATGGTCATAGTTTAAAAAAAAACTGTGTGTTTATTTGAGTCTGAGTGGCTGCAGGTCTGGTGGGTGAGAGATTTGTCCTGATCATGGGCCAGGGAGGGCACAGGAAATCTTCCAACTACACTCTATCACTTGTTTCACTTACATATCACAATTATTCATTTGCCCATCAGAATTATATTCCATCCCTTGACAATGCTCTACTGTTCCAAAATAATTGGCCAATGTTCTATCTCCTATCACAATAACCTATTGTCCTATCCCAATGGGCCACAGACTCATAACGATTCACTGTACCATCACAATATTGTACTGTAATTTCATTGTGATCCACTGTCCCATTCCCCCTCACAACTGAATCTCCTTTCACAATGTCCCACTCTCACATGACAATGATTCAGTTAAATCACAGTGGTCCACTGTCTCATTATCAAGATTGACTCTTCTATAACAATGGTTCACTGTTCCATTAGAATGATTCACTGTCTAATCACAATGGTCCACTCTCCATTACAGTAATGCATTCTTAGATGACAATGACCCACTGTCCAATCATAATAATTTACTGTCTAATCACAGTGATTCACTATCCTATTACAGTGGTCCACATTCCCATTACAAAGATCTATGGTCACATTGTAATGATGCCTTGTCCCACACAACGATTCACTCTCACATCACTATGTTCCTCTGTCTCATCACAGTGGCCCACTGTACTGTTTACTCACACAGTGATCTATTGTTCCATAATAATTACCAACTGTCTCATCACAATGCTTCAATGTCCCATCACCATGTTCCACTAGCACTTCACCATGGTCCACTGTTGTATTCCCTCCCAAGTTTGTAGCATTATCTCTTCACATTGTTCCACTCTCCTATCACAATAATTCACTGTTCCTTCATAATGCACCAGTGTTCTATAGTAATTGACTACTGTGCTATTCCCCATCACAGTGGTCCACTGTTTCATTACAAGGGTCCATGGACCCTTAACAATAATTCATTGTCCAACCACTTTCTTTTCATAATGGTCCACTGTCCTGTCACAATGGTTCACTGTTCTATCATAATGGTCTACTGCTCATAATTATGGATCAATATCCTATCTCCTTTCATAATGGTTGACCCTCACATCACAATGTTCCAGTTCCATATCAAAATGGTCCATAGTATCTTAATTGTGATTCACTGTTCCATTACAGTGATCACTTTCCCATCATAAAATCCACTTTCCAAGCACAAAGATCCACTTTTCCATAACGATGGTTCATTGTCATATCACAATGTTTCACTGTCCCATGGTAATGGTGATTGCCCCCAAATCACTGTCCTATCACAATGGGATATTCTACAATCACAATTGGCACCTATCTGATAACCATCATACACTGTTCTATCACTTATAATTTTGTTCACTGCCCTGTCACCATGATTCACTTTCCCATCACAATGATTAATTGTCCCTTCACAATGCTCCACAGTTCCATTATGATTGACCAGTGTTCTATCTTCTATTACAATGGCCCACTGTCCCATTACTAGGGTCCCAGATCATTAGCAATGATTCACTGTCCCATCAAAATATTTCATTGTCACTTTGCTTTCCCTTCACAATAATTCACTTACCAATCACAATGGTCCACTGTTCCATATAAATCATCCACTGTTCTGTAACAATAATTCACTGTCTTATTAAATGGTTCACTGTCCCATTACAATGTTCTATTGTCCCTTAATAATGGTCCAATATTTTCTTAACACTGTTGTTCACTGTCCCATCATGTGATTCAGTATCCTATGACAATGCTCTACTGTACCATAATATTCCAATTTCTTATCCCCTATCAAAACAATTTTCTCTGCCATTACAGTGATTTACACTCTCATAACAATAGTCCACTGTCCCAACTCAGTGGCCTATTTCTCATCACAATGATTCACTGTCACAAAGCAATTATTCACTATCTCACCACGGTGGTCCACTTTCCCATTACAATGTTCCTCTGTATCATTACACTATTTCACTGTCCTTTCACTGTTGCTTACTGTCCTTTCACAATGGTCCGCACCACATCACAATGGTCCAGTGTCCTATTCTCAATCACAATGGCATACTGTCCCTTCACATTGTCCCACTATCCCATTGCAGTGGCCCACTGCTTCATTACAAGATTTAGCAGCTTAATCACTAATGCACCACTCTACACATCATGATGTACTAATATTCAAACTTAATCTTCTATTGTCCCTTCACAATAATGATTTTGCCATCACAATGTACTGTTTTACAGCGGGCTCTAGTGTCCCTTTACAATGCTCTTCTGCCCATCATTTAATGGTATACTGTAATCAGACATTATAATGTATCTGATAAAATACTAATTAAATTTATTTTGATTGTATGTGAATCTGAATTACCCCTGCCTTTTTTAATATAACACTTTTTGAAGAGAATCTATCATGATGCAAATTGGATCATTCCATTTTACACAGACATTGTTGGTGGGATACAGAATTAAATCTGCCTCAGTCTTCCATTCCCTCACTGTACAGAGGTTTGAATACTTTACCTGAATTCATATAAGAACCATCCATGGCAGAGAAAGATTTGGAGCTATTGAATATATAATTTGGGCTATGGTTATATCAAAGTAAAGAATCACTTTCATAACTTCTACACAGAATTATCTTTAGAAATAAATGAGAAAATACTATTTTCCAAATCTTTTAATTCCTACTTAAAGATATTTTTCAATAAAAATTTTAAAGATACTGAAAAATCATTGAGTAGAACTATTTTTTTTCCAGCAACATGAAGGACTGGGAGATGAAAATTTTCAAATGATTGATGTAAATACAGACACTTTGTGCATTTGGTTATTATATTTATGGCTCCATAGATACATAGATAAATTTGACAGAACAGACATGACTCACTTACTGGGTATATACTGTGTTTCAAAGATATCTTATATTTTGCAAATTGAAAGTTCATGGTTACCTTGCAATCAGGCCATCTCTTACCACCATTTTTAGATTCTCATATACTCCCTATGTGACCCTGTGTTAAATTTGGTGATTCTTCTGCAATTTCAAACTCTTTGCTAACTTAACATCTTTCAGCTCATCTGTGATCAGCAATCTTTATGTTCCTATTATAACCAAGGAACCACAAACTTCACTCATACAGGGCAGTAAATTTAATCAATGAATGTTGTGTGGGTCCATGGGCCAAATAGTCTCTCTTCTCTCTCCAAATTTCCTAAGGTCTTTCTGGTCACTGAGATACTATTAAAATTAAGCCAATTATTATCCTCACAGTGACCTCTAAAGTGTTCCACAGATAAACTGCTCTCATTTTAATTTAAAAGCTAGTGACAATTAAGCTTCATCAAGGAACTCATGAATAGGCCATAAGACACTATGAAGAGAGAGAGAGAGCACAAACTGGAAGTTTCCATCAGGTTCTCCACCCCTCAAAGATCAGAGAACTCCATGGAAGAAAATAAGGAAAGATTGTAAGAGTCAGGGAAATGAATGACACCAGAAGAACATGGTCCTCCAATTAAACTAAGCAGGGCTCACATGGGCTCACAGAGACTGAAATGGAAAGCATGGGGCCTGCATGGGTCTGAACCATGTTATGGATGTTATGGCTGTTTGCGTGTTGTTTCTGTGGGACTCCTAACAGTGGTAGTGTGTGTATCTCTGACTGTTGTCTGCTCTTGAGACTCTTTTCCTCTTATTGGATTGCCTTGTTCGTCTTGTCTTATTGTATCTTGTTTTGTCCTGTTTGGGTGTCATCTCTTGGAGACCTGCTCCTTTCTGAAGGGGAAGTTGAAGGGGAATGGACCTGGGAGAGAAGGGAAGAAGGGGGGAGCTAGTAGGAATAGAGTGAGGGGAAACTGTGGTTAGGATGTACTGTGTGAGAGAAGAATCTATTTTCAATTAAAAAAATAAAAAACGAGCCGGGCGGTGGTGGCATATGCCTTTAATCCCAGCACTTGGGAGGCAGAGGCTGGCAGATCTTTGTGAGTTGGAGGACAGCCTGGTCTACAGAGTGAGATCCAGGAAAGGCGCAAAGCTACACAGAGAAACCCTGTCTCGAAAAATGAAAAAAAAAAAAAAAAGGAAAAAGAAAAAATAACATAAAGAAAGATAATGTGCACTAAAAGACACATTATGAATTGAAATAGTGAAACCTCCTTATTGATGATGAGAAGAAACTCTTATTGGCACAGACAGATCAAATGAACACCAATATAAGATAATCAATATTATTTTAAAGCCCAATTAAAGCAACTAACTTTTCAATGTCTTTAAGGCTGAGAGAGGTAAGGAAGCTGCAGAAGAGAAGTTTAAAGGAAGCCTGAAGCTAGCTTTTGAACTTTAAAGGAAAAAGACTGTTGAAACAAAACAGACTTTCAAGGTGACACCATTAATATTTAACTGTAGGAAAGATAATTAACACAGGTGCCCAAAACATACAGCAAAATTCTAATGCACACAAGATACGTTACCATGGAATTTAATGCCATTGAGAGTGTTCATGGCTAGAGAGGAAAATTCAATACCTGGCTTAACATTTCAAAGAACATACTGATTCTGTCAGTATTTAACATAGCTGATACCTTTAAAAACCGAAGTCCATTCTCAGCCACCCATTCCTAAAATGGCTTCATGTCTATAACAACTCTGGTTAAAGTCAATAGAAAACCTTGTAGGAAGTATTCAATATCAGAGATGTCATGGAGAACACTTGTTTCACAGAGTGCAGTCAAAAATCTACAATATCAGGAGTTAGGAAGCAGCTGACTCACCCATCATGAGTGACAAAAGTGGTTATTACTTCCTTGGAGAAAGCAATGGAATGTGTACAAATAGTAAGAAGACCAGGATGAAAAGTGGAGCTTGGATATCTACGTTGCTTAAATCTCATGGTAAAATTTTAACAGATGAAGAATTTTCTGATGCATAGTAGGATTAGTTCTTGAGATAGAATCTACTCAGGGTTAAGACTGTGAACACTGTTTAGATAAGAATAAAGGATTTGGGGCATTATACCTTCAGTAACCACCATCTTGATCAATTATTAGTTACCAATATCCAGGTAAAAGTGTCCACCAGCGCCGGGCGGTGGTGGCGCATGCCTTTAATCCCAGCACTCGGGAGGCAGAGCCAGGCGGATCTCTGTGAGTTCGAGGCCAGCCTGGGCTACCAAGTGAGTCCCAGGAAAGGCGCAAAGCTACACAGAGAAACCCTGTCTCGAAAAACCAAAAAAAAAAAAAAAAAAAGTGTCCACCAGCAAAGAGACCTCAAATGACTAAAGGTTCAGTTAATGATTAGGATTTCTACTAAATGAAGTATTTGAAATGAAGGAATGGATGTTATTTTCAGATATAATGTACACATTGAATAGACTACAATGCTGTGCAATTATAAAATTTTTATGTACTGAGAACAAAAAAAAATTGTGACTTGTTTTAGGGTAACAGTCTGTAACCAAGACTACAGTATCTTCAAGGAATTCTTGCAAAAGGGAACAGTCTAAGCGTCAAAACTAAACATGAGAGCTGATGACAGACTTCAACATAGCCTGAGGGAGAAGCATTGAAGGTAGTACTCTCCCCATATAAGCTGCAAAAACATATGGAAGTTAGCTGTTAAAGTCTTCTTCAGGGAGACAGAAGAGACTCCGTGTCCAGCGGAAACAAAGGGAATCCCTTCAATGTCTGTGACTTCCCTCCATTACAATAAAACACAGTAACTCCACTTCTCGCCTCAACAATATAACAAGGAAAACATCTAAAGCTAACATCAGACAGTTTTGTATTTAAAATAGCACTAATAATAAAGCATATGATGCAGGACCTATATAGAAAGCAATGTCTTGATGACGGCTAAATTTTAAGATGGCTATAAGAACATTTAATTTTTAAGTTTCTTTTTTATTATTATTATCATCAATATTAATTAATTAATTAAATTAATTTTGCATCCCAACTGCCATTTCCCCTCCCTCTTTGTCTCTCATTTCCTCCTCCCCTCCCCACCATATACTTTTTCTCTTCTGTTTTTGTTCAGAATGGGGCAGGCTTCCCATGGGTGTCAACGAAGTATAGCATATCAAATTGAGGTAGGACTAAGCTCCTCCCCTTGTATTAAGGCTGAGCAAGGCAACTCAGTATGAGGACTAGGTTCCTGGAAAGCAGATATAACATTAGTGCCAGGTCCTGCTTCCACTACTAGGAATCCCACAAGTACACCAAGCTACAAAACTATCACACATATGTAGAGGGCTTAGGCCAGTTGGCTTGCTGTTGGTCCAGAGTCTGTAAGCTCTTATGAGCCTATATCAGTTTTCTCTGTGGGGTACTTTGTGATGAGTTTGAGCACCCTGGCTCTTACAATCCTTCCTCCCTTTCTTTAACAGAATTGCCTGAGCTTGGCCCAGTGCTTGGATGTGGATCTCTGCATCTTTTTCCATCAGTCACTGGAGGAAGACTCTCTGAGGACAACTAGGGCAGTTACCAATCGGATTACAAGAGATGGCCAATTAAGGCTACCTATCCCCTATTGCTAGGAGTCTTAGCCAGGGTCATACGAGTAGATTCAAGGGAGTTTCCTTTGCATCAGGTTTCTATCTAAACCCCAAATCCCCTCCCCACTCAAGATATTTCTTTCATTACTCTTCCCTTCCACTCACCCCTGCCAACCCAATCCCTCATTTTCCCATCATTGCCAGCCCCCAGTCTACTTGGGAAACCTCTTCTATTTACCCTTCCCAGGGGAATCTATACATCCCTAGCCTGCTTTGGGCCCTCCTCATTACCTAGCATCTCTGTGGCTGTGGATTGTAGCATGGTTGTCTTTTACAACTAATATCCACTTAAGAGTGAGCACATACCAAGTTTTTCTTTTTACCTCACTCAAAATGATTTTTTTTCTAATTCCATTCATTTACCTTCAAATTTCCTGATGTTATTGTTTTTAACTGCTGAGTAATACTCCACCATGTCAATGTACAATATTTTAATTAATATTTAAGTATTTTATACATGAAGAAAATATATTGCTATCATATTCACTCCTTCCCCAACACCTTTTAGACCTAACCTGCACATCTCTACTCCCTCCCAATTTTGTGTTGTCTTTTTTTTTATTTAATAACCAATCAAGTCCAGTTTGTGCTGCCCACATACTCATGGGTGTTGGCCACACATTGAAGATGCATGTCCTACACAGAAGGGATCACTCCCTTAAGGAAGACTGAAATTCTTGTCCCAGAACAATCAATTGTCAATAGCTACACAGCTAGAAATGGGAGCCTGTGAGTCTCTACCCTCTCCACGCTGGCTTGATTTCCTGAAAGGATTTGCAGACAACCACACTTTCTATGAATTAATAAGTGCATTGATCATATCACATCCAAAAGACATGGTTTCACTCTGGTTTTCCTTGATCTCTAGCTCTGAAAAAATGTTCGCCCCTCTTGGTCATTGGTCTTAAGGAAGGTGATGTGATGCAGATGCTCCCTTGGAGCCCGAACACTCCACAGACCCTTTCTCTCTGCCTGTGTCAAAATACAGCAGCTTAGGTTATTAAAGTGACAAATGAAAATATAGATATAATCATTTTTAAAATATTCAAACACTATGGAGATCAAAAATAGATTTAAAGGAAATGGTACTTAAAATGGCAAAAACCAGAAAGTTAGAATTTTTCTGAAGGAACTAAAAAATAATCTTAAATCTCAAAATAGATTCTGACGAAGACATATTCAGTGAACTGGAGAAGAGGTAAAGAAAAATTATGCAACTTCTCCCAAATACAAGCATGGGGGAGAAAATGAAAATGATGCTAAAGGACATGGAGAAGTAGAGACTGGGAAGGAATGTCAAAAGATACTAGAGAGAAATGTGAGTTCTCATTCAAGAAGAAAATGCCTGATAACTTTGTGAATTGATGTAAGGCAAAACTGTGAATTTAAAATATCACAATAAAGCACAGTTATAAACTAAATGTGTCCATATGCTAGAGCAATCACTGGCAAGGAAATAAACAGGATGGATGCATGCCTCGCAAGGACTAGAAGACTGGTACAACAGGTTAAAATGAAGAAGAATTTTAGGATCAGCAAAGAAAGTATAGACATAGACAGACCAGAAAAACACCCAGCAGTATTTTACAAAGTACTAAGAGGCAGGACCTTCTGATTTCAAAATAGATCTGTATGCCTAAGTACAAATCTAATTAATCTTCAGAAGATGAGGACAGTTTTAGACAAGACCATCACCATATACCATACTAAAAAATCCTGCCATAAAGACTTTAACCACAACACATAAAATAATAAGCACTGAGTGTCCTTTATAAATCCAGGCATTTAAAAATCAAGTGTAACTATACAGAACTACATGAGCAGGACTTACATCTTCAATTTATTTGAAATAAAAAACAAACTTCACTCCAGCAAAATATAATTTTTTATTTATCAAAATCAAAGTAGAAACAAAATATTTTATTTATACAAAGAATAACTAATTTTAAAAAATTCAACAGTATATAGAAATACAAAGACAACTAAAAACCACAAAACATATGAGACAAAAAAAGCAGTAAAAATAGATTCAAGTATATCAATAACCACAATTGGAAGAACATCATTAAATTTAAAGTACATGAACAGAAATTTTCAAATGAATTTCTATGAATCCAGAGAGATATTGCTTATAGGAGTTGTATATAACAATAAAAGTGTTGATAAATAAGTTAGTCAAAAAATTTGAGAGTATTAGAGGGAACAGAAATTGAGGCAAAAGACTATAATAGACACAAATAAGTTATTGACCCACTGAGAGGTGACTCAGTGTTTAAAAGTGCCTATTGTCGCACGTATGAAAACCAGAATTCTGGTCTCAGTACCCTTGTGAAAGCTGGGATGGTACACATACGTCTGTAAATCCAACACAGAGGGAGGCAGAGGCATGAGGATAGCTGGGGCTTTCTCATTGCTAGCATATTTGTAAAAGATAAACTCCATTTTCATAGGAAAACTCTGCCTTAAAAGAACAAGGCAGCAGTGACAGAGGACAATGCCCAACACCTTCTTATGAGCTCTGTGTGCATCCACAAATACAAGAGCAAAACCAGCACACATGCATATACACATTCCTTACATAGATAATCATGTGCATACTCATATAATATACATACACTCATATACATGTTTATGTACATAATTAATTAATTCAAACAAACCACCTATGAGATCTTTATTGGAAAAAGCACTACAAAGTCAGAGTTGCTGGGCAGTGGTGGTGCATGCCTTTAATCCAAGCACTTGGGAGGCAGAGCCAGGTGGATCTCTGTGAGTTCGAGGCCAGCCTGGTCTACAAAGTGAGCTCCAGGAAAGGCACAAAGCTGCACAGAGAAATCCTGTCTCGAAACAAATAAACAAACAAAAAGATTCCATTGAGCCTATGAGAATGTTTTCAAAACATCAAAATCTAAGAACTCAAATAGTGGTAATCATGCAGAATTATATAATTCCTGTTGATTGTTGGCAGGCTCAGTCATTATCCTGTCCAACATGCTGACAATCAATTAAGGAATAGCCAGTTACATTGGGTGAGAGTCTCTCTTTTGTGCGAATTACACTAAAGTGTTCTCATGTATGTACACAAAGACCAAGTAGTAAGAGGCAAAAAAATAAGGGACATACAAATTTCTTTCCAATGAGTGAGAATAAATAAATTCTGCTATTATACTGAATAAAACTTAAGCTGAATAAATCACAAACAAATGAATACAAATGGATTGTATTTTCTGACAAATAATGAAGGATAAAAAAACATGATGATCATGTAGCTTTACAGAAGATGTCTAAGTTTTAAAACCATAGATTTTGTTTTAGACAGATGTGTAAGGCTAGTCTGGCCTTGGTCAATATCATCCTTTGCTATTGGTTACTTGGAGAAATTATTCTAAAAATAATTCAGGTTCTATTCCTTTAAAAAGAGGTAATGGGTATTTAGGATGATAAATTGTACACCTGTTAATTTAATGCAGAGTAAAAAACACTTTTATTCTTTTATTTATTGGTATTAAGGCATACAGCTGATGGCCAAGCTTAAAGGTGATATGGAGAAAACTCATCTCATGAAGAGAGAGGAAGTCTTGAACTTGTGGATTTCCTAAAGTCTACCATGATTATGTTTATAGAGTTTGGTATACTGTAAACATGGCATCATTTGTGGTGCTACTTTAAATAATGAATTGCTCATAGTGTCTCTTCCTATGTTGCTTATTCATCTCTAGATGTATTGTCTGGTAAGATTGTATAAACCTCTAATGGTTAGTTTAGGACAAGTTCTGATATGGCTTCATGAATTACAGAGACTGTCATTTAAATATCACAAGAAGGTTTTCAGTTAAATTCACCACAATAAGTATTTTAAAGAGAAATAAAACATAAAATAACCTAATATTGCTTCACAGCCAAACAATGACATTCTTGTTTGAAGTGATAGGTCCTTCCACAATGACACACACAAACTTGGGAAAACAAGACTGGGGTAAGAACATTTTTGAAAAACAAAATAAGTGTAGAAGAAAAGCATTGACTACTTTCCCAATGAGATTGACAACTAAAGACAGTGGCAGTCCATCTGTAGTGACGGATGTCATACACAGTGTGAAAAAAAGTGGGGAGAGAAGCTAGTAGGTGAGAGGCAGACAAGTAGGGAACATATTGAAATTAAAATAATTGCCTGCAAAGGAAAAATAAATGTTTCTTAAAAAACGTTTATCTTATATCAATATTATTTTCAAATTCTGCTGAAATAATAAGCAAAAAGTAATTATTTTCAAACATGACCATTTGACCTCACTTTGAAAGTTTGACATACATTATTTCACTGACAGTAAACTTTAAAAAAAACTAGTTATTTTGGCCAGGGTTCTCTAGAGGAACAGTATTTATAGACTGGGTCTATGGGTATATGGAAAGGGGGTTTATTTAAATAGCCTATAGGCTGTGGTCCAGCTAGTACAACAATGGCTATCTAACAATGGAAGTTCCAAGAGTCCAGTAATGTTCAGTTTATGAGCCTGGACATCTCAGCTGGTCTTCAGTATATGCCAGAATCCCAAAGAAGTAGGCTCTAACGCCAGTGAATAACGGACTTGCCAGAGAGAGAGAGAGACATACTGTGGGATGGTCTGTATGTCAAATGTGTTGCTGATTGGTCAATAAATAAATCACTGATTGGCCCGTGACCAGGCAGGAAGTATAGGCGGGACAAGGAGGAGAATAGAGCTGGGAACTGGAAGGCTGAGGGGGAGAGACACTGCCAGCCGCCATGATGACAAGCCTCATGTGAAGATGCTGGTAAGCCACAAGCCATGTGGCAAGGTATAGATTAATGGAAATGGATTAAGTCTTTAAAGAAACAGTAAAATTAATATAGAAAATAAGCCACGTAAATATGAATATTACACAGAGAATCTGGATTGTGTTGTCTTTGGGATTCTTAACTGCAGAGAGATATTTGATTGTAAAGGAAACTGAGTTATACCAAAATGTATATTTTAAAGGTACCTTGACTTCAAAATTTGTATATAAGGATATGTTGCTTTGGAAAGGAGATTCTGCTTTTGTTCCCACAGAAAGCCAGAGGCTATGGATTTGTTCCAGATTAAGATACATCAGGTTTGACCAGCCAAGACCCCCTGAAAGGTGACACCAAGGCCCAGATGATCCAACATCCAGAATGGTTTCAAGGCAACTGGCTCAGATGATACAGCCTCACAGACTACTCCATGATCCTAAAATTTTCTTTGTTTCCCCAGAAGATACAGCGCCCCCCTCCAGCAGAAAGTAGTAAGAGAAGCTACGCCCAAATTCCCAAATATACCAAGCTGACTTTGGAGATGTGTAAAGGTTAAACCCTTCCTTTTTAAGAAAAGGAAAGGGGAAGTGCTGTGGGATGGTCTGTATGTCAAATGTGTTGCTGATTGGTCAATAAATAAATCACTGATTGGCCCGTGGCCAGGCAGGAAGTATAGGCGGGACAAGGAGGAGAATAGAGCTGGCAAGAGGAAGGCTGAGTCGGAGAGACACTGCCAGCTGCCATGATGACAAGCTGCATGTGAAGATGCTGGTAAGCCACAAGCCATGTGGCAAGGTATAGATTAATGGAAATGGATTAATTTAAGATGTAAGAACAGTTAGCAAGAAGCCTGCCACAGCCATACAGTTTGTAACCAATATAAGTCTCTGTGTTTACTTGGTTGGGTTTGAGCGGCTGTGGGACTGGCAGGTGAGAGAGATTTGTCCTGACTGTGGGCCAGGCAGGAAAACTTAAGCTACAGAGACAGAGCACTCAAAGATTGCAAGCATCGGTCTCTCCTGTTCTATAAGGTGCCAGCAGAAGGTATGACCCAGATTAAAGATGGATCTTTCCACCTCAAAAGTTCCACATCAAGAGTGGCTCTTCCTAATTTGAATTATTTAAGAAAAAGTGCTCACAGCTGCTTGCAGCCACTTGGGTATTATTTAATTCTGATGGAGTCAAGTTGACCATCAAGAACAGCCTTCACAACTAAAATACACATTTAGGATGGAAACCTGCTGTTCTATGTTTTAGAATATTTAAACTGATCCTCATGGCTTCATTCTTTGCCTCACAGTTTCAGCATATATTCAGTCAGGTCCCCATGTAAAGGAATAATACAGTTCCTACTTTGTAGAATAAATCATCTCCTTTGACCTTACATGTGTTCATAGGGTTGAAGTCAAGTCACCAGACTTGTGCAGTAAATAATTTTGCCCACAGAGCCTTCCCCCTGGCCCCTAAGACCATGTTTTAAATTTGTGTAAAGTTAGCAATTGTAGATCAGGGGTGGATCACTGCCTCGTATGTGTAAGAACCTTGGTGTGCAAATCCTGTACAAGACTAAGCCAGTCAAATCCTCAGCATGGAGGGAGAGACAGCAACAAGGACCCAATCCTAAATGAGGAACTGTTAACAACTGATGACTCCTGGATAATGACTGTCAGTTTTCTTTAAGGATGTGGCCTCTGAAAGGCTACCTCTGGTCTACATGATGGTCCTACACCAGTAACATGTTGACAGTACTAAGTGAACTCAGTGTATTAAAAAAAAACACACACAAAAATCTAGGAAAATAATAGGGGGCATACGGGTTGAATCAGGAGGTAATGAGGGATACCTTGATCAAAACACATTATATGCAGTGGAAAATTCTCAACACTGAAAATGGTATTCAAAAATTAACAATAAAGATGGAGAAATGGAAGAGATCTACATGAACAGCCTGGACATGAGTGGGGGTAATGAAGGGCAAGAGTTGAGGGAAAGAGAGCTTGGGGGAGTGGGAGATCCCAGCTAGATCAACAACAGAGAGGGAGACCAAGGAATAGGAGACCATGGTAAATGAAAACCACATGAGAATAGGAAGAAGCAAAGTGCTAGAGGCCCACAGAAATCCACAAAGATACCCCCACAACAGACTGCTGGTAATGGTCGAGATACAGCCCGAACTGACCTACTCTGGTGATGGGATGGCCAAACACCCTAATTGTCATGCTAGAAACCCCATCCAATGACTGAGGTATCTGGATGCAGAGATCCATGGCTAGGCCCCGGGTGGAGCTCTGGGAGTCCATTAGCGAGAAAGAGGAGGGTTTATATGAGCGAGAATTGTTGAGACCAAGGTTGGATAAAGCATAGGGACAAATAGCCAAACGAATGGAAACACATGAACTATGAACCAATGGCTGAGGGGTCCCCAACTGAATCAGGCCCTCTGAATAGGTGAGACAGTTGATTGGCTTGATCTGTTTGGGAGGCATCCAGGCAGTGGGACCGGGTCCTGTGCTCATTGCATGAGTTGGCTGTTTGAAACCTGGGGCCTATGCAGGATCGCTTGGCTCGGCCTGGGAGGAGGGGACTGGACCTGCCTGGACTGAGTCTACCAGGTTGATCTCAGTTCGTGGAGGAGGCTTTGCCCTGGAGGAGGTGGGAATGGGGGGTGGGCTGGGGGGAAGGTGAGGAGGGCCATAGGGGGGAGAACAAGGGAATCCATGGCTGATATGTAGAACTGAATTGTA
Organism: Peromyscus californicus insignis; assembly: GCF_007827085.1. Lineage (NCBI taxonomy): Eukaryota > Metazoa > Chordata > Mammalia > Rodentia > Cricetidae > Peromyscus > Peromyscus californicus. The sequence goes on along the minus strand of NW_026294584.1, from coordinate 125,879,822 downwards.
TTGCAAAATAAAAAAAAGAATAAAAAAAATACCCAAAGTATAAATTTATTCCTTGTAAGTTTGAATTTCCCATTTAAAATATCAAATGTATGTGTAAGTCAAAAGACAGATAGTAAAGTACCACAAGTGAGCAGACAAACATAGATTGTTCAACTGGGAGATTTTGACCCTAGTACTTGTGAGTTCTAACTTATAGCTGAAATTATCCAAAGGGACACTTTAGAAACAGATGCTTGGGTTGATCACAAGATACACAGGATAAACATAGTGTCAGAACAAACGGAGAACACATTGGGCAGGCCATTAAACATAAATGAAGACAAAATATGATGTTTCAAATAGAGGGTCTCATGAGAGGGCAGAAGGAAGGAAGAGTTTTTGAAGAGGGGAGAAGGAAAGAAAGTAAGAATAAGAGCAATTTCCAGAGACCTACAGCTGACTTCAATCTAGTGCACCTTGCTCACATTTCCATGACCACATTTTAATTCTTATTTACCCATCTTCAGGTGATATCATTAAAATCATGAAGAGAACATGACTGGGTTAGAACATAAAATTTCATCACCTGAGAAAACCACCATGAAATATCATCATTGTCTTATTTGTTTATTCATTATGTGGAGAAATCATTCAGTAAAACCCACGTATCTAGCTAGAATATTTCTGATCACAGAGAGACAAGAAAGTCAAGTTGAGACCTAGATATCAAAGCTATTGATGGAGATAGTACAAGGACATTATTTGGTTCCTGAGACACATATCCACTGTTTGAGTGAACTTTGAAAATAATTTACATGATTTTTATTTAACAATAATTCAAAACATTTTCATTCAAGCCTTATAGTTTGACATGAGTGTCCATCTCATGCCATATTTCAATCTAACAAAGTAGAGAGTACATATTTTATGATCTTTCATAATTTAACCATCTAGTTTTTAAAAAATAAAATAAGCAAGGAAACAAATAACTAAATCATAAAATACTTTTCAACTTTTATTTCTTAATCAGCTGATGATATTATTTAATTCTTTGATTAATTCTGTCTTCTGCAATCTTTAGTTTCATTCAAAGACAATTTAGTCACTAATCAATGCTCTGTTTCAAACATGAGTACACACTTCCACAAACACACACAAATACAGAGGCACTCTCATGATTGTCATCATCACGAATCTAGGATTTCTACCTGGAAACTCCTACAGCTAGTAAATACCTTCAGTGAAGTGGCTGAAAACACTATTTACAAAAAAATCAGTAGTCCACCTATATACAAATGAAAAACAGGCTGAGAAAGAAATCAAGGAAACAGCCCTTCACAATATCCTCGAATAATATCTTGGGGTAACTAACCAAGCAAGTAAAAGACCTGTATGATAAAAAAATTCAACTGTTTGAAGAAGATATCAGAAGATGGAAAGATCACCCATGATGATGGATCAGTGGGATTAACATAGTTAAAATGGCCATCCTACCAAAAGCAGTCTACAGATTCAAGGCAGTCCTCATCAAAATTACAACACAAATCTTTACAGATCTTGAAAGAACAATATTCAACTTCATATGAAAAAAAAAAAACCCAGGAAAGCTAAAAACAATCCTGTTAATAAAGGAACTTCTGCAGGTATCACCATCCCTGACTTCAAGCTCTATTATAGAGATATAGTAATAAAAACACTATAATATAATATAATAAAATATTATATAATATAATATATAATGTAATAAAAACACACAGGTGGATCAATGGAATCAAATCAAAGACTGTGACATAAATCCACACACCTATGAACACCTGATATTTGACAAAGAATTCAAAATTATACAATGGAAAAAAAGCACCTTCAACAAATAGTGCTAGTCTAACTGGATGTCAGTATGTAGAAGAATGTAAATAGATCCATATCCATCATCCTGCACAAAACTCAACCCGAAGTGGATCAAAGACCACAATATAAAATCACATACACTGAACCTGATAAAAAAGAAAGACCACATGAGAATAGGAAGAAGCAAAGTGCTAGAGAGGCCCACAGAAATCCACAAAGATACCCCCACAACAGACTGCTGGCAATGGTCGAGAGACAGCCCGAACTGACCTACTCTGGTGATGGGATGGCCAAACACCCTAATTGTCATGCTAGAAACCCCATCCAACGACTGAGGTATCTGGATGCAGAGATCCATGGCTAGGCCCCTGGTGGAGCTCTGGGAGTCCAATTAGCAAGAATGAGGAGGGTTTATATGAGTGAGAATTGTTGAGACCAAGGTTGGATAAAGCACAGGGACAAATAGCCAAACAAATGGAAACACATGAACTATGAACCAATGTCTGAGGGGTCCCCAACTGGATCAAGCCCTCTGAATGGGTGAGACAGTTGATTGGCTTGATCTGTTTGGGAGGCATCCAGGCAGTGGGACCGGGTCCTGTGCTCATTGCATGAGTTGGCTATTTGAAACCTGGGGCCTATGCAGGATCGCTTGGCTCGGCCTGGGAGTAGGGGACTGGACCTACCTGGACTGAGTCTACCGGGTTGATCTCAGTCCTCGGGGGAGGCTTTGCCCTGGAGGAGGTGGGAATGGGGGGTGGGCTGGGGGGAAGGTGAGGAGGGCCATAGGGGGGAGAACAAGGGAATCCATGGCTGATATGTAGAACTGAATTGTATTGCAAAATAAAAATACAAATTAAAAAACATCAATACAAAAGTTCAATTAAAAAAAAAAAAAGAAAGTGGGGAACAGCTTTGAAAGTATTGGCACAGGAGACAACTTCCTGAACAGAAAACCAATAGTGCAGGCACTAAGATCAACAATTAATACATAAGACTTCATGACACTGAAAAGTTTCTGTAAAGCAAAGGATACCACCAGTAGGACAAAAGGGAATCCTATAGAATGGAAAAAGATTTTCAGCAACTCCACTTCTGACAGAGGGCTAATGTCCAAAATATATAAAGAATTCAAGAAACTAGACATCAACAAACTAAATAATCCAATTTTAAAATGGGGTTAAGATTTAAATAGAGATTTGTAAACAGAGGAATCTCAAATGGCCAAGAAACACTTAAAGAAATGTTCAACATCCTTAGCCATCAGGAAATGAAATCAAAATGACTTTGAGATTCCATCTTATACTTTTCAGAATGGCTAAGATCAAAACCACAAGTGACAGCTCCTCAGAAAATTGCTAATCTATCTACCTCAAATATATATATATATACCCAAAGGATGCTCTATCCTATCACAAGGACACTTGCTCAACTATGTTCATAGCAGTTCTATTCATAATAGCTAAAAACTGAAAACAACCTAGATGTCCCTCAACCAAAGAATAAATAAAGAAAATATGATATATTTACACAATGGAGCATTACTAAGTTGTTAAAAACAATGACATTCTAAAATTTGCAGGCAAATGGATGGAAGTTGAAAAGAATCATCCTGAATGAGGTAACCCAGACCCAGAAAGACTGTAGCTAAAAGTTTTCCTGTATCCCACCTGGCCTGTGGTCAGGACAAATCTCTCTCATCTGCCAGTCCTGCAGCCACTCAGACACAAATAAACATACACAGGCTTATATTATTTTTAAACTATGGCTATAGCAGTCTCCTTGTTATCTAGTTCTCATATCTTAAATTAACCCGTTTCTATAAATCTATACTTTGACACATGACTTGTGGCTTATTGGTACTTTACATCTTGCTTCTCCTGCTGGCAGCTAGCAGTGTCTCCTTGGTTCTGTCTTTCTCCTCCTCTCTGTCTGTTTGGGTTATCTGCCTGCCTCTAAGCTGCCTTGCCATAGGCCAATTTATCAACCAATCAGAGCAACATATTTTCACAGCATACAGAAAGACATTCCCCCATCAAAAGACAAACATGGTATGTACTCACTTATAAATGGATATTAGCTGTGAAGTGAAAAATAGTCATGCTACAGTCACAGACCTAGAGAGGTCAAGTAATAATGAAGGCTTAAGCGGGGGACACAGGAACTTCCTGGGAAGAGGAAGTAAAATAGATTTCAAGACTTTACTGAAGCAGATAGGGATGGGAACAGGAAAGATCAGTTGGTGGGCAGGGAGAAATATTTGGAGAAATGGCTGGAATTGGGGGTTATTTGGGAGGTAAAGTGGGAACCTAGTGCAGTGGAAACTGTGGAATCTATGAGAGTAACCCTAGCAAAAACTCCTAGTAATAGAGGGCACGGAACCTGAGCCAGCCATCTTCTGTAACCAGGCAAGGTCTCAGGTAGAGGGATTCAGACACCAAACCCAATCACAAAACCTTTGACCTACAGCTTGTCCTGTCGGCAGAGTGTTCTGGAACCACAGCCTAGCATAGTTCTTATCAGAGAGACTTTATCCAATGGGAGCAGATGCAGAGTCCCACAGCCAAACATTAAATGAATCTTGGGGAGTTCTGCCGAGGAGGAGAAGGGAGAACCTGAGCAACTAGAAGGGTTAGGGACACCAAGAGAACATGGCCCACAGAACCAATTCACCTGGAACTCGTGGTAGCTCAAAGAGATCAGGAAGCCTATAGGGGTCTGGCCTAGGTCCTCTGCATATATGATGTGACTGAGTAGTTTGATGTTCTTATGGGATTCCTAACAGTGTGAGCTGGGGAAAGGCTGTTTCTGACTCTTTTCTCTGCTTTTGGGACCCTTTTCCTACAATTGGGTGGCCTCATTCAGTCTTGATGTGATGGTATATGCCTAGTCTTACTATAACTTCTTATGCTGTGTTTGATCGATTTCCCCGGGAGGCCTGTTCTTTTCTGAGAGGAAGGGGAACCTGGGGGAAAGAGGAGGTGGGGGTGGAGACCAGAGGGAGGGCAGGGAGGGAAAACTGGTCAGGATATTAATGTGAGGGAATATAATAAAATTTAATATTAATGTGAGAGAATAATAATAATAATAAAATTAATGTACCGCATGTCTTTCAGAAATACAGTAAAATATACTTCCCAGGAGAATGTCAGCCTTAGTGTTTTCTGAAATGTACTTAGGGAAGTGGTGTATATAACCACTGAATTGCCTTCATCATGTGTTAATAATTTGATTAATTAAATAACTACAGATCCTGAGTGCTTAGGACTCAAATCCATGAACTGTGATCTAGATATACTTGGCTAGACTTTTATAGTCACCATAGACTATGTAATCACTATAGACTATAATCACTAGACTCTATAAACATCAAACCTCACATCTTAATGTTCTCTTCATGTCACTTTGCCAGGCTTTCTGGATTTAATTCTTTCCTCCAGTTCTCTCTAAATATATCACTAAGTTGCTAAAGTGGTCTTCAGCTTTTAGGTCCAGAAAAAAATTGAGTGGTAGATTGAAGAGAGGGAAGATGGAGCAAAGGAGGGGAAAGTGGAGGAGAAGGAGGTGGCTGCACATAATGTGAGTCCATAGTCAAGGCTATAATTTTATATATCCACAGGTACCAGGCATTTAACTAGCAACTGCCATTTCCAAGTCTGGGCATTGGTTTATTGGAGTCACAGTGATTTTTCTTTATGTAGCACAAAATAAATCTTATTAATTGCAATGTCCTCAATCAACCTTTCCAACTCCCACTATTGGTAAGGACATGAACACAGTATAACACTTCCTTATCACAGAAACTATTAGAGTATGAAAGGTACATAGTGCCCTGTCAGCTTAGGCATCTTAGACATCACAAAGGGACTGGACTGTGGAAAGTTGGGATATCTTCCCTCTGTATAAAGATGGCATTCCGCATTGCAGAAAGCTTCTCAGTTCTATTGTCTCCAGCTGGGAAGACAAAAAGTGTAACAGCACTTTTCACCTGAATTTAAAATAATCCCAGCAACTTGGAGTTTAAGGGAAAGATTTGACTTTTAAGTACTGTCTCAATGCTTTGGAACTATGTGGGAAAGAAAAATGCCCAGAGTGACCATATATCTGAGACAATAAGTGGGTCGCTAGAAGAAAAGAAAGGAAGAAATGGCATCATGGAGTTGGGGAGACAGGAATTATTTAGAAATGTTTTGTAATTAAGATGTTCTGCATTACTCAGAGTGAAGGAAAACTTCAGGAAGAGAGGAATGTTGTTACAGATCTTTGTAAATGTCTTCTGGAATGTTACTGAGGAATAGTTATTACAGAAAATAAGTAAATATGGTTTCTTTTATTCATATTTTTTCTGTTTGTGACAGTTTGATTCATAGCTTTAATGAGGTAATAATAAAATATATATCAAATTAGAATTTAAAATTAGACAAAGAATCAAGTGTGGTCCTTCTTGCCTGTAACCCAGGCAACAATAGGCTAAGGCAAGGGGATCATGGGTTTGAAACTATCCTGGGCTATAGAACAAGACCCTGGTTCAAGAGAGAGACCAAAAAGCAAGATATCTAAAAAGAAAATTCTCAAAATATGATACACAAAGGTCTCACACATGCAGAAGAAAAAAATTAAATTTTACTAGCCACCAGGGAAATGCTAATTTTAACCATATTGAGATATAACATCTAAACAAAAAGGACCACTCAAAGTATTAAAAACAACAAGTTTTGTAAAAGTGAGAAAAGAGAATATCTCAGTATGGAGGGATGGAAAATGATTGGTCAATGAGCCCTATATTACAGACATGGAGCAGTAAATATACAAATTAAACACATATTAAAGATCAATATAAACTTCTGTTTGATCTAGAAATTTCACTGCTGAGCATATTTCCAAAGGGACTAAAATCAATGTGTCTATGAGGCATCTGAACTCCTATGCTTAATGGAGTGTTATTCACAATAGCCAAGAAATGGAAACAACATAAGTGTCCATAACAGAGGAAAACGTTAAGAAAATATAGTGTACAAACTACAAAAACACACATGCCCTCCTCACATACACAGAGAGAGAGAGAGAGAGAGAGAGACAAAGACAGAGAATTTACCCATTTAAAAAAGAACAGAAAAATGTCTAAAATGTCTGTCTTTTATGATAATATGAATGGAACTGAAGTGAAAATGTTAATTGAACTTAGCCAGACTTGGAAGACAGAAACTACAAAAGATTGAAATAAAATTTTTACTAGAGTTGAGTAAAAGAGATATCGGGAGGGTGGAGTTGGTTTGATTAATTCAGAGAAATTTAGTTTTGAGTATAACATTTTGGTATCTTTTCTTTTCAAAGTGGCATGACAAAAAAAGACATCTATGTAGTTCAAATTTTAAGAAAGGGGAGAAGAAAAGAATATGAAGGTTTTCAGTTAAAAGACACGATAAATGGGTAAGGAGATAGGTATGTTGTCTGATTCCAACATCTTACCAAGTATACATGTTTAGAAACACACAGGGTATCCAAGTTATAGACATTTGTGTTTTGATAGTTTAGCCCAAATTGATTTAATTTTAAATAGGGTTCTAAGATATTAAATGTGATGATTTGTGGTGATGCAGGGATTTGAGCGAGCTGACTTGGTTTCTTTTCTTTTCTTTTCTTTTCTTTTTTCTCTTTTCTTTTTTTTTCCTTCAGGAATAAGATACCCAGGTAACTTCTGAAAGTACAGAGCCTGTGGCTGGGGCAATGACTGTAGCATGATCATCATGTGATTGTCTTGAGCCTACTCTGACAGCCACTGACAACCAAAAGAAACATCATCTTTCTCTAATCATGCCACACGTGCAGTAAGACTCTCTTTCCATATAGAAGAAAGAAATTCCTTGAGCTCCAGACTTGCACTAAATTTTGGCTTCTTCTCTTGTTAAGGGAGAGCTTTGAAATCACTTAAGTTTTAGAGATTGGCCATCCTCATGCTGAATACAAAGATGAACTAGAATCTTGCAGAGATAGTGAAAGAGGAGAAGACAGTTCTTCAGCAGTATACCCACTGGGAAATTGCTTATGATCCTGTCCATAATCCTGCACCCGCTCTCCTCTGAGCAAATCTAATTATACTCCATGGGACAATAACAACAACAAAGAATAGAAGTATAAGGGACACGTATTTGGAAAATGAAAGACAAAGGTGGGCAGGAAACAAGAAAGTACAGGGGGTGAATATGATCAAAATGCATTAGAAACGTAGTTGGAGTGGTTAACAGCACTTGATGCTTTTGCAGAAGATCTGAATTTGGTTCTCAGCACTCTCCTCTTATCTTACAACCACCCATAACTCAAGTCCCAGGAAATAAGAATGCCTCTTCTGACCATCAGCAACACCAAGCATGCACATGCAACACATGTACACATGCAGATAAAACGTTGATACATATAAACTAAAATAAATATATCTAAAGTATTACATATATTCATGTATGAAGCCTGTTATTTTGTAAACTATATGCTAATAAAACAACTTCTAAAATAATAAATGAATTATTTTGAACTCAGAAAGATGTTACCTGACTCAAATTTTATCATGTGGCTCTATCAAATACTATGATGCCTCTTAACAAAATGAGATTTCATATGATTTAATTCACATAGTATTGTTGAAGTAACTGGGGCTCTAAGGCTTAGTTTTTTGAAATAAGAGAACATTAAAGAAGAAGACTGTATTCCACAACAACCTCAATTCATGCTAGTTTGATGTATTTCAAATTCTATTTAAAAGAAAACAGAGAGCTAGAGGAACATAGCACATTGCTACACATTGCTCTTGGTGGCATGACCTAAATATTATAACTAAGAAAACTCAAAAATAACCTCATTTAAATCATTTCAGGAAGTAACACAAGACATGATAACATTAGAGAAAGCAGTTTGCACACATAAAGGATATAGGAAAACCTTAAAACAATACAAAGCAGCATTTGCCGTTGTAATGAGAAACTTACACAAGGGTCAACAGTTCTAAACAGCCTCATTCACAGAGTGAGTAAATACTGTATTTTCAACAGAACAGGCGGATCACGAAATTGCACTCTACTAAACAATGAGATGATTCAAAAGTTGGTGCCAGAGACAAGATAATTAGATTAATTAGATTTAAAGTTTTGCTTCATTATTCATGTGTGTGTGTGTGTGTGTGTGTGTGTGTGTGTGTGTGTGTGTGTGTGTGTGTGTGTGTGTGTATGATAGTACAGTGCCCACAGAGGCCAGAAGAAAGTACTGTATTCCCTATGCTGGAGATACAGGCAGTTGTGAGTCACTGGACATAGGTGTTGGGGATATAGCTCAGGTCCTCCACATACTTGCTAAATAAAACAGGGCTGTTCTGTTTCATTCACTTAACCATTATGAGTTAAAAAAAGAAGCTGTCTCCTCCATGGATAATCTCAGGACTTGAGCAATAAGGAATATCAGTGCAGAACACATGTGGAGGAGACAAATTCCAAATGTGAACACTCCCCACTGTGCTTGAGGAAGGGTTCACCTTTAGGTTTTAAATTCCACATGATAAATCCATCCTCTGGGCCAATTTATGCTGATGTAAAATAAGCTGACATGTTATAGCAACCTGAAACTCCACGTTTGTAGTGGCTGGTCCCTTAATGAATAGAGAAAGAAATTTATGTCAAGTTACAATGAAGCAACATGAAGATGAAAATCAAACTATAGCAAGAAAGAGAGCATTAAAAATGTTCCATCCATGTAATGAAGTGACAGAAGCACGAGATGGACTATAGGAGCTTGTCAGACTCCATTCTGAACCTGAAGAATATAAAAGTCTCTGGTAGAAGACAGTTTCTTAGAAGAAAGGGCTCAAATTGTCTTGTAAACACTGAAAGGACCAGTGAGACCATAAGCTACACACACTTATGTGAGGACAAGTCCATTTAATTAAAGGTATCTATGAGATACAGATAGAAATGGGACAATTTTTTTCTGACAGTCTAAAAAAAACATATTTATCTTGCCTGAATTCCTTTTTCATTTCCACATGCTGAATGCAGAGGGCTATTATAAGACAGGGAAATGATTCTCAAATTTACTGGGGATCAGAATCAACTAGTCAGGGGTAGATAGACTTCTGAACTACTATCATCTCTCATCAGTACACCTGGGATTAAGTCCCTTGAACACATTTACCAAGTTCCCAGGTGATACTGGTGCTGTTGGTCAAAGGACTGCTATCTGAGTGATAAGTAAGTTACATGGTAAAGAGTCTAGTATCTTTAATCCAGTGTACATAAGTACAACCGTCAGATCATAAATGTATACTATATGTACCATTTGTATAATTGTATAAATTATGGGGTATGTTTGTCATAGCACCTAGAATCACCCTAAATAAATGTAGAAGGGATGTTCTGGCATGATATGAGAATTGAATGGGGATTTTATAGAAATGTAAGAGTTGTTTTTAGAATAAAGAGGAAGAAATGAAGTCAATAAATAAGCGTGGGTTTAAAGAATGGATTGGCTATGAGGTAGTGCTGAGGATACCAGAGCTGCTGAGGTATGCCAGAAGGAAATGGACTTATTGGATAAAATGATGTACATTAGGATGTACTAAGATCTAGTCTTATCCATACATAACCTTCATTTATTGATTGATTGACTGTGTATGTATGTATGTGTGTGTGTGTGTGTGTGTGTGTGTGTGTGTGTGTGTGTGTGTGTGTGTATGTATGTGTGTGTTTTCACACCCTCCACAACATTCATGTGGAGGTCAGAGGAAAACTTGTGGGAGTCAGTTCTCTTCTTCTATCGTGTGGGTTTCAGGATTAAATTCAGGTCATTAGCCTCAGTAGTAAGTATGTTTACCTGATTACCATCTTGTTGACCTAAAAGCAAGTTATTCAATAGTGTCATAGAACTTAATTATGACACACAAAATTCACCACCAGGATGACCATGTAAGAAGTTCCTTGATTCATAAGAATCTAGTATCTCCTCTATACAGCAATAATACTTTCTGATATTATAAGGATTACAAATAAGCATTCATGGGAAATAAGCAGCCTGAGCTTTGCTGTGACCCAACTGTAACCCTCAGCTTTAAGACCAGAATTGAGACACAGGAGAAGGAGAGGAAAAAAGTCCTGAAGTTGCTGTCTAAGACACACTGTGAGACTATGTTACCTACTGTGTGTGTTGGAGATGGGACAAAGAGAATTTACCACAGTATTGCTAAGCCTTCATTGATGAAGGTGCAGTAGAGACAGAACAGCTGAAGATGGGATAAATGATGAAAATCATTGCAGTTGTTTTCTTATTTCTGTTTGGTCACCTTGACTCTAAGGTAGATCTAAAGAAGCCTTAAAAAATTGGGCTGCTGGGACATTTGGAAACTACAGAATTCTAATTATGACAGTGACAATAAACTATAAAATGAATATGGTTGACATACCAGCCTTGAAAAAATATTCACGCTAGTAAAATCAAGACAACCTGTGTGATAGATACAGTTCTTCCAAATTTAATTTAATTTTTGTGGAATATTTTCCTAATCAAGCTGACTCCCAATCAAATTTGCAACACCTGCAAACATCCCAAGAGTTTCCAGAAGAGTTTATTAAATATATCATGTTGAATTCACCTATGGTACACAGAATTTTCTAAGCTTCCACTTGCGCAAGAAAATAGAGTGTAATGGAGATGTAGACATGGAGTCTTAAACTGTAAGGGTCTTAAGAAGCATGCTTGAAACATTTTCTAATGTATTATGATAGCTCAACAGCCTCCACACTCCATTTAAATCATAGAGCACCCTTTTCTCTAAACACACTTGAAGGGACTGCAGTGATATTTTTGCCATTTTCTTGATTTCACTAAGTAATCTGGATTGACTCTAAACTTGGGTGCACTGAAAACACTACAAGATCCTCAAGGGCATCTTCTCCATGTGGGTGCTCTGTTGATTTTTAATAGTGCTTTCTCTCTATCGTCAATCTGTCAGAGTTTCTTCTGGTTTCTTTTCAGAGAGTGCAGGTTCAGCAAAGAGGTCTCACCTTATCAAAACTTATGTCAAAAGTACTCAACTAGTTCCAAGGACTATCTTGAAGGTCCAAGACCTCTTCTATGCTCAGGGTCTTTCTGGGCATCAGATCTCACTTGCATTCTAAGCTTACATCAGAATAGATACACTACATGCATATCATTAAGATATGAAATCACAAAGAATTGGAACAGATGTTTATAGGAAGGAAATATAGTCTGTGCTCTGAACTTACTCATAATACAGTTGGTAGTAGATGTTATTACTGCTACTTAATTATGTACAGGAATGGAGAGAAGGCTCAGGAGTTAAGAGCAATGTCGGCCTTTCTAGAGGATGAGGGTTTGCTTCCCAGATCCCATATGGTAGCTCACAACACTTCTAGGAGATCCAATATTTTTTTCTGGCCTCCATAGGTACCACACATGCAGCTGTCTTAAGAATCATTGGTTGAACACTTGGGAACATTTAAAACACTCACAGTTCCTCAAGGAGATTCTCTCTAGGAGGGTGAGTGTTCTGTGTTTTTTAATAGTGTTTTTCCTCCATAGCCAGTCTGTCAGAAGGCAGGCACAACACTAATAAATTAAATTAGTAATTAGAAATCAACACAGAGATAGGAATACTGAAGGACACATGAGTCATGATCACCTACCTTCATTGGAAAAATAAATGAAAATGTGCTTCTTTCCTTTTCCCTTCACAACTGTACCTTTCTATCCAGACATTTCAGGGAATAACTGTTTCCTTAGCATCTCCCTGGATTGTGATTGTTTTCACAAGGAAATTATTTAGTAAAGAAATCCAAGAAGTGTCCCTGGTGCTAAGAACTGGCCTTCAGAATTTCAGTCCCTAGCTTAAGATGAAGAGAAATGAGGGCAGGATAAGAGCCAGACTCTGTTGGCTACTTTCTGTGACAGATACATGCTTCTTCAGCTATCCTCAGACAACTCCTAACATTCACAAAATTCAACATTTGGGAAACCAAGCTGTGGTAAAGAACTGCCGAAGGCTCCCTGGAACTGACACTGTATAGACTCCCCTATTCATAGCATGTTGCCAGAATGTGATGCCTGTCCAATGCTGAAATTACCTGGCCACGCAGGTGACTTTATAAGTTCACTTTATAAGCACTGTTTCCCTCAATGCTGGTCACCAGTGGCTGATTAAATAAAGTGCAATGTGCATCTTCACCATCTATCTGACAGCTTCATAAATGGCTCTGCTAGTGCCCAGCTATTCGCTTATAGCTTTGAAAACTTGTTTTCAGATCGTGAAAGGGAGAGGATAGGGGTTCTTAATATATAATTTCTTCTCTGTAATAATACTGCTTACCAGGTATATTTTCTGCTTAGAAGCCACAGCTGTGCCATTATAGCAATACACCAATATTTAAAAACAATTACTTGTACGTAATCAATGTGTAATACATGTCATAAGACATTTTCCTGTGAGTACATGTGTTTGTGTGTTTTGACCATGCTTCTCACCTGTATTCTCTCTCATGGCCTTTCTCTGCCTCCATCCTTCCTGTTATTTCCCTTCGTTCTCCTACCCTAGGCTGCTGCATTTTATGATGCATGTACCATGGTTTTCTACATCTTTATAAAGCCTAGGATCCCTAGGTGAGAGTACCCACATGATATTTTTCTTTCATAGTCTGACTGAAGTTGCTTAGTATGATAATCTCTAATTGTATCCATTATCATCAAATGGCAAAATTTCCCTCTTCCTTGCAGCAGGATAGAATTTTTATTAAGCATATATATGTAATGATAGTATAATTATGCATATATGACTATATATTTACATTATATATATAGTCGCTACACAAACATACACACACACACACACACACACACACACACACACACATACACACACACTTTTTTTTAATCCATCCATCAACCCCTAGGATGGCCTGCAACTTAATTATTGTCAGCTGTTCTGTGATAAACATTAATATATAAGTATCTCAGTGGCATGTGAACTTTGAGTCCTTTATTGAACACTAAGTGGTAGTATAACTAAGTCTCATGTTAAATTTTCTTATTTTTAATGTTTAAAATATTTTTCAGTTTTGAGGCTTTGTGTGAATACATCTTCTCTCAGCTGCCTGTGTTTATTCAAGGGCTGCAGGACTGGAAAACAAAAAGACCATGTAAGCAGGATTAATCTCCACCAATATTGTCACTGGCCATATATGTTATTATCAGATAGTTGGCATTGATTCAAGTACTCATGATACTAGACAATGCACCTAAAATAGGCTCAGTCATCACAAAATCAGAATAATATTAAGACATGAGACAAAATCCATATGGAAATTATTGTCTTTACTTAATAGGTGACTCTATGATGTGAGTTGCAATTAATAGGAGAATTTATTTTATTTTCAATTTAATATTTGTCCATGAGTGTGAGTGTGTGTGTGTGTGTGTGTGTGTGTGTGTGTGTGTGTGATTTTGTAAGTTTGGCACATGTGTAAAGACACTGGCAGAGGCCAGAAGTGGGCATTGACCCCCTTGGAGCTGGAGGTATAGCCAATTGTGAGCCACTGGACATGAGTACTGGGCACTAACTGAACTCAGGTTCTCTAGAAGAGCAGCAGGTCTTCTCAACATCTGTGTCATCTCTCCAGCCCCAACACATCAGTATTTCTGTAATAGAAAATTCAAAGAGCAGGGATGTAGTGTAGTGGAAGATTGCTTCCCTGCTCACATAGCACACCCAAGGCCCTGGGTTCAGTGCCTAGCATCACCACAACACAAATCAAATATATCTCTCTATGCACATGTTTCCTCCCATATAAATTTTTCATGACTCTGTTCTGTTTACAATAATATGATTGAGCAAGCATACCACTGTTGTGGTTTAAGTACGCATGTTCCAAAGAACGTATGTAAACTTTATCCTCAGGATTATAGGGTTAGGAGGTGGTAGCACTGCTGTATGGTGGAATCAGAAAGAGGTCCTAGCTCTTTGAAACCATGGCTTTGAAGGGAATTGTGGCAACCCAAGATTCCTTTCTCTGTTTCTCTGACTACTTTCCTTGAACCATGCTCTTAGCTTAACAGGGAACCAAAACAATAGTGATAATTATTTTTTTTCTTTTTTTTTTTTTATTTTACAATACAATTCCGTTCTACATATCAGCCACGGATTCCCTTGTTCTCCCCCTTCCCGCCCCCCTCACCTTTCCCCCAGCCCCCCCCCTCATTCCCATCTCCTCCAGGGCAAAGCCTTCCCCACAGACTGAGATCAACCTGGTAGACTCAGTCCAGGTAGGTCCAGTCCCCTCCTCCCAGGCCGGGTCAAGCAATCCTGCATAGGCCCCAGGTTTCAAACAGCCAACTCATGCAATGAGCACAGGACCCGGTCCCACTGCCTGGATGCCTCCCAAACAGATCAAGCCAATCAACTGTCTCACCCATTCAGAGGGCCTGATCCAGTGGGGACCCCTCAGCCATTGGTAGGTTGTTTCCATGTTCTGGCTATTACAAACAATGCTGATATGAACATAGCTGAACAAGTGCTCTTATGGTGTGGTTGAGCATTCCTTGGGTATATGCCCAAGAGTGGTATAGCTGGATCTTGGGGGAGATGGATTCCCAATTTTCTAAGAAAGCACCATATTGATTTCAAAAGTGGTTGTACAAGCTTGCATTCCCACCAGCAGTGGAGGAGAGTTCCCCTAGCTCCACATCCTCTCCAGCATAAGGTGTCTTCAGTGTTTTTGATCTTAGTCATTCTGACAGGCGTAAGGTGGTATCTCAGAGTAATAGTGATAATTATTTTTTAAGTTGAATATTTAGAACTAGGATCCTAGGTCAATCTTTTTGTATAATAAGCTTGTGCCAAGGAATTTTGTTATAGTAACAGGAAGAAAATGTGATCAGATTAATCGTATCTGTTTATACATATCATCTCACCAGTTGACAAGACTCTTTATTGATGTTAAGAGTGCTGACTTCAGGAATAGATCAAAAGACAAGACTTTTACCACATGGAGCATCAATATTCCAGCACAAAATTCCAGTCTGCCTGGTGAAGGGTTCAGAAGGAACAAGACACTCAATGCAAAAACTTGGACTCACTATATAGAGCAATATAAAGAGAAAAATAATTTAGATGACAGGTGTCATTCGTTGTTTAGAGAAACAGCAGTTAGAAAAGCTAGCCAATCTGATGACAGCACAATGAATTCTAGAACTTTCTAGTACTTTGAAGAAGAATCACTTCTCAGGAATAGTGCTGTTGACAGTTCAGCCTTTCTTCTTTGTGATGAGGTTTTCTTTTCCTACCAAACACCAGTAAATAAGGAATAGTCAGTCTCTGTTGTGCATCAATTTCATAATAGAAATATCTAACATGATTATTATGGTTATCTGTAAATAAATATTTCTATATCAACAGCAAAAGCTTTCTAGAAAAGGTTCAAACTGCTGCAGCCTCCCCTGCCTTACACTGTTCTGCTGCATGGCAGGCTACATGGCATGTACATTACTATTTCTAGACACTGAAATCCAGTACACTGAGCTTTGGGGAAACTTGCATTTACACAATTCTGAACTGGGCCAATAGCCAAAATGAATCAATAATGTCAGATAATATCTTTCTGATGAGCTTTCTAAGTTCTAACTCTTTTTAAAAAGGCTTAACAAATATAAATTCACAGAAACCTTACAAAGTTTCCATAAACGAAGTTTACTAATCTGTTTCAAGGACAGAAGTTTTCATGTATCAGGGAAGTAGTCCAATGTCTTGTTCAAGCCCTCAGATATCACAGGTGGCAGCTCTGGCATTTTAGAAGATGCTACATTTCAGGGTTCCATGATCTCCCCTATAGTACTGCTAATTGAACAGCAGTGGTTCAAAAGGGAGCCATAACCCAGAAGAGAACCTTTTAAAAACACAACCACCTTAGCCTCCAGCTCAGAAATACTTAACTGGGCATTCTGGAGGAGATATTTAAGAATATTTATTGGATAAATTTGAAGGAGCTTCAGTGAACACACTTTTAGTTCAGGGTGGGTAAGAATGAGTAGGATGGGTCCTGCTTTCAGCAAGTTCATGAAATTAAATATTTATATGGACTTGAGAGGTGGCTTACCCACTTGCTGCTTTTTCAGAAGACTAAGGTTCAATTCCCAGCACCATCATGGTAGCTTCTCTGGGGGAAATCAGCATCCATGATTATTATAAACTTGAGACTAATACTCTAACTGTTAAACTAATCAAAGTGTCATGGAGGAGGCCAATGGTGTCACCTATGAGGATGTCCTTCTAACCAGGAATAAATGTCATGGGAACAAAACAGCAAACTTTTATTCAAAAAAGTGACATATTCACAGAGTGACTGACTTAGGACACTCAAATTAATGTGACACTACTGTTGTGCAGAAAGACTTTATTATTTTATACAAATATAAAGAACTACCCTAGTGAATTTAACATATTACCACACATTCAATACTCAGACTGTCCTAAACTTTTCAGTGTTATATGAAAAATGATCATGTGACCTAGCCTTGAATATTTTAAATTACTGTTAGGAAAAGGTATTTTTAAACTTTGCAATGATGCAGATTTTGTGGTCTGATTGTTTTAGTTTAAAGTGGATCTTTCTCTAACTGTGGGTTCCCTTTACTATGAACAGGCAGCTGTCACTGAAGTCTTTTCATAATTTGTAGGATGCTTTACTGAGGTGACTGAACAAATATGACTTCATATTTATTCAGATATAAACAGTTCAATACCTCTGTTCTCCATACGTTCAGAAAGTAGTCAACAAATATCTTTGATTCATTCCTCCCGTTCTTACTGAGATGACTGACACTCCAGTCTATGAAAAGACCTGGGATTATTTCCCTCAAAACAGAGAACCTGCCCCACACTGTAAGCATGCTGTCTACCTAGAACCTTTGCTTATATATATTCCAATCGTATTCTAAGAGCCTGAGGGAAGAAGAGACTCTAAAAAATCCCAACAGATTCTTAAGAAGAGCATGATGAAGATCAGGAAAATAGTACAAGTTACTACATTTCAATGCTATGCCCATTTCAGCTGAATGTGCAAACCCTGTGGCCAACTGTTATACTAATCAAACAGATGAATTTTCACATAGACGCAGAGATGCAGGTCTGCTTAAGAAGGGGGAAGGTGGCCAGCTGGAAATGGAACCAAGGAGTTGGCACCTGATACCGCCTAGGATTTTGTGCTTTTATCTTTTTGACTGCTTTCCAATCTCTTACAAGTGTACATGCCAACCAAGCAGGCTGTCAAATGCCACTTTGCCAATTCATAAGGACTAAAAGGATTCCTTCAGAGAGAGTCCAAATGTGTAACCCACATCCCTGCCTAGCTCACATTTGGGATATGACTCTTATAATCCAATTTGTATTATTAGATTATTGCTCAATGAAATTCACTGTGGCTTGAGGATTTCTGGTTTTTTTTTTTAACATTATATTGTAAATTTAGGGTATGGAGTGTTGCCTCAAAGAGATAGAGGTTTAAAAAGATTAACTGAATAGTGCTGAGGGCAAGTAAAATTTTTTCTGGCCTGCAAAGGGGTCTCTGTATTATTACAGATAATGCAGCCCTAAAATGGTGCAGGCCCAATTTTTCATCCTAAATTATTTCTAGAATAATAAAATTAAGGGTAAAGAGTATGTTTACCAGTAAATCTCTGTTTTATAGATTTCTCCAGAAAACAGTCACCTGCTTTGATTTCTAGAATCAAGACACCAAGCACAGAAACTCTTCCAGTTTCAACACTGGTAGTGATTCCAGGCAGTAGGAATATTTTTTTAAAGCATCCGCAAGAGAAAACATCAATGACAAAATGCTGTCCACGTAGCCATGAAATGATTCAGACTCCATGGCCCCCTGCCCTAGCTTCTTACCATGTGGAGATACACTGAGATGAATGTGTCTAAAAGGAAGGAAAGTATCTCTTAAGACTTGGTAGTTTTGATTCTATTCAATTACTCTACCATCTAGAGAATAATATGCTAAATTATTAGTCCTTAATTTCAAAGCTTACTTGTGCTTTGTAGATACAGTAAAGATAGTTTACTGTTATCTTAAGTAGGTTGTCTAGGACCATACCGTGTGCCCGTCTTTCCCAAGAGACAATACAAGGATAGAAAGTGGGAGTTTTCAACCACCCTTATTAATAAGATATATGGTCATAGTTCTATTCATTTTATTGTAAACTAGATGAACTAAATAATATCACCAACTCCTTCCTCCACACAAAAGTGATGAGCATATTAGACAATGAATGGGAAGGTATTAGGGGAGTTTCAAACATTGATAGAAACTAAGAGAAGCAGTTAATTAATAGGGCCCTGAGTAGTCCTCAGTATAATCACCAGATATTTTCAGAGTTGACATCACTGTTATTTTACTCAGCACTACAAAGTGTGGTATCTGCTCTAGACATGTGAAAATATCTACTGGCTACTGCATCAGTTATGTTTTGTTGCTGTAATAAATTATCATGACCAAAAGCAACTTCAGGGGAAAAAAAGTTTATCTGGGCTTATGGTTCCAGACTGAGAGCTCATAATAGCAGAGGAGGCTTGCCAGTAGGTAGTTGAAGCAGCAATCTAAAAGATCACATCTCAGTTCCACTAAAGATACAGAGACAGAAAATGGGGAGTGGACTGAGACTATAAACTCTCAAAGCCCATGTTCAATGATAAATTTTCTCCAGTAATGCTGCACATGCTAAAGATTCCATAATCTTCTCAAACTGTTCAAAAAATAGAGAACAAGTGGTTTAAATATATAAGCCTATGTGGTTCATTTCTCATTCAAAAAATGACAAAAACACCTTTAAAATATGCCTACAACCTGACTGTACTTCACCATTGCCTCTACCATCGTATTATTCTGAGGCACTAGCATCTCTCAGATTGAACTCATAACAACCTTTTCAGATATATCTAATTGGATTGCTTCAGCCTATTCTACTTGCCAGTTATGAAATACAAGGAAATCTTTAAAAATAATATCTTTTAATTTAATTACTTAATTTTATCTAACTATTGGATTTAGAACTGTAGAATCTTTTGAGGTCCCCACTATGCTCTTTATGTACAAGGGAAACAGGGGCAAGTGAGAAAAATTGCACAGAATATATGACAATTGTGAGATACATTGGTATGTGAAGGATAGAACACTGTAACGTCATCTTATTCAAAGCTTCTAACACACTGATAACTCAGGCTTCAGAACTGATGAACTTTTGCTGTTGAACCTGTACTACTAGCTCACAGACACTATGTCTTTGACAACATGGCGAGAAAGAGTTGCCACTTTCAGAGTTGGGAATTTTATCCCTTAACACATTAACCTAAAGGATGATATATCATTTAGGTGCCCTGCTTCTGCTGCATTTTTTGAATATTCCTAATTTATTTGGAATCTTGAATTTTGAATCATTTGATTAGTTTCTTCTTCCAATTTTCTGCTAATCCTACCTGTCAATATTATTCCAAGCTCCTTCCCATCACAAAGTTCTTCTGATTGACCTATAAACATGCTCATTCCATTTCAACTGTAGCTCAACCATGGAATACCATGCTGGTTTTGTATGCACTCATTTAAAAGTAGTTATAGAGTATCTAATACATGACAGGCCAATTTCAAAAAGCTTGGTAAAATAATAATGTACATTTAACTGTGAGATCCCTGATCATTGAATTTGTAGGAACTATACAAGTAAATATGCAAGGTCATTTTCAGAGAAGGAAAGTTCTGTAAACAAAATCAGCATGATGAAAATAATACATAATGACCCTTTCTAAGGGAGTAGGGGCTGACAGCTTCTGCAGATGTGCCAGAGAAATCTGTATAATCAAGCCAGGAATGATGGAAAACCATTTACAGGAACAAAACAATAGAAGATTCCAGGTAGGAAGACCATCTGGCCTCTAGGTCCACATGTGAGAATGGGCACTGAGTCCTGGAGCACAGCAAAGTATGCCCATCTGGCTGTTACCAGGGTCTGACAGTAAATATCAAGGTGATGCGGACGGAGCTCAGCTTGAAACTCAAGTTCACCAGGGTACAAATATGTGCTGTCTTTCAGTTGGGGCAAGAACTCTTGACTAGAGGTTTCTATAGGAAGCTCTTTCTAACAAACTGCTCAGTCCTTAAAAGCATCCATCATCATTGATGTAGCTCCCTCTCACAAGGGTAAGATTAATGTTTTGCAAATGCCAGGAATTAGATATGAATTTGTTAAAAAACAGTGTAAAGTATTTTAATGAAAACTTTGAATTTCAGAAGATGTATTCCATCGCAGTGGACACTGTACTTCTCACACTCTGGGATTAGGTTGTAGGAATACAACACAGTATTTGGGACATGTAATTGCCTTTCTTCATGTATGCAAAATTCTTAGAGGTCATCAAATGGTACTGTTTAGGTTGTCAATAGTACTAGCCAGTCATGTTAACCTTCAAAGTTTTCCTAAATTCATTTATTTTCTAAACAACTAGAGAATTAACATAATTCTCTTTAATTAAACACTCTTCAAATAAGTATATTTCAAGGGATAGTACAGTATGAAATGTTTGTACATTCATCCATATACATATTTATAGATATATGTAAATATTAAAACAATAAATATAAGCTTATATAACACTTCTAAATATCTATGTAATGACAAATGGAATGTACTAGATATTCTTATATTTTATAAATATAAAAAACAAATATTTTTTTCTTGATAATTTCATATAAGTATATAATAAAATGTGATATCCATCTTCCATTTCACTCCTCTGACTTTCCCTATGTCCCACCAAAATATCCCTCTCCCAATTTTATGCATTTTTAATAGAAGGTAGGCAGAAATGCTATGAAATATTGTCTTCTGGTTATTACATGGATATCACATTACTAACTCAAAGCAGCTGTGGTTGCCAGCACAATATCATGCCTTATATTTAAAAAAAAATACTTAATGTACCCTTAAAATCACTTCATTGATAATGAAAGTATCAGCATTTCAGAAATATTCGTCTAATAATTTTGTCTGCTTTATTCAAAACATTCTGAGTCTGTCAGTTCATCAAAGTGGTGCAAGGACAGCAGTTGCCATTGTTGTGGGCACACACACACACACACACATACACACACACACACACACACACACACACATGGTTTGGGGGCACATTCAGAAAGAATAAATCTGGCAGCAGTTCTCAGTGAGCTACAGAGCAGTCTTCTTTTCATAGGTTAAGTAGCTTCTCCAAGGTCCAATGTGAGTGAGTGGCAAGCTGAAGATGAATCATGGGTGAAGGGATTCTGCTTGGTGAGTGAAGGTTGGAGCACTTTCCC
Organism: Peromyscus californicus insignis; assembly: GCF_007827085.1. Lineage (NCBI taxonomy): Eukaryota > Metazoa > Chordata > Mammalia > Rodentia > Cricetidae > Peromyscus > Peromyscus californicus. The sequence continues at coordinate 125,857,605 of NW_026294584.1, read as the reverse complement.
ATCTAGCGGCCTTACTTTCAATGAGCACCTTGGGGACCTGTCTCTTTCCTGCTGGAAGTGGCAGCATAGTAACAAAGTTGAGGGGAGAAATTTATCACTGGAATGTTCCTCCAGTGACTCTGTAGCCTTGGTTCAAATACTTTGATGATGTCTTTCATGGCAGAAAGCAGGCTATGATTAATACCAATGTCACAGAGTAACATCCCTAATGCAGGGCAGGTGATAAATATGAGAGAGCTTGAGCTCTTCTTTTATTTTATGTTCTTTATCAAATCTCAGGCTCACAGAGCTTTAACTTATGTTGGGGAGGAAGAATACTCACAAAAAGACTAAGGGGCCTATAAAGCATTAATGGTGCATTACACCCACCCCAAGTATACTCACCTGCATCTGCAACTGCAAAGTCTCTTCCTAGAATTATAAATAATGCACATAGATGCAGATATGGCAAGGCAGAGGGGAGGGCTAGTCAGCCTCTTCTTTAGCTATAGAATAACACATATACTGTAAAGTAGAATGAATTACTCATGCTGATTTTTTTGTTATGAATATTCTAAAAACGTCAGGGCTGAAGAATCTTTGATTTTAAATAAGTGCAAAATTATTAAAGTGCAAAAATTTTTATGAGAAATCAAGAGGTCCAAAAGCCATTCCAGTGGAGAAAGACTTTGGAACAAAGGGCAATATACCATGTGGAAGGAATGCAGAAAGAAAATCCTGTGCTTTGATGATACAGCAAATCAAATATTTAAATATAAAAATCAACACACAGGAATGTTAATCTGAGATAACATTCATTTTCTTCTAGTAGACCTGTCTTAATTCTATATCAGTGGATTATACTCAAAGTGAAGCAAAAGATCCAGAGGATTGCGCGTTTGCTTCTCTACCTCTGTGGATCTCTCTCTGTCTCTGTCATCTATCACTTTCTCTCTCTCTTCCTCCACCTCCATATATATGCATGCATTTTCAAAAGAGATACTGCCATGGAACTAGTAATTATGGTAAAGAACGATGTGTATGCTTTTGAGAAATTATACTGGTCAGGGAGTCATGGGCAAAGTAGTTGGGAGAAGCATTTCAGGTGAAAGGAATAGTGAGAAAAGGCAGAAAAGTGAATATAAAAATGGAGATTTATTACTTTAGGAGAGAGGGACCGAAGGAAGGAGGGAGGAGGGAAAGGATGGGAAGAAAGGGGGAAGGAGGAATAGAACAAGAGAAAGAGAGGTAGAGAAGGAGGGAGGGAGGAAGAAAGGGATGGAAAAAGGGAGCAAGGGAAGAAGAGGGAGGGAGGGAAAGAGGGAAGCAGGAAGGAAGGAATAGAAAGAAAGGAAAAGAATGGAGGAAAAGAGAGGGGGAGGAGGGGGAATAGAAAGAGAGGTAGGGAGGGAAGGGGAGAGAGGAAGGAAGGGAGAGATGGGGAGATAGGAAAAGAAGGAGGGATAGAAAGAGAGATGGAGAGGGATGGAAAGAGGGAGACAGAGACATCATGCAGAAATCTCACAACCTCTGGTAAGTCCAAAAAGGGTCCAAATTCTGACACCTTGAAGTGACTTCCTTAGCATGTGCATAATGACATGTATATAGAATTGAAAAGAAAATAGAGTTTCTCTTTGTAGTAACCAAAATACCTGCAAAGTTTTTCAATACTTAATGTCCAAAGTCTGTTTCAAATGCTGCAGGTTACTGGAGTACATGTGTTGTAGAAAGCCAGCCAGATGAAAACAGGAGCAGAGAAGGTATTTGAAAGGATATGCAGTCACAAAGGGAGATAAGGACCTGTTGGGAGAACTGGACTATGTATGCCTGGGTTTGTAGGTCTATGGCTACAGTGATAAATTTGTGCTTTGATAATGATGGGACCATAGCATTCAAATTGAAAATAAAGTACTCATTATGTTCTATGCATTTTTCTGAACACTATACATGGGGTAAATGCATATCATTGATAGTAAACTGAAAACTACACAGAGTAGATTATTTTTATAAACATGAAGGAAGCTAGTAACTTAGTATTTTCCAAGTCCTATCTTGCAGGCACAGCTGAGGCCAGTAGGACTTCTGCAAAGCTTCTTGTAGAAAACCATCTTAGTGTGCACTGGAAACCATGACTTCTAGGCAGGAGAACAGTGTGCCATCTCTGAAGAGCACCAGGAAACAGCAGGACAAAACTGAAGCACCTTCTCCCAAGCACTGAGGATGCAGCTTTGAGAGAGAGCACTTGCCTAGCATGTACAGTGCCCTGGGTTCTATCCCCTGCACTGTAAGAAAACAAAGCAAAACACTATTGTCTATCAAGTGTTCTATGGAAGGATAAAGGAATATCCCAAGGAAGGAGTTCCATGGAGTCACAGTACACCACAGCATGTCTCATGTTAAGAAAAGTGGGTGACAAGTTAAGAGATATGCAATTTTTCCACTTTACATTTCCTTCTTTCTCCATCTCCCTCTCTGGTAACTATCCCCTATGACCCCATTGCCAACTTCCTACCTACTTAGTCATGTTTCTCTCAAACCACAGGTAAACCCACTGATGTCCCAGACATCAGTTCTAATCTCTCCAATTGCTTGTGGTGGCTTGCTTGATATTTGACCCCAGGGATAAAGCCAAGGCCTTGAGCATTAAAGCAAGTTCTCTATGTCCTTTAATCACAAACAAATGTCTTAGAAATATCTTTAACTTTGAGCCTGTTAAAGGAAAAACACTACCATCCCTTTCAATTATGTGGCACCATCTATGGTTTAAAAGAACATCACAGTAACTACTGCGGACATAGCTGGTAAGATCTCAAAATGACATTAGCTCAACAGTAACAAAAATGTGGCTCCTATTCAGTATCACCACTGAACTTCCAAGTAAGCTTCCTCCTGACACTGTAGGACAAGCAGGCTATTGTTTGCCTCTCAAAATAGTGTTTAGGTTTATCTCTTTGGTTTACTATTGTTCAGCTGATGCTGTCACCTTTAGTTACTGTGGATGTCACAGAATTATTTTCAAATGTTTATTTTCACTCTTCCAAGAATTGGGAAGTCTTCTTACTTTGGTGAGGTGACCCGTTTTCTCAGGAAAGTTGACTTTAGCATTGCTGTCAATATTTCCGGAAGTCCTGAATTAATGTGACAAAATGCATACTCAGGTATGGCTCTTGCTGGTGTTTCTCACTCTAAGACCTTAGATGAGTGCTTCTTTATTAACAAGATACATTCATAAACAAACTAAACACACAGCCTTCAACCCCTGAAAACTAAGAAGTGAGAGAAATAGCCCATGTATTTCACAATGCTGCCTTTGAAGATTGCAGCAAAAGTAGTGCACCATCATACACACATTTTTATTTTGCCAGCTTGGTCCTTACAAAATCAGCTTATTCATACATATGATATTGGGCAGCTACAAATTTGCCAAACTGAAGCTCAAATTCTAGCTCTTGACCCCAGTGGTACATCTTCTATGGTATAGATCATAATATGCTGCTGCACATGGTATATAGCTAATTTAATCTGACAAATAGGTTTCTCCCCTAAAACATCAGAAAGAAAACATTATAAAGTAAGTTTGTTTCCACCTATCAGGAACTACATTATACCACTATGCATTAGCACTGCCCTGTATTCGTAGGTCAGATGGCAACTTATAGTATAGTCAGGTCTCTCCTTCCACCTTTACATGGCTTCTAGGTCTCAAACTCAGGTCACCAGGCCTGTACCACACATTTCTTTGCCTGCATGAGCCATCTGATAGCCCCCTGATGACATGTTTATGAGACGTACTGGCCAATTAGTGGCTAAATTCCATGGATATCTTTGCATGGCAGGGTATACCACACAGTAGGAAAGGCAGAAAGACTTAAGATCCTGATAATTTATCAGTGCTCTTGAGGGTTTTATAGCCTGGAGTCTGTGGAGATGCACCCCTCAGTGCAAAAGAAAAGTGGCCACTATGCCCCTCCACTCAGACTAAAGCATAGATACTCTGACTTAGCACTCCCCTCTTTTTTCTTATGAACCGTTTCTGGCTCAGACATTATTTACAGCCCATCTTTATACAGAGCCTACAGCTGATTGACTACAGACTATTCCTCCTGGTTTTGTAGTGACTGAGTCTCTGAATTGATTCCTGACCCATCCATTTCCACAAGTACAGGCAGCATTGCTCATGGACAATCTTCAAAAGTTCTGCTCTGTTCATTCCTTTTGTTCCAGTGATGTTTCCCTTCATAAGACATGCATGGAAACCTATGACTTAGATTCTACTTCTGAAGGACCCTGTAAGAAATGGAGACCCCCTAAAAATGGTGCCTTTTTGACAATCAGTCACCTCACCAAGCTGTATTTTTTTTTTTTTTTTGAGATGAAGTTTGTAGACTAAATCTCCTCTCCCCTAAATAGACTGTAGGGAGTAGCAATGAAAACAGTGTTAGGAACCAGGTAGATTCTATGATAAAATCCTGGTTTCAGGAGATAACCATCTTATGTAAACTTCAGCATGTAACTGAACCTAAACATTTATTTTTTTAATCTATGAACTGGATCAAAATAGTTTCTGCTTCTGACATGGACTGTACAATTCCTGTCATGTGTCTAACAGAAGCTCACTTCGAACTTCCCCACTGGAAACAGCAATTCTCGAATTCCTCTATTGGTAAGGAAAGAAGGAAAACATTGTACACAGTCCCTATATGAAATATTAACACAGCTGCTCCAAAGAATCCTTTTACTATTGACTATTTCTGAATATGCTTGGACTTTTCTTGAAGTCACATAATAATTTGCTAGAAGTCATTCACATTAACACTGCCATATGGGGTCTGGATATAACTGAGCCACAGCACAGGACACCAGCACCTGTAGGGATGATACTGGTACCTGAATTAATCAGTGAAGAGCAATAGCATGTCCAGGAACACCCCATGTAACCCAAAGTGAGTCCCAAGCATGCTGTGCTTCGTATGGCTTTTATGATTTTTCCTTGTTTGTCACTTTTATTTCTATAAATGAGACAGAATTTTGCAATTTAACTTTTAAAAGTTTGAATAGATTATTTCTCTAAATGTCAGTGTCAACATGATGGGCTTTTGGCAAACTCATATTTGATTTAAAAGTGTAACTGCTGGAAACCTAGGAGTGTTAAACCTGGAAATAGATAATGGGGAATTTGGTTCTATTTTGATTTGTTGTATAAGAACTGAAAAAAACAACAGAGATTATAAATAATTAAGGGATTATCTGTTTCCTAAGGGGAAAAATTATGTGATTAATTATTTGAGAGGATTGGTCACAGGATGATTTTGAAAGCTGTCAAACTTGTCAAGTAACTGAACTTTTCAGTGAATGTATATTGTTAAGAGTATATAACAGACAAGAGACTATCAAGTATATGGGTGGAATTATACACAGAGAACTCATCTAGGCATATAGGTTATTAGTATTACCATTAGAAGTATTCCTATGAACATTTTTAAAATTTTATCTATCTGAATGCTCTCATACATGTATGTATGCATACCATGTGTCAGCCTGATGCCCATAGAGCCAGAAAAGGGTATTGGATAACCTTGAACTGAAGTTACAGATTATTGTGAGACACCATGGGAGTGCTAGGAAATGAACCCAAGTCATCTGCAAGAACAGGAAGAGCTCTTAACTACTGAGCCAGCATGCCAGCCCTGGGCTCCTAAAGTGCTGTGCCAACCATGATCTTAACTCATCCTTTCCTTGCTTGCCCTCTTTAGCTCCACCTTTCTACATAATTTTGATTTCTCATTGCCTTCCATGTGTTCTTACCATTTTCCTTCATGTTTGTAATAAAAGCTCACAGAGAGAGGCCTCTACCAAGAAGATGGAGAAAAGCACTTGTATACAATTGTCATATGGTACATTGATTGGAAAATGTGGGAGAATGTGAAATTTACCAGTAAAACCTGCTTTTCCCCCAAAAGAGTAATGCAAAAAATAACTGAGATATTTATGCATTGATATTATCTTTTGACTTGAAATGGGATGTATCAGGAAGTATATCTGCAGACTATTCACAAGCTAACAAATTATGATTTATCAAAGGATAAATACATTGTAGAGTATTGCCCAATGGAATAAATCACTCTAATGTACAAGAGTGAGGACTTGGTTCCTAAATATTAGACTGAGTAAAACAAATATCTTTTTTTCCTTTCAGAAACATACATGATTGCATTCAACATGATTCTATGGCATTAAAAAGAACAGCAAAAGGCAAGACATGTGTGGTGTATGATAAAGGTATGATTCCATATAGCATGGCACACAGGTAGATGCTTATGATCTCAGCATAGAAAAGGTAAGCAGGAGGTTCACATGAGTTTAAGGTCAGCCTGTGCTAAATATTTAGTGCATGCTGGGCTAGTCAGAGGTACCTAGCATAACCCTGTCTCAGGAAACAAAATAAAACAAAAATGGTAGTGTGAATGTTCATAAGGGAGGTAGTATTAATTTTCTTAAAGATGGTAGAATTGGTACAAGGAGACAGTAAAAATTTCCATGTGGTGTGATACAAATATATTATCTCAATTTATGTGGCAGCTACCTTAATATGTACATATGTTAAAATTTTTTGGGTATCATATTGAAGATGTGCATGCCTAATTTATTCAAATTACAACTCAGCAGAAATCAAAGCCAGCAGGATATAAAACATATGATCTGATAACCTGAATTCCATCCTCAAGCTTTGCATGTTAGAATGAGAGAATGATTCCCATAGGGTGTCCTCTGGCCACCACACCTGATCTGTAACACATGCATGTCACACTATCACACACACACACACACACACACACACACACACACACACGATAAATAAAATATAGTTTAAAAAATTGAAGCATAGGGTCTTTAATCAAAGTACATATCTACATGACATTGAATCTAGTGTGGATTATGTCAGTGTTTGTTTTAGCCATGATAAATTAATGAATCTCCTGGCTTTTATGTAAATTGCAGTAGTAGGTAAAGGCTTGCTAATAAGGGAACAGGGGTACAACAATGCTTGCCTATTATCCCAGAATTTGGTAAAAGGAAGTTAAAGCACAGAATCAAGGCAAAATAATTTTCTATATCAAGTAAGAAATAGCACAGTACAGATAGGCTTTGGAAACTCTTGAACAGTGCCTTTAGAGTTACAGAAAGGGTTGCTTTATCTTTAACGTTCCAATTAACCTACAGAACAGACCTAATATCACGAACACAGTGAGCCTGAAAAATATCCATTTCTTCATTTATAAGTGTTTTTTTCTCCCTTTTCCAAATGAGGAGAGATTAAGAAGCAATCAGTTTGTGTTAAAGAACATTAAAGAAGTCCTTTCAACCTCCCAAAGTTTATAAATGGCTTTTCTCCCTGCCATCCACTTGGACAACTTAATGCTCCTTTAAACTCTCACATTTGCTTTACTTTTATATTTGTATTTGGCTTTAATAAACATTAGTAATCACATCTTTTTGTTCAGTTTCAACTCAAAAGAGCAATCTTCTTTTTCCTTATTTTTAAATGCTAGGTGGGGTCTCATGTAGCTCAATATTGCTTTGAACTCTTTGTGTAGCCAAGGATGACCTTGGACTCTTGAGTCTACTATCTCTATTTCTCGTGTTCTGGGATTTCAGGTATGAGCCACCAGACCCAGTTTACTATGGTAGGAAAGCAGTCTACTTACTGATCTGTAAACCCAAACCTTTTGGCTGCTTACAGGGACTTTGTCATCTCTTGGATGGGCCCAGTGCTAAGAAAGTGGGGGATGTATTCAGTACTTTCAGTCATTGTGGGTCTTTTTTTTTTGCAGGCAATGAACCAGTCAATACTCTCCTAAATGATTCTACTGTTGTTTAGCTAATTGTATATGGTCTCCAACTGTCCTCTTAACTCTCTTTACTTAGATTAGTGTAACTTCCAGACCTCATCAGAGAAGTTTCTCATTTCGATAGATGGTGGTGAAGACACTCACAACATTCAAAGCACAGAGCATAAGTGTAAGAGGAATGATCAGTTGCAAAAGGGACATCTATATCACACCTCTCCCCAAGGCTCAGGGACCATCACAAAGGAGGAGCAGAAAGACCGTAAGAGCCGAGAGGTCAGAGAGGACCAGAGTGAAGCAATGTCTTCTTATCAAGAGCACGGAACTCATGACAACACAGCAGATGTGTCTGCCTGCACAAATCAAGACAGTCAATGGCTTATAACGTAGTGGGAAACAGGCCCTATCAATAAATGATGAGTATTAGACAGTTGGCTTTGTGGGGAGGGAGTCAGTTTTCTCTAAGGGTGTGTGGCCTGATAGATCTACTATACCCCAGGGGATAGCCCCTCATCCATGATTATATGGTCAGAACCAATTGGAGTCAATGGATTATTAAACTTACTTTTTAAAAAGAGGACATAAAGTTGGGGGAGTGGGGAAATGGAGAGGATCAGTGAAGAGTTAAGGCAAAGAGTGGGGAGTGAATATGTTTAAAACACATTGTACAGAATGCACAAAGAATTAATGAAATTGCGACTTAAAATCCATTGTTGTGTCTGCTAGGGATCACATGACTGATGTCTTGAGCAGAAGAGTTTATGATAGTTTAGGTAATATTTGTACTGGGGATGGATGCCTAGGAAGCAATGAATTTCAATACGCAGAGATGTTTTTGTTTCCAGGACACCCTTATTCACTTTGGATACCTCTTCATTTTACCTTCAGTTTTTGTTATTGTTGCTGTTTTCATTAAGACTCTACTTTACTCTGTAACTCAGTCTGGATTCAAATTAGCTGTCCTCTTGCCTCAACATTCCCAGCATTAGAATCTGTTTCAGATTTTCAATTTCATGGCCCTGTGCCCAATTGCTTACTTTTCAAACTTCTGTAAGTTTGTCATTTCTTCCACTAAACCTCTATTTGAACAAAACCAAGATCAGTATTCTCATTTTTTCCATTTAATGTATCACCTATGTTCTTTTTTTTTTTTTGAGTCTGAAGACACACATTTAATACCATAGGATTAAAGAAAGTAACTTCAAAATATTAAATTTCCCCAAAATATTACAAATTCATATTTTTGTAACATTTTTATCAAATATGTTTAAGTACCATGTAGTTTTATTTTTTTTTATTTTTTTTATTTTTTTTAAAAATTTATTTTAATTTATTTTGCAATACAATTCAGTTCTACATATCGGTCACGGATTCCCTTGTTCTCCCCCCTCCCGTCCCCCTCACCTTCCCCCCAATGCCCCCCCCCCATTCCCATCTCCTCCAGGGCAAAGCCTTCCCCACAGACTGAGGTCAACCTGGTAGACTCAGTCCAGGTAGGTCTAGTCCCCTCCTCCCAGGCCAAGCCAAACAATCCTGCATAGGCCCCAGGTTTCAAACAGCCAACTCATGCAATGAGCACAAGATCTGGTCCCACTGCCTGGATGCCTCCCAAACAGATCAAGCCAATCAACTGTCTCACCCATTCGGAGGGCCTGATCCAGTGGGGACCCCTCAGCCATTGGTTCATAGTTCATGTGTTTCCATTCATTTGGCTATTTGTCCCTGTGCTTTATCCAACCTTGGTCTCAACAATTCTCGCTCATATAAACCCTCCTCATTCTCGTTGATTGGACTCCCAGAGATCCACCCAGGGCCTAGTCATGGATCTCTGCATCCAGATCCCTCAGTAGTTGGATGAGGTTTCTCCTATGTTCTTAGAACTTCACTATTCTGTGATTTCTTTTTCCTTTTCCTTCTTACCTTGAGAAAAATGCTTCTGTTTATATACAGTAGACAATATTGGGGCTTTCTCTCTTTCCCCATACATATAAATATTATAAATTTTGTATATAGCATATGTATATTATATATATCAAATAATAAGTAAAATATATGATAATAAATGAACCCCAGTGTATAGTTCCTCTTAGGTTTTTGCAATATTTGTCCACACTGATAGGACTTCAGAGGCAAAATCAGTCTAATGTTACAGAGAATAGTATCACTACTTTTTGTGCACACGGGCAATTTTCCATGTAAAGCAGCATATTCCTTGACTCACGTGATAGTTTGTGATGACTAATCTTGCTTGTCAGTTTGACTGGTTCTGTAATCAGCTAAGAGAGATGGCTCAGATGTGTCTGTAAGAACATTTCCTGGAAGGATTAACTAAGGTTGAAGACCCTCTCTCAGAGCAGGTTGCACATTTCTGCTATAGCCCAGATAAGAGGAGGTGCAGGGGGAAAGTTCTTGATTTTGTTCTGTTCAGTCTACCTTTGTCCCTTGCTGGTGAATGCATCCATCCTGCTCAGTTTAGTTGTTCCTGGTGCTATTGACATTCTTCACTACCATCACAGTTCAACCTCTTATGTTTTCCAAGGCAAAATGAAAACTAGTGGTTCTCCAATAATCTTTTAGGCATTCTGCATAGGATTGGGACTATTAAGGCATTCAGGTTGAGCTGCTATTGGACTCTCAGCCTCTCTAGTATATACACAATCATTGCTGAACCAATGATTCAAAATTATCATGTAATATGAACTAATAAATCTCCTTTATGATACATATTCATTCCCTTGATGTTCTTTCTCTAGAGAGCCCTGACTAAATATACTCATCTTTAAGGAATGGTATTAGACTAGTTTTCCTGCTAAAAGATTTTTTTCATTTTTATTCTTCTCTGTCATCTGTGATCATCATGTTAGATGTGTGACTGTATCTGCCTTGTTGCATGCTATATCTCAATATTTATGTTCCTGGTTTATATACTTTTTGAGCCTGTAACATCAATGTTTACAGAAGACTTTAATGAAAAAAGTGGCTATGTTAATGAACTTGCAGAATGTCATTGCTCTCGTATTAAATGAGGTTATAGGTCAATAACCAACATATTGCTAAAATAAACAGCAGGGATCATTGCAGAATAGGAGACACAAGAGTTTAAGAGCTAGAGATGGTGGATGATGACAAAGGAAACAGTGTCTGCTGCATACAAAAGAGCAGCTGCACATATGTGCTTACAGTGGTTGTGAGCATGCATAAGATCTCAGGGCAGACTAGACCCTAACAAGGAAGGAGACTTAGGCACAAAGACCCACCAAGAGCCAAGCAGGTATTGGCAACTGATGGCCACTGTAAGAGGGAGAGTCAGTTTTCTTCAAGTGTGCAACCCCTGGTAGGTTAACCATGCTCTAGTGGAAGTCCACACATCTAAGTGTATATGGACATCACAAGTTGATTGGACTCCATGGGTGGATGGTGGGGGGGCATTCACAAAGTTCAGTGAGTCAGGAAATGAAGTGGATCTGAAAGAATTAGGGAGAAGGTAGGCAAATATGGTCAAAATACATTGTATGAAATTCTTCAAATAAAGTAAAAAACAAAAGAAAACAAAACAAATCAAACACTGTGGACTGTGGTCCTTTCAATATTTGTGGTTGCTGATGCTTGTTATATCTTCTCTCATTGAGCAAAGGTCCAGGCAATTACACATGGATGAAGTCATCATAACTAAACAGGACACAAGAGTCAAGACTATTTTTTTAGATTGTTATAGCTTCAAACTTTCTGGTTTCATGAAAAGCAAAAATCAACTTAATCTTGACTAAAAATCATGAGATACTTTTTTTTCCAAAGGCAGTTTTTTCTACATTGGGTCCAAAGGTTGAGTGGATTTGCTTGGGTATTTATTTATTTATTTGTTTGTAGGTTTATTGTCTGATCCTTCACATATCTCAGATGTAAAACTCACTGGAAAAATATCACCACTTGTAGGAGCCATTAGAAGTTGATTTGAAATAAGACCTTCTTGTACTTATTTCTCAGGGCTATTGTCTATGTTAGAAGCAAAAACGGCAGTGATTCAGGACTCATTTTGGCTTTCATAAGAGGATGCCTAGGCCAGCCTGCTTTAGAGAAGCAGGGCAGTTTGGAGGTGAAGAGCTGAAGGCAGTGTGAACATACTTTTCTTGTACAAATTGTTGGGGTCAGAGAATTGCTGTGCATCTTAGCTAACGGAGCCACATACATGTCAGCAAAATGAAGGCATGCGTGGGCTCTTCTGAAAACATACAGAAACTGAAAATTATAGGAATATCTTGGCTCAAGAGCTAAAGAACTACTGCCAAATAATGGTGAAGTTCTCTAGATTTGTCAGGAATGCTGGGCAGGTAGCCCAGCCATAGCTGATCCTTCCATCGCTCAGATTCTGTCACCATGAATAGAAAGGAAAAAAAAATGGTATCCTTAGCTAAAACACACCAAGGCTTCTCTGTAAATGGAGAACAAATACAGAGGGACAAGAGGGGATCAAAGCTGATGTCACAGAGGCAGGCATGTTGATCCAAAATAGATTTTTATGTTCATGTATACATCATGCATGACTGGGGAGACGTTCCATGAGGTGGGTAAAGTATTACCTGTACAAGCACAAGGACCTGAGGTTAGATCTCCAATATCTAAGTGAAAGTCAGAAGTGATGGAAGCATGTGCCTCTAGTCCTAGGACATTGTGGAGGAGGTAAGTTGATCCTTGGAGTTCTATGAATAATCAACCCAGCTGAAACGAAGAACTCCAGCTTTAGCAAGAGGCTCTTTCTCAAGAAATAAGGTAGAGAAGTGATTGAAGAAGACATTCACACAAAGATGCATGCCCTACACACACACACACACACACACACACACACACACACACACACACACACCAATGTCAGCCAAAGGCTCAGATTCAGATGTTGGCAAAATGCATTGAAAATTGAGCTGGAACAGGGATAGAGTGGGAAAGCAATTAAAGAGATCCTAGGAGAGAGGGAGACATCATGAGGATAGGGAGAAATCTAGTACTATGGAAGTTCCCAGGAATCCACAAGGATGACCCCAGTTTAGACTACTAGCAATAGTAGAGAGGGTGCCTGAACTGGCTTATTCCAGTAATCAGATCAATGAATACCCTAACTGTCATCATAGAGCCTTCATCCAGTAACGGATGGAAGCAGATGCAGAGATCCACAGCTAAGCACCAGACCAAGTTCCAGAAGTCCAGTCGAAGAGAGAGAAGAGGGATTCTATGAGCAAGGGACATCAAGATCATGATGGGGAAATCTACAGAGACGACCAAGCCAAGCTAGTGAGAACTCATGAACTTTAGACCAACAGCTGTGGAGCCTCCATGGGACTGGACTAGACCCTCTGCATAAGCAAGATAGTTATGTAGCTTGATTTGTTTAAGGGGCCCCTAGCAGTAGGATCAGGATTCATCACTGGTCCATGAACTTGCCTTTTGGAGCCCAGTACCTATGGCAGGACACCTTGCATAGCCTTGATGCAGGGGGAGGGTCTTTGAACCTGCCTCAATTGAATGTACCAGGCTCTGCTGACTCCCCACGGGAGGCCTTATTGAGGATGGAATGGCAGATAGGCTGGGGTTGGGGGAAGACTGGGGGAGTCAAGAGGAGGGAAAAGAGGGGATCTGTGGTTGGTATGTAAAATGAATAAAAAATGAAAAAGAAAATATGAACCTAAAAGGTAAAGATGTGGCTGATTAATTCATTTCTTTGCAACCTAACATATATCCCAAAGATACAGGAGTATACTATGAATGTTTGCAAGATATCCTTGCCCAATATAATATGATATAGAGAATTTAGCAAGCATAGGACTAGTAGGAGGGACAAAACAAACATATATAATATGCTGGAGAATGGAATCCTTATTTGTCTTTATAAAATGTGTTCTACTTGTCTTCTGAGTTTAGACCCTACATAACTTTACTCACATTCAGCAGTGTAGTTGAACTCATCCCCATCCCCCTTTCTTAGGAATGGCATTTTGAATGCCTATCCTCAATTTTATTGTTCTATCTGCTGTGAAAGTGAAGCAGTTTAGTTCTTTTTTGTAATAATATACAATGATAGTATCCCTAGAGAGAAGCTTTGGCATTTTCCTCATGGCACTGTGAAAATCTTCACATTTCTTTGGAGGGAGCCATAGAGATTTTTAGAAATTACCACTGTTCTATCATGTTGGAATGTCATTTTTAGCAACATTTCTTCTCTATTTTATTGTCTTGAGAAACGATTTTTGCATGGGTATGTGGGGGCAATATGCATGTTTATGGGCTAATGTGTAGGTACACATGCATGTGTGGATATGTGTGGAGTCCTGAAAATGATGCCAGGCACCTTTCTGGGTTCCTCTCTATTTTTATTATTGAGTCAGGATCTCTCATTGAATCTCCAGAGCCTTGCCCTGCTGCCTCTAAAGTTCTGGGATTACAGGATCTAGCCAGGACTGTCTACCATTTATGGGGTTCTAGGGATCAAAGTTCTGGTCATCACACTTGAGTGGCAAGTGTTTTATTCATTGAGCAATCTCCCCAGCCCCTATAAGATTTTGTTTGATGCGTTCTTTTTGCTTTTAAGAAGTTCATAAGCCTCTTTTTGGTCTGATATATACAGAAAACATTTTTTTCTTTCAAGTGTTTATAAAACCCCATTAATAATTAGCAATTTGCTAAAATATAATTCCCATATGGTTAGTAGCCATGAAATATAGTCATCATATCTATGTGACAACTAGGGCTTAGGAAGAAAGTACTCAACTAAGGCTCAAGAATCTCTTACTTCTCCTTACCCCAGACACAACACCCCATTCACTGTTCCACAAAGTCACCGGGGTGAGCATTCTAGCTCACCCTGTTCACAGCTGACTCCATGCTCTGATGCCATAGTCACTTTTAACATCTAGCACAATCTCCTTTCTAGACAGGACATTTTATGTTCTAATCCCAGTTTTCCATTCAGCCATATTTTGTGTCAGACCCTTATGTGGTCTGTGATTCCTAATCCACAAAGGCAGATAATAATTTAAATTGTTGTCAATTTCTCACAATTCCCAGGGAAAGAGCTACACACAAGAGTTCCAAAGGTACCTATCAGATACAATAGTACCCTGTGAGGTACTAGAAATGGTGTCCATGCAAGTTTTTCTCACATATGAAGGACTGAATTTCATGGTAGTAGAAGGCATGGTAGTAGAAACATGGTGGCAATATATCCACAGTTAGGAAGCAAAGGAAGACAAATGCTGTTGCTCAGCTTGCTTTCTCCTTTTTGATGAACTTTGGGTCCCCAGCTACAGGGTAGGTTGAGCTACCCACATTCAGCATGGATCTTTCCACCCTTTATCCAACACTATAAAAATCCCTCACAGACATACACAGAGGGATGTGTCCATTGTGATTCCAAATCCATGCAAGCTGACAGTCAAGATCAATCATCACAGCAAGACAACTTAGACTTTATCAAGTGTGATAACAGCAAAAGACAATGCATAGTTTATGTCTTTAATGTCCTCTCTCATCTAGGCCTCCTTTGTATTGCCATCCTAAGGCATCATGACCAAGGCAACTTACAGAAAGAGTTTATTTGAGACTTACAATTTCAGAGGGTGAGTCCATGACCACCATATTGGGAAGCATGGCAACAGGCAGACAGGCATGGTGCTGGAGCAGTAGCTGAGAGCTTACATCTTGATCCATAAGCAGGAGGTAGAGAGGTAACTGGGAAAAGCCTAAGATTTTGAAACCTCAAAGTCTACCCTTAATGACAAACTGTCTCCCATGAGGCCATACCTCCTAAACGTTTCCACCATGTGGGGACCAAGTATTCAAATGAGCTCTGAAGAATCATTTTCATTCAAACAACCTAACCCCCAAAGGTCTAGATAGTGGAGATTTGGACCTCAGGGGGGATGTTCTTTAAAAATGACCAAAAAAAAAAAAAAAGTCAATAAGTAATGCCTATAGAGAAGATTGAAGGTCACTGTAAGTATGCCCATAAAGAGAACTTCAGGATACCAGGCATGCTTATCTTTCATTTGCCTAATAACAAGTGTTATTTACCCCATACTTCCACCATAATGTTCTCATCTCAAATCAAGAACAAAGGAAACAATCAAACCCTGACTGAAGCCTCCAAATCCATGAAATGTAATAAGCCCACTCCCTTTATGTTACCACAGGTATTTCTTACAGTGAAGCAGAAGCAATGAGTGCAGAGAACTTCCATGCCAAATTAATATTCAAGGAAATACCTAAGGGTCAATAGAAGTTAGTCAACCAAATAGTATGATCATGACTAGACTCCAGGGGAGCAGAGAGTCTTCCTAGTATCTTGTAAACAGGAAAATGTTGAGCAGAATGTGATGATTTCAGTAAGGTGGGGGTGTAGAATTACTTCAGGAGTCATTAGGCAACTACCTCACTGTGTTTGCCCCTTTGTTCTTTAGTCCACATCCCTCACTCCTCACTGTCCACCCAGTTAGCTCTCAGCCATCAGTTACTACATAACCTCCAATAAGAAGTCCTCTCAAGCATTGTGTCGTACTTATAGGATAACATCTACTCAACCTGCTTTACTTACTACTCCAGAGCACAGACCAGTTTCCATAGTCTGCTCTCATTAGCTTCTTTCTGACTGTTTCATCCAAATCTGGATGCTCTGAGAGACAGGATATGAGATCCCCCATAGTCTGTTTATTTGACTTGTAGCACAGAACAAATGCATACATTTTTAAGTGAAGAGGAATAGAGACCATTAAAAATCCTATCTGTTATTATTGCAGCACATCTGTAAATTCGGTGACCTGTTTTGTAAGATTGGCGATTGGCTCTGGGCATGTTTTAGGGGAATAAATTAACTCAAAGCCTCCCAAGGAAAACACAGAAGTGACCCAGAGGATTGTTATCTCCTCAAGATAACATAGAAAAAGACCAGTGACAGATAGAGGCACAACCTGATTTGTTTCAGAAAAATCTATACAGACCCTGTAGTCTTCTGGAGAGAATAATTAATTATATTGGAATAGAAAGAAGTGCAAATATTTGGTTCCCTTGGTAAAAGGATGGAGTTCAGAGCGATGTGCAAAGCACACTTGAAAAAATCTTTGGAGACACAATTCACCAAAAAGGAAACAGAAAGCAGGTTATCAGCAGAGGAGTTTGTTTTTCTTCACATAGTGTTTCCATTTAGACAGGACCTTTTTATGCACATTAAAGAAAGAATTAATTTAAACCAATATATTCAGTTAGAGTATGGGAACAGCAAGTAACATCACTTCCTATTAATGCCTGCCCTCAAAGTCTTTTTAATAGCAAAGAAGGAAAAATAAAAAAGGGAGGTGGCATAAATGTAAGAAAGCAAGGGGATACTGAGAAAGGTAGGTAATGCTGGTATCTGCAAAGGGTCATGTCCCTGACTCACTCACAGCCTCAGGAGGGATCACAAGAGGTAACAGGAATGCTATCCTTATGCTTGTTATGCTAAGATGCACAGGGTAAATTACAAAGGGAAAATATTCTCTCTAAAAATGCAGTGTTGTTGCACAGACACTTGGATGTGTCATTGTTTCAGTTCTTAGTAATGGTGATGATCTCTTCTCAGAAAGCTCTTCAGAGTGAGAAAAGAATCTATGTTAATTGCAACATTACCATAAAATAATATAATCTCTACAAAAGAGGCTTGTCAACAAAGGGAACAGACCAGGTGTACAGCTTCATTTGCACTCCATCACTCCACTCTGGAAAACACACTCTCTGAATCCTGTACAAACATGAAGCTCCCCAAAGACCTCAGTTTGGGTCACCTAACAGCACATAGCCCCCTCTCCACATGCTTCACTGCTGACAAAGCACATACCTTCCACAGTTGCTCTCTTAGGCTGGATGGTGATGGCTCCTTCTGCGATATCTTCATGCTGATGCAGTGGGTTGATTTTGGATCCCCAGCTGTCTGACCCCACCCAGAGAAAATGGCCCACTTGGTCAGCTCTTTTGGCTGCTGCAAGGATCTGCCTATGGAAAGGAACACAAGAGAGCATATAGGTTTACAAACTGAACACAGGCATCTTCAAACTCAAGTAGAATCAAAAGAAGCTCTGCAGTCTCAGAACACAAGCAAGCAGTAGCAAAGGCTATGATAGGGATTTGTATACTGCATATGTAAAGAAATTCATAAACTCATAACAAAAAAGTCAATGCCCTTTGAGGGAAACAAGGGAAAGATGTTAGAATTCAAAGGTAAAGGAGATATAAACATGTAATAAACTGGAGATACATATTCACATGTATTAGAAATTGTGAAAGCACAACTTAGAAAAAGATTCTAAATGCCTTTCTCAAAATGGCCAAATCAAGTCTTGTTTTACTTCATTTTGCAACATTGGACTTCAGATGGAGCGGTAATATGTAGTAAATCTCACTTCTAGGAAATACTATGTCAATATAGATCATAGTTCTCCAGTCATTTATTAAAATAAGCATAATTCTACTTTCAACATAAAAGTTCATTTTCTATGCTTATAAATGGATACAGTTTGCAAATATCAAAAGCAGCAAGAGTAAAAGTATGAAAGGGAAAAAATGATATTAGTGAGAAAGTTATCAATATTGGGATGTTGACAAGAGGTAAAATATGAGAACACATGCACATGCATACGTATATCCACACACATATACACACTTCCATACATACACACACATCCACAAACAACTATACCCACATATACAAACCCACATACACACATACACACAGAAATTCTCATCACTCAGGACTTTCAGATTTCAGGTACCACATAAGTTCATAAGTAAATCAATAAAGATGTGTTTAAAAATAACATATGGGACAGTGAAAACTCAGATCACATTTTCTCTCTCCTGAACCAAAAAAAAAAAAAACAGACTGGTAATTTTCTAATAAAATCATAAGAAATTGTTCCCTAACAATGTGACATCTGAGCAACAAAAAGCAGAGGAGAAATTTTTGTGTGAAGTGAGGAAAGGAGTGGGTAGGAATAGGTACGTAACCGTGTATTAAATACTGAGAGATAAGGCTACTTAAAGGGAGTAGACATTTGCTTCAAAAACAAACATATTAGAAGAAAAAATTATTCTGTTTTTTTTTTTATCTACCCCTTTCAAAAAGATCTACAAATTTGACAGGAAGGAATCACTTAATACAATAGCCAATTCTATACCTGCTGAGACTCCCATCAATTGATAAGTCCATGTCTAGAGCAGGCAAGTACCTACCCCAAATCTCCATAGGTACAGAAGACCCCAGTGAAAAAGAAAAAACTAGCAAGGAAAAGGACACCACCATGGAGTGGAGAACAGATGTTACAGGAGGAAGGACAAAGTAACAAATTCACTTAGCTAAGGTGTGTAAAGATAACCAATAGCAAGATAAGGGAAAAACTAAGAACATAAATAAGAACTTGTGTATTAAAAATGAAAAAATGCAGTTACTTTTGAGAAAAGAAAGTAAGAAAACAAAACTAAATGTTATACATAAGAATGTTAAAATAAAAGTAAGATTACACACAGTCAAGATTTCCTGAAGAAATGTGTAGAAAAAATAATATTATTTTTAACAGTGGCTTTTAACTATTGCTAATAAGACAATTCCAGAGATCACTTCTATAGTTTATTAATTATTTACCAATCAACTGTTGAATTGAGAAGATGAATTGGTGAATTAAAAAAACCTAAACTGTTGCAAAAATAGAGAAACAAAACATTTTACAAAAGTACTAACTGGAAATAACAAAAATATCCTATAAAGTTGAGAGAAATTCAGAAAAATCCCAGAGAAATCAGATTAATTTCTTAAGAGACAAAGGGGAACAAAATATGAGAATAATAATGTAATAACAAAAAGTCTGAGAAAATATTTTAATTCAGAATTATAATATTTAACACATAATGAATTCCAATGCAAAGAGAATTTTCACATGTGCCCAGTGAGCCATTCACATTTGGAGAGATGAGGACATCTGGCAGAGATGGGAAAGTTAGAGGAAGCCAAGAAAACAGGTTAAGACCAGACACATATAAATAAATGAGCACTTACTCAAAGTTCAGACAGTGATTAAATTCTAATATGAGTCACAAAGGTTTAGGTAGAGTTTGTGCAATCTCTGTACTGCAGGAGAAAGCTGCAGTACATGAACAAGTTCCTTGTAAACATTAAACTGTGATTAACTAGAGGCTGTCTGTGTATAGAGAGGTTAGAGTTTTTATAAGAGATAATTTTAATTATTTTTTGTAATCATTTACTTTGACTTTTAATTTTTCTACAGAGTTGTGGGGGAGTAAAATTTACAGTACTCTTATTTTAAAGAAACTGTTACTTATTTCCTATGAGATTTACAATGGGCACATGTTACTTTCATGTGCAGAGTTATATTTTGAAGACACATTTTGTTCTTCCTTGAAATTCAAATTATCAATACCCATGACTGATTCAGCATTTAGCATCCCTTCAAAACTGAGATATTAATGCCATCTTATTCCTGTTTTCAAAGTATCGGAAGTTAATGTTGCAGGAAATATCAAAAATTTCCATCTCCAATGTATAGTTTTTGCGAAAAGAATCAACATTGTGGGGATTCTGTAATCTTCAGATGGTTCTGCTTTGAAGATCATATTCTAGAAGAAACATATGCACCAGATTTTTATCACTGTGCTCAGAAACCAAGATGCTAACACATAAATTGCAATATAGAATAATATTCAATATAGAAAGTAGCTCCATTACAAAAATACACATACTTTATGAGGAGATTATGTACATTTTCTACCCAAAATATACGCCATACACTACAGGACAAAAGTATTATAATCTTATTCAGAAGACTACAGTGGCGCACGCCTTTAATCCCAGCACTCGGGAGGCAGAGCCAGGCGGATCTCTGTGAGTTCGAGGCCAGCCTGGGCTACCAAGTGAGTCCCAGGAAAGGCGCAAAGCTACACAGAGAAACCCTGTCTCGAAAAACCAAAAAAAAAAAAAAAACAATTTTAAAATCTCAACACAGACATACATTACTAATGTATCACATGTTAGTGAATGTATAAAGTAGACAAGAAAAGACATAAAATGGTTGACAAGGATGTTAATAACATTAGGGGGAAACTGGAGCCCAAAGACCAATATAATGAAACCAAAACCTCACAAGTGACTAAAACACAAAGGGGAATAAAACAACCCAAGAGTGATGCAAACAGCATTGTGCCAGGAGAGAAATAATGCATTTAATGGCCATCCAAAACATTTTCCCACAGAAGTGCATATATGAAAGGGAACTTGAGATACACCAAGTTCAGCAAAACAATGCCATGAGCAAAGACATGTGCAAGAAGCACCCATACCAAACGTTTAGCTTGACAACTGCATATGTGGTATATGTAAGGCTTAAAATGATAAAACTTGAACCAAGACTTAACCCTGTTTTATCCCTAAACCTGCAATCCTAGCAACCAGAGGATGAGGCAGGAGGATCATGAGTTAGAGGCCAGCTGGGATTATAAAGTAAAACCCTGGAGTTGGGAGGAAGGGAGGAGGGGGAGGGAGGGAGAACAAGCAAGTGAACAAAAATACCAACCACAAAGTCCCGGGGAATAAAGCTTCTACATATCATTAAGCACTTGAGCACTAGACTCAGAATTTTATTCATTCATTCAATGGCATTGATTGAGAACCACCTATTCTGTTAGTATCAGTACTGATAATAAGGTTAAAAACACCATTCAAAAGTCATCTGGTGTAATGATGGCTACAGACAATGGACAATACAGACTCATTCGACAACATTCAACCATTAAACAACAACAACAACACAGGATGCCATGGGCATAAGTCAAAAAATTAAAGTATTATGAAAAGATTTTTCCAGAAATACTCTGGTCAGAGGTATTTTCCTTGAAATACACCAGAAACGATAGAAATACCTACAAAGGAGGGAACAGTAATGGCTTCCTGGCCAGCAGTGTATATAACATGGAGTGTGTAGGGTTAAATTAGACTAGGAAACCTCCACACAGGAGCACTTTAAAAGACTTTCATTTGACTTATGGAACAACTGAGATGTAAAGAAAATGGGAACTAGGGATAGAAACCTATTCAAGGACAGAGTGATGATTTATGTAGTGAAAATATTCTCAAATTCCACTTTCCAGGTAATGGTTTTGTGACCTCACTTGTGATCAAGGCCTTCACAGTGGGATGCTTGGGAGGGCTGTTGGGTAGGACCCATGGAGCAGGGAGAGGGAAGGAAAATTGCTGAAAAAGACCTTAGAAAATCTCATGGAAGAAATTATCATGGTCTGAACCCTTCAATCTTACACAGTAACAATAATTCACTTTCAAATTCAATAATACAGAATTTTAAGATACATGGTAAAGATTCAAAACATAACTGTTCCACACAAGGGAAGTATAAACTAACACATTTCTAGATGATTGTATTGATGGCCTTTTTAAGGAAAGGACAGATCTTTCTAGAATCTACCTTATAAAATGTTAGAATCTAAACACATCTAGAGCATGCAAAATAATGAATCTATGATTAAATTTTAAAAGAGGACATGTAAAATTCTATGTTCACTGTAGGTATGATATATTAGTCCGATATATTTACATATCACTTATTATATTATGTATTATTAGTACATATTTCCCATATTTATAGTTCAGCACACATATTTCTGTATAGGAAGTTTGCTATTGTATTTTTTTTATAACTTTGAAATTCTGTGGTGAAAAATGTAATTGTCAATCCACAAGGGAGAAGTTAAATAAACTGCAGAGTACACAGGTAAAATAAAATTATGCATATAGATTAAAAAACTGCACAGATCCACAAGCACTGATAAACAACACTCTCTGTTATAAAACACTAAAGCATGCTAGGTCAAGAGCAGGCACATGCAGTACATGTACAGGTACTTAAAAATGGATCAGGAGCATAGTACAGAATGTTTCCAGAATGACACATCAGAGACTGACAAGCCAGGAGCCCTGCTCCCCACAAGGGAGAACTTGCTAGCTAGTATACAGGGTGCAAGACTTCTTATTTGGTGTTTTGGACACTGTTAGAAAAAATTTTTAGCGTTTTCAGTTAGATGCAAATTACTATTTATTTTTAAAAAGACAAAAATAAAGACTCTAGGTGTAGGGAGGAGAGGACTGGACCTGCCTCAACTGAATCTACCAGGCTGAGCTGAATCCCCAGGGGAGACCTTGCCTTGGAGGAAGTGGGAATGGGGGTGGAATAGGGGGATAAGGCTGAGGGGTGGGAGGAGGGAGGACAGGGGAATCCATGGCTGATATGTAAAATTAAATTAAAAAAATAAAGATTCTAGACTGGGTTATGGTGTTCAGAAATGGAAGCAGGGGGCATTTTAGAAGAGATTCAAAGGGTAACTCTGCATGGTATGGCTGCAAATGCAAGTAGCTAGGCAAAAAGGGAAGTTAAAGACAAGTTTTCAGTGCAGGAAATCAGTGCAGAAAGGAATAGGCAGGTGTGGAATGTAGACATCTAACAGTTGGTATTCTCAGTTCAAATTCTGAGCAGTGAAGGCAGAATTATAAACCTTTTGCACTAACAAACACCGCTCTTGGGATAAAAGCCTGCGATATTTAGAACTATTTTTCTTAATACAACTTTTCAGAGGCCTAGTACTTTTTCTTTCTACCAATTATTCGATACATTTTGTTTTTAACAGAAATGAAACTACAGGAGAGCAAGGTGCTACTGCTTTTGTGGCTGACAAACTGTGTGGGACAGCAAGCACAAAAGAATTTACCACCTTGTAATTACAGCTCTGATCTGACTTTTTTCTCCTCTCCTTGCCAGCATCCTCATCCTTCTGCCTCCTAAAGCTGTGACATGCATAGGAATGAGGTTCACCAGTCATCCTTACTTTATATCCTCATCGTTGGCAAAAATCACGACGGCCCTGGAGTTGGGGGTGTCCAAGAGCTGTTTGATAATTCTATCAAAGTCAATGGTCCTGTCTTTGCGCTCTTGGGGGATTCTCACGGACTGGGCAATGCAGAGCCCACCTGTTTAAGAAAAGAAAGCAGAGTGTCAATAAAGTCCCAACAGAGATATCGAAAAAAACAGGGAAGATAGTGGGGGGGACAGTTGATACTGAGTCTATAGCACTTTCTTAGGGATGCCTTTGTTTCAGGAAGGCATAAGACATCATGCTTATTCTTGAACTATTTTTGCAAACCATGCAGTAAAGCACAGCCTCACTCTTTGTAATGCATTTTGAAAACTAATACTTCCCAAGAAAGCTAGTGGTATTAACTTTGAGGAAGTAGGTAAAGGGTGACAGACAAAATGTTGCGGATGGAGGTCTTTACAATATATGTCATGTGTTACGTTCATGTAATAGACACTGAAGCAACTAGTTTTCATATTTATGCCTGAGAATTTTCTGAACTTGAATTCCCAGACAGTTTTTTTTCTCCAACAATACATGACTCTCAGTGTTTAAAGATCAGCTCCAAAGAAATAAAATGAGAAGCAAAGGAGCCAACAAGAACACTGGCTATTACAAACAAAACTGTGTAGATCACATATGCCTGGTCAAGCCGCTGAAAATATGTTTCAAATATTCCGTGCTATCTTCCCAGAAATCAATATATTATAGTAACTAATGTCCCCTGCTTTGTGTTAGGGAACAGGAGGATTAAATAGATTTTTTACTCCATGCTTCTGAGAGTCTTCATGACCCCAATCGATTTTAATGAATGTCTGGAGGAGAACTGGGGGTGGGGGCAGTTTACTGAACAAATGATGGATCTTATCTTATTCCAACTATTGCTTAGTCATCACTCCTGAATATCGCATTTTACAAGATACACTTTCAGACAGGGGAGTGAAGAGAAAAGAAGGAGAGAATATATTTGTAGAAAAAATAAATATGAAGACCATCCCAGGGACAGAACACTTAAGCGGTAATGAAAAAACCACCTAGATCTTCCTGTCATGCACTGGGAAGACAAAAAACAAGCTTTCTTACACTTTGAACATGGGCATGTATGGGTATAAATAGGCTTCCACTACTGTGGAATAATCCTCTTATATATTGTAAAGATTTGTCACTCGAATTAGTCTAATAAAAAGCGGACAGGCCAGTAGCTGGGCAGAAAGTTAGGCAGGAAAGCCAGACTAGGAGAATTCTGGAAAGAGGAAGGGCAGAGTCAAGAATCACCAACCAGAATCAGAGGAAGCAATATGAGAATGTCATACCGAGAAAAGGTACCATGTCATATGGCTAAACATAGATAAGAATTATGGGTTAATTTAAGTGTAAGAGTTAGTTAGTAATAAGCCTGAGCTACCAGCCAAGCACTTATAAATAATATTAAGCCTCTGAGTAATTATTTGGGAACTGGACAGCAGGACAGAAACTTCTGTTTACATTCCACAAACACAGAAAAGCATAATCTCTGATCTGAAATTAAGACTCCACTGAACTTTAGACTCAGTTGGTATTAGTGTTATGCTAAACCATTTTCCAATTTCAGCTCTCAAGAAACACCTGTAATACTCTTCAATATACATATGCCCTACAATGCTGCAATCAGGTTAATCAATCTAGCTGAAATTTCTAGAACCATACATACAACAAGAGTAGATACTTCTTTCAAGTACAACTGAAAGGTTCATTAACAGAAACCATATCTTGGCCTTAAAGAAAAAGAAAATGAAAGCTCACAGAAACCATACAAAGTATATTCTCAGATCTTAACAAAGTGGACATCAATAACAAAAGTCATAGGAAGATCCAGATATTTAAAAATTCAAAATCAGACTTGTCCAATTACCCCTGAGTCAAATAAAAAGTATGCAAAAAGTTAAGTACTTTGAGAGGACTTAAAACTATAGTACATTGAAATTAATGGATAATAGCTAAAATAGTAGTTAGGTGGAAAACGTATTTATACTAGAAAGCAAGAAAGAATTAACATAGGCAAACTCTGCTCCTAAAGAGAGAACAGGTGAGTAAACACCAAGAAAGCAGAGATATGATAAAAAAAAATTAAAGCAAAAATCAATAGATTTGAAGTAGAGAAACAACAGAGAAAAATAGAGTAAAAATACCATTATTGAAACGGTCATTAAAAATTGATAAATCTTGAGCTAGGATGACCAAGGAGGGAAATCACAAAGACAATATGAGGGATAAAATAGAAATAGCATTTTATTATTTATTAAGCATTGCAAAGTTATTTATTAAGCAGCACTGTTTACCAGGTGAGAGAAGCCACAAGGCACAACGAAACCCACCATAAGAGTTTATTAAGGGAAGGGAATAGAAGGGGTATGCATAGTCCTATGGAATGACTGTGCAGGAAGAGAGGAAAGGAATAGGTGGAACCTGCTTTTATAGGTTTCCACACACACATACATGCATAAATGGGTTTACATAGCTATGCAACTCATGCATGTAGATTGTGTGACCATGCTGCACACAGATTACGTGATCATGCAGTGCACAGATTATGTAGGATGTAAAGCCCTGTGATGACTAAGCATCTTGCCTGGCTACTGGACAGTGTACACGAGGTCATGTAACTGGGGGAGTGGCTAGGAATTCTAACACATTATGCATTCTGTCCATGGATGTAATGAACTTTTGTACTTTTAAACACAGAAACATCAAGGAAATAGAAGATTTCTTGGAAATAACACAAATTATAAGAGCTGAATGAAAAACTGATCATCTGAATAATCCCAGATCATCTACATGATCCTATATAAATTATAAACAGCAATTTGATGTTTTAGCAATACCTTCATGAGAGAAAGATATAGGCTCAAATGGTTTTATTAAGGAATTCCAAAGATCCTGAAGAAAGCTATGAAGCCATCTACATAAGATCCTTCAAGAGCAAGTAGGTTAAGGTTTAACTCATTACATGAGGTCAGTATCATATAATGTTGCCAGAATCAGATGTTTTAATGGACAAGAAGAGACCCCTCTGGGTAAGGTAGGTTGTGGATTGATGTGGACTGTTAGGTGGACTGAGATGTCAGTCTGAGCTATTGGCACTATTTCAGGTGTCATTAAACTTGAATTCCCACCTCAGGAAGCATCATGGAGCCATGCAGTAAAGAACAATGGGGTCGCATGCTATCCTAATCTTGAGAAGAAAAAGCTAGCTATAAGCATGGCTCCATGGCATGAAGAATTTGATTCTCATGAGTGATAAGAAAAAAAGAAATAAAGAAAGAGAAAAGCAATGTTCCTAGGCAAAGCAGATACAATGGTAAGGCAAAAACTCCAAATTTTAACCATGACCAGGATATCTTGGTTTTGCTTCTAAAGATCTGGCCAGTATGAATGCCTAAAACCAGCTTCTACCCTCAGACAGAAGATATCACAAGGTTTCAAACAGAACACAGATACTGTTTGGTCTTCCAGTCTTGCCCCATCATCATTCATGTGGTTTCAGGTTATGTTCTGCCATTCAACTGTTTGCTGAAGTCTCAATAAGTTTGTGCTAAAGTTTGAAGGCAAATGCCAAGATTAAGTACAGAAAGTGAATCAAGATAAACTGATAGGCTAGGTCAGATTTCTCTCTGAGGTAAACATCTGAACTTGACTTCCTTCATTAAGGGTGGGCAGGGATAGGACTCCATTCAAATAATTGATTCACCTCACGGTTTCTACAACCAAGGATAAACTGTTGTATCAGTTCAATTAGATTCAGGGGTATAAAACTGAATTATGAAATTGCCTTTAGTTGTAGGGCTAGAATTGACCATAAATTGTTCAAGCGGTTGATCAACCTTATTAGGTCAACTGGTATGGACTGTGTTGGATGAATATTCTGATTTTCCTTAAATTTGAGTGTCAGAAAAATACTTCTAAATATCAAAGTAGTTGATCCTCTTTGTTAGATCAATGAATTGGGTATGAGGGATGATAACTTATGTTGGTTGATATTTGAGTCCTCAACTTGCTGAAAGAAGAGTAAAACTGGAAAGAGTCAACAGTAACCAAGTTTTTTTTTTCTTAAGGTGTCTACAGATCCTATATTTCAGACTGGTTTCTTGAATGTACATAAAACTATTGTGGAGTCTAGTCTAAAACAAGTTAAAAATGCCACAGTTTAAAAAAAATAAGAAGTATCTAAATATTTTAAAGGAAAACACTCTTGAAACCTATCTTTTAAAACTTTAACAGCCCAGGAGGTGGAGATGAGAAAATGAGGAGAAAGTTGGAGGGAGGCAGGAACTGGGGAGTAAATATGACAAAAATACATTGTATACATGTATGAAATTTTCAAAGAATAAAAAGAGTGCTTAAAACACTAACATAACACAGCAATGTAAGAATTATTATGTGGTAGCTAATAAGTGACTATGGAATATGGAATGGTAGGTTTAGAGTGAGAGAGGCATCTGTTCCTTCTGAACAATATACCACGGTAGCTAACCTTTAACGCACACAACCTTGTACCCACAGCATAGAAGGATCCCTGCCAACAGTGACAATGAGCTTCACTGTATTATGAATGTGTAAAGAACCTGACAACATGGCAATGACCTATGTCACTCTGAATAGCACTGTTTTAATTGGAAATGCTGTGACTAAGAATTGCATTGAAAATGGTATTATGATTTGTAAATGTCCTCTTCATTGCAATGCAGTTTTTCAATCTGAAGCTGCTTTCTATACTTGGCTTAGAAAAGTAAGATAAACTAAATAACAGTATTCATGTCCCTAGTTGCTAACTAGGATAGAATTACTTATTTTGTTCTTCTCAGTGATTTCACTTTGCTCATGGAAAGCTCATCTATGTCGGCTCCCGTGTTTATTTGATATTCACATAGCATTTTCATTCATTTATTAACTTTTATACACTTCTTACTTCTATGTAGGATAACTGCACCAAAGCAAAAGGGTTAGGCGTCATGGGGAGAGAGGAGGGAAGAGTAAGCTGTATTCATGTTAGTGTATATACACACACATGCTAGTGTACTATAGAGCATCTAAATGCAATCATATATCAGAACAATATACTTAGCTAGCATCCAGTTGTTGGTTTGGAGAAACCTTTCAACAGAGTAAACAATGTGTCCCTTGAAAAATGGACATTAAGAAACACCCAATATTTAGCCTGGTCACCCTTCAGTGTAAAGAAGCAAGAAGTGCATAAAAAATTAATGAACGTATGAAAATGAAAATGCTAGGTGAATATTAAATGGACAAGGGAGTCAACATGGATAAGCTTCCCATGAGCAAAATGAAATCACTGGGAAGAACAAAATAAATGATACCATTGAACCATTATTCAGTGAACCAAATGCCCTCACTTTAATGTGGATATAAGTGCCAGATTGAGTAAATGACTGTACAAAAATGAATGAAACCTCCTTACAGAACAATTCCAAATGGAAAGCACAGAGGAAACACGGGAAAGAGAATGCCATTAGTGGAACACTTTAATAGTAACTGTTGCCTTTGGGTCACACTGATGAGCACTGGAGTCTGTGTAGGAAACTTTATGATAAATTGAACATTTATGTTCCCTAAAAGCATTTACCCCCCAAATGCATGTTAACTACTTTGGTGACTATAACATATTACTTTAACATCTTCGATACTCTTTGAGCAGGTGGGTATAAATTCTTCTTGGCCTTTGAATGCAGGTCCTATGGTTTATATGTGTCTGTTCAAATTTCTTATGTTGGAACCTCATGCCCAATGCCACAACATTCAGTTCCCAGGTGATACTGATGATGCTGGTCTGGAAACTACACTGGATGAACCTGCTGTAGGCAACATGGAAGTAGATGCTGAGAAATACTCCTTTGTGTACCCCCACATGAGTTACAGCTAGCTCTGGGAGGTGGCAGTGATATTGTATACTTATATTCCAGCCCAAAGAATCTCTGAGGATGGTGGCCTGGGGGGAAGGAAAGGGATGGATCATTATGCTTTGTTATAAAGTGCACAATGGTGCAGAGAAAGAACAATGGAGAAGGTGTCTGTGGGTAGTGGTCAACACTATCTCAGTGTGGTAATTCCTCCATGTCTGGCAGGCATTATGCAGAGGCAGGGAATGAAATGGTCTGTAAAGTGTCCTGGGGCTGCTGGGGGGAAGTCATGGCTACTTTACCACCTTCTCTGCAGGAGAAGAGGAAGCATTTGGATGGAAAGCTGGCTTCCCATCACGATTCAATTACAGCTGAATGATTAAGCAAATGAGAGCAAACTCCATTTGACTATTCCGTTAGTGGAGGGGCGGTTCACACTCTCAGTTGCTGCTCATGGAGTGCACATTGGGGCAGTTGATAAGTAGGGTTTCATGACTACAGCATGGAGATGATCACCCCCTTTTAACTGAGAACTGCCCACAGGTGAGCCTAATCAAATACCTTAACAGAACAGAAATATGGTCTATTATCATGGTAATGGGGATGAGCAAGTACATAAAGCTAAAACTTGAGCAAAGAAAGAAGATTGGAACATGAAGGAAGAGAGGTGAGCATGCTGTTTTCATCTGCTCTTGGAAGGCATCCCTTGTGCCTGCTCAAAGGAAAATCACCTCATTTGCATCAGATCCATAGAAAAAGGCTTAAAAACTCACTTAGGCTGTAGGCAGATGACTTCAACACAAGCATTCAGATGAAATGTGTTATGTCAGAGATATGCCAACCTGAGGGGGGAAATCTGTGTCCTGGGGGGTCTACCAACAAAGAGGGGATCTGGAATGTCACCCCCAATATACTCTTGGTGTTCACTTTCAGCTGGACTATTTTTCCATAATGATGACTCAGCACATATGATCATACTTTCACCCCCACACTGGTGTCCTACTGAATGCTATTTCCCCCATTTTTGGTTTTGCTTCCAGCTAAGTCTCTCCCATGCGTCTCATTTTGCCTATTGTATGTAATGTTACTACTGCACAAATGCAAGCCACATTTGAAGAAATAGTTGTTCAGCAGCTGGAGCTTAGGAATCTAACTTTTAAAAATTACTATTCTTTTAAAATTTTATATACATGCTTGTGGGCATAGTGTTTGTATGTGCATAATGTGTATGTAGGTGCCATGGAGGCAGAAATAGGGGCATCAGATCCCTTTGATTTGGAGTTACAGGTGCTTATAAACTGTCTTATTTGGGTTCTGGAAACTTAACATGGGTCCACTACAATAGCGACATGTGGGCTGCAGAGATGGTTCAGCCATTAAAAGTACTTTTTGATGTTGCAGAGGACCTGATTTCAATCCTGAGCACTCAATAGCAGCTCACAGTTGTCTGTAACACCACTTCCAGAGGATATGACACTCTCTTTTGGCCTTCATGGATACTGCATGTACATGGTGCAAAAACATGCATATAGGAAAAGCACCCATGCATGTTAAAAAACATGAACAATAAATTTTAAAGAGCATCAAGTTCTGTTAACTGTTTAGCCAAAGCTCTAGACCCAAGAATCTAACTTTTGAAAAGTATTTCCTTTACCTAGCCAAGTTTTTAACCAATAAACATTGCAATTTCTCAGTGCTATGAGATGGAGTGTCCACAAACAGTAGAATTGGGCAGCATTATTATAAAAATTACAATTGAAAAGTCATGTCACTGGGGCTAAAGAGATGGTTTGGTAATTAAAAGCTCTGGCTGCTCTTCCTGAGGACCTGGATTCAATTCCTAGCATCCATATGATGGTCTACAACTGTCTCTAACTCCAGTCTCAGCTATCCACTGCCCTCTTCTGGTTGTCACAGGCACTGCACACATGTGGTACACAGACACACATTCAAGAAAAATACTTGTATTTGTAAAATGAAAATAAATAAAAGTTAAAGGGAAACAATTTAAAAATAGTCATGTCACTAACTGGACAACTCCATTCTTGCCACCTCAGCTTTGAATGGGAGGGCAAGTTTCAGTAGCTTGAGGAGACAAGCTACTGAGATAATAAAGAGAATCTCACTTGGAAATCAATCTTTTCTTCATTTGGAGCTGAAAGCTGGTAGGTTTTGTCCTTCTCTGGTAGGGAGCAATCTGTAACAGCAAGAGACATCAGGAGCCAAAGTACAGACTTCTTCCAATAAACCCTGTTGCTCTCCTAACTGATTATAGATTCTCTTCCATCTAAAAGCAGAAGAGGAAACAATTTACAGTCAGCAGGTCAGTGTAGGCAGAGCCTTTCCTAGTGATGAGGCCTATTACTTAGCTATGCCAATTCAATTTAGCAAACACTGAACTGATGCAGTGATAGATTTGTAGGGTTTTTTTTAACAAGAAACAAAATATGTTAGTAAAAGGATTATCTGAGTTAAGCAGAGAACTCAGATCAGGGCAGAAGAAGATCATCATTGATCTGAATTGAGAGACTGGGTGATAATTTTCAAAATCAGATGTCATTCCATATGTCTTTTATTTCTTAATATATTCAATACTATCCTTCCCTCCTATTAAGCAGAGATGTTTTGAAGTTAATTGCCTCTTTAGATTGCAGGCTAGTATTAGGATTTTCATCTTTCAATGATTCATGCTAAATGACCATATATTGTCTTACCCTCATATATGGTATGTCACATATGGAGAGGAAGATAATTGAATATAAGGGCATGATATATCTGTTTTCTCATAATTCAAATATTCAGTTATTGAATGTAGGTTCCTGGAGACTCTGGAAGTAGGTGGGGCTTATGTAACTCTGAAAGTGAAGAAAACATACAAATCCCAGAATATCATGAAACCTAGAAGGTTCACCAGATCCCTCCTTAAAGTTATATAAGCAGTAATATTTTCTAGGAAAAGGATGCTCTCAGATCTATGGGTCTGCTTGAAAGTTGTGGAGGGAGCTCCAAAGATGTACCTTTCCTGAACTGTCACCCAGCTAGGATAGACTTTTCTTTGAGGCATCCATGTTTCTATAGTTAACCCCTCATTCATACTTCTGTAACTACGTCAATAAACTCATTGGCTCACTAGCTCAAGTTTGGGTGTAATCATTTATCTGGTCTGGCGTCAGTGTCACATCTGGATAAATAGATATTTCTTCCCGTTTCCTCAGAAAAGTCCTACACAAATGGGTTAAAATTGGATATGGTATCTAGTTAGAGAAATCAAAGACTGTATGGAAGAGGTCATCTGAGGTTGATAGTTTACATCGGTGGAGATGAAGAACTGGAGAGGGAAAGGCCCAAGTTCATTGTGGATATGACTGCCCAGCTGCCATTTCCCCTGAAGCTTTGCTAATAGATCTAAGTTTTTGCTAAGAGTGGTGAGGTTTGCATCTCCAAGCAATAGCTTACCTCTGGTCACAACAAAGTTATCAGCTGGGTTTAACTTCCAGCCTCATTCTGAGTAGGAATGACTACATGTCACTTAAAGGACAAATTTGCAGGTAATACTTCAGGGGCAAGGGGTAGGTTTTTTTTTTTTTTTCTTTTGAAGTGGGAGAGGGGTAGAAAGCGAGCCTGTCAGGGCCTTTTCCTCCAGCCATGGCTACATTTTGATTTATGGAGCCATTATTATGCTCTTGGTGCCATCAAGCCATAAATGAAATTATGAATGCCAACTCAAGACCTATTAGACTGATAAGTCAGAAAAAAAGTCAAGAGAACCAAAGACTTTAATAAGTCATCACTTAGACAAAGAAACAGGATCAGGTGCTCCCCAATTCCTGATATGGGAACTAATGGGGCACCTTCTTATGTAAGCTGTCCCTAGTCAGTTTTCTGTGCTTAATAAATAAACAAAGTCAAAAGTGATCTTTGACTTCAGTGACTTTTTATCTGAATACAAAAGGACAGAAAATCCTTGACTGTGAAAATTTTCAAGTAGATCACAAAGAAAAAGAGACACCTGGGGAATCATGTACTATAATGAAGACCAGAAGAAATGAAAGCAAAGTCACCTTTATGGGTTTGGGAACAAGATCGTTAGGTAATAGCAGGACAGACAGAGGAGGAAAAGACATGGAGGAAATAGAAACAATATTAGGAGATAAAGAATTGGCAACTGAAACACATTTCTGGGGACATCTGACTGGGTTACTAATTATTCTTAGATGTGAACTCCGAATAATCTTTGAGAAACCCGTTTCCCATTCTAGATTGCGGAGAGGAAGGAAAGAATGAAACAATAACAACTGCATTCGCCAAGAATATTCTCAACCCCAGAGCAAAGGGAACATTCCACACAACATGGAAAGGTAGGTTTGATGGCAGTGAAGCCAAATAAAGACCAGTGGTACTAAAATTGTATAATCAGGTTTGAACTGCATAAAACTTCATGTGGCAAATCTACGAGAATCTTCCAGTTGGTGTGCCAGGGAAACACACACTTTATATTCAAAGCACTATTTTTATATGTTAGTAACAAGTGAGCCCACATCTTCCAGCCAAGAAACATTGGAAAGCAAGTCCTCATCAAAGATGCTAAGGAAGTTCAGTGTCGTTCTTTGGTCTGACAAGCACCTGCAGCAAAGTTTGGGATGTGGAGGTTTGAAGCAATGATAATACTTGGGGCAGTAGACTGAGCAACAAAAGTGCCTGCAGGTCTTGTAGGGAGCTCCAGCAGAGAGGCACCTTTCCTGAGTTGCCCCCCAGGCTGGAGTCAGGCAGCTTCCTTTTAAGTCATTCATCACAGAGGAAGTTGTAGGGCTTTCTCCTGTGGTTTCTGATGTTGTGCTGTGAGTCAGTTCTCTTGCCTCTTTGTATTCACATTTTCCCTACTGATTCATCCATTCCTTCAAAACACATTTATTAAACAGCTGCTAAGTTTCCATACACTATGTTTCTGGGTATGTAGCAATCAACATGAAAGAAAGACTTCCCACTCACTTACACAGTGATATGTACTAACAGGGCAACTCTCCTTTTTAAATATTTTCTTTCAAGACAGTGATGTCCTATACAATTGCTATGAGCTAGTTACAACTGCAATCCCAGCACAGAACATCTTGTCCTCAAGAACAGCTGGTATCCTGGCAGGTCGTGAGTGGGTTAATGAAGAATGTGCTCTCGTTCAGGAAGCCTTGGGAAGGCAAGCTGTTCCTTTCCTTGAGCAAGAAATAAGAAATTGGCTTATTTTTCACAGTCACTGGTCTTTCCTGTGACTAGATTATTCTCACCAGTCAAAACCAATTGGCATTTGTCTCAAGGAAGCTCCTCTGCAAAGATGTCTTTGTGTCCCAGGACAATTAGAAAGGGTTAATTTCTGAATTTCAGACTTGGCTGGAATCTCCAAACTGCTGTTTCCTTTCAGTCCGTTCGTGTGTGTGTGTGTGTGTGTGTGTGTGTGTGTGTGTGTGTGTGTGTGTATGTGTGTGTGTGTGTGTGTGTGTGTGTGTGCCATTATATTGTATTTCTAATTTCAAGATAGAATTTTATATTTGTGAATTTCCAGTAATGTACATGTATATTTATTCTAGTACTGTAGTATTGTTACAGGCCCTATAGAAGAACCTATTTATGTTGCTTTTCTAGATGGCCACATTGTCAAAATATCTGCTGAATACTTATCTTTATAGCCATAGAGTTTAGATCCATAGATTTGTGCTGCTTTCAACCTTGGTCAGAGAAGATTCTTATCACCACGATGTTAATTTAGAGACACATTACTGTTCAAAGTGCAGAGAGTGAGGGTTGGGGGTGCTCAGCTACAGATGAGCTGTCATTCTCATATTGCCTAACCTCCCTCAAGGTTATGGGAAAATTAATGACACCAGTATTCTGACCATTCTTCATTGGTTCTCTATGTTCATTCTCTACTGTAACAACTCACCTTCCTCTATAACAACTTTTCATTGATTCCAAAAGTTTTTCACAACTTTATTTTAATTTATATTGTTTGTTTTGTGGTATGGGTTTTGAAACCAGGGCTACAAGCATACCAAACACGCCTTCCACCACTGAATTAACGCCTCAGCCCTGTCTGTATGTTTGCTCAAACACTACCATGTACATCAAGCACTGGACAGAAGTACAGACACTCATCTTCCTTGTAGATGGGTGACTGGACCTTAGAAATGAAGCAGTTTTCTTCAATCCTTCATGTCCAGAGGTAGTTCTAACACAAAACAGAGAAATTTTCATCTTTTTCCCAGAGCTACTGACTTGGAAGCTCTAGTGAGATTTCCCTCATCTTCTGCACCTCTCTTCCCTCTATCACATCTTGCCTTCATTCTTGTATACATTAATAAAATAAAATGAGTGCAATACTTGCAGGTCCTGTACAGTCTTTTAGGCTACCGAACTCTCCTGAATAGAGAACTGTGGTGATATATTGTGTACCCGAATATATTGTGTACCCTAATAAATTTATCTGGGGATCAGAAGACAGAGCCATCCATTAGATTAGACATAGAGGCACAAAAGTAGTGGCACACACCCTTAATCCTATCACTCAGGAGGCAGAGGTCTGTCTGGATCTCTGTGTGTTCAAGGCCACACTGGAAACAGAACCAGGAGTGGTGGTACACACCTTTAATCCCAGTACTAGAGATCTCATGACTTTGCTCCCAAGTATTTGGGAAGCACACATGCCTTTAATCCCAGCACTTGGAAAGAAGGAAGATGGCAGGGTACAGAAAGGT
Organism: Peromyscus californicus insignis; assembly: GCF_007827085.1. Lineage (NCBI taxonomy): Eukaryota > Metazoa > Chordata > Mammalia > Rodentia > Cricetidae > Peromyscus > Peromyscus californicus. The sequence continues at coordinate 125,821,200 of NW_026294584.1, read as the reverse complement.
GTATAAGGCAAGACTGGCTGTGGCTTGTTCCATTTCTCTGATCTTTCAGCTTTCACCCCAATATCTGGCTCCAGGTTTTCAATTAATAAGACTATTTAGCAATTTATGTGACAGAGAACTTTTTTTGGTAACTCTTTCATAACAAACCATTTTTCTATAGTTATGCTGAGGCAGGTATATTATGTCAACCCTTAAATATTTTCCTATGCATGTCTTCTTAGAAGGAAAATAGAAAGCTCAACATTCCTTTCAATGGCAAATAAGAAACAATTAATACTCAGAGCTTTAAGTTTGTTGTATGTGGTTGATGAAATGTCTCATCACCTGAATTAAATTCTATACAGAAATATGTAAAGTATTACACACATACAGTTATGCTAGCAGTATGGGTAGGTTTGTTCAAAATAAAAATTAGAAAGACAATGTAAATAATTGTCATTGAACTAGTGACCTCTCCATGCTTGGAGATAAATTGATCCTTAAGGATTCTGTCTTTTTTGAACCCTTTGCTGCAACTCTCTTTTTTACTTATTGTTTCTGCTATGATCTATCCTTACTGCAGCAAACTATTGCTACATTTAAGACTTAACAGACTACACATATCAAAAAGAGCCATCTTCAGAGGATTTGAACATTTATCATTGTTAAAGAAATATCACTCTTTATCAGTGTGAATGTCTCAAACCAAAGAAGTGGAAACAGATGAATCCTGCCTCCAATGGCTTTAGAAATGTATCATCTTCCCCATTGTCACAGAGCTTAGAGAGAGTGCTTCCCTTCCCCAGGAAAGCATGCATTATTTAAAGCCCCTGCCAGCTTATGGTTCTCTAAGCACAAAGGAGGCCTTTTAGCATCATACTCATCCTCTTTGGGCCCAAAATCATGCATAAATGGTTCCGAAGTGTAATGGGTAATTTTAATTGTCACCTTGATGAAACGTAGAACAATCTTGAAAACAAACCTCTTGACGCATCCATGAGGGAGTTTCTAATTTGGCTAATTGAGGTAGGAAGGCTACCCTAATTGTGGGTGGTACCATTCCTCTGGCTAAGGATCAAGGATTGAGTAGATGTAGAAAGCCATCTGAGTACCAATACTCATCTCTCTCTGATTCCCAACAGCTGATGCAATGCAAACAGGGGCCATATGTTCTTACTGCCATGACCTCCCAAAACTGTACTCAAAAAGAAACTTGCCCTTCTCTTAAGTTGCTTTTTGTTGTAGGTTTGGTAATAGCAAGGAGAAAAGTCCTGAATATACTGAGTTGGAGAAGATTCATTGAACTGTTTACAGTATAATACTGAGTTCATTGAATTTTTCAAGAGTATTAGAAAAAAATATTTCAGGCATTTCAGGGTCAGAAACCTTTTGCAAGGGAAACTCCTAGGAATCTGCAAGGATAACCCCAGCAAAGATTCCTAGCAATGGTGGATGCATAGCCTGAACTGGCCATCTCCTGGGACAATCCAGGACTTCCAGTGGAGGGATTGGGGCACCTGCCCAGCCACACAACATTTGACCTACAGTCTGTTCTGCCCTGCCTATGGGATGTGTGGCACAGCCATATCTGAATGGAATGGCAGAAGTCATAAAGCCAGCACAGCTGCTTGACAAAGATCCAGCAGAGCTGAGCCACATGATCACTGCCATACCACCTTTGGTTTTTATCTCCACCTGTTGTGTACTTGAGACACTTAATATTTATACAATTTGAGGATATTTGATTGATGGAAAATTTCTTATGAATCATTTATGCCTTCTCTGTGGTGATATTGTGTTCCCCAAAATATTTTGCACCCTAATAAACCTATCTGGGGTCAGAGAACAGAACAACCACTAAATACAAAGACTAGAAAATGGTGGCACACACACCTTTAATCCTATCACTTGGGAGGCAGAGATCCATCTGGATCTCTGTGAGTTCAAGGCCACACTGAAAACAGCCAGGAATGGTAATTCATGCCTTTAATCCCAGGAAGAGTTGGCAGAAAGGTATATAAGGCATGAGGACCAGGAACTAGAGGCTGGTTAAGCTTTTAAACTTTTAGCAGCAATTCAGCTGAGATCTATTTGGATGAGAACTCAGAGGCTTCCAGTCTGAGGAAACAGGATCAGCTGAGGAACTGGCAAGGTGAGGAAGCTGTGACTTGTTCTGCTTCTCTGATCTTCCAGCATTCACCCCAATGCCTGGCTCCAGGTTTGTTTTTATTAATAAGACCTTTTAAGATTCATGTTACACTTCTCCCAGGAATACTTGAAGGTCTTCTTTATACCTTGGAGGTTGTGACACACAAAGAAACCAGAGGTCTCTTTATGAGGCTATGAGACATTCTTGAAACATATGTCTCTGTACTTAAGATATTCAAAACAAAGTAAACTTAAAAATGTCAACAAGATTTGGTGGGCTAGAGGAGTTGGCCGCAGTTCATATTATAAGCCTCTTCCCACTGTACACTCAATTACATGGCATACAACTCTGCCCTACATAGAGACATATTAATGAGCAAAGTATGGAGTGTAAAGATGATAAAAGAATGAGATGTCAATACCTCCCTCTCTTAGAAACGTTAGCTCATGCTGAGCCACTATAAAGTCAGATGACCAAGAAACAACAGAATGCCAGGATTAGGCATATAGACAAATTCTATAAAGATATAAATGTGAGCATTGAATGTATTATGCCAGAATTTGAATAATAACTGCATCAGCTTTAGCCTGAGGATTATTCCTGGGCACTCTGACCACTAAGTTAATAATACACTGCATGAGACATGGCAAAATGCCCAGGGTGGCTTGAAGATTTTGTTTAGTCTAGTGTCCTTGAAGCAACCAAAGCTACCAGCCTGAGAACATGCTGTCATATGCCTCTAGGGTCATGAGGTTAATGAGTAAGAATGATAACTCTGCTTATCAATGATGTCAAAACTTGAGGAAAAATGATTGGAAATGATAACTCTGTTCTGTCATAGTTTATTAATGATGACTAAAAGATGAGCAAAAGGAAGTGAAACACATGTCCAAAACCAAAAGTGATATGATCTATGTTTTGGAACATCATGAATGTATCCCTGTTTACTAAATTCTGTATAAAGAAAAACTCTGGCTGCTAGTCAGTCAGGCTGCAAGATTCTCCCGACCACCATGGCCTGGCTGACTTCCTTCCCCTGCTGACTCTTTACATCCTCTGCTGGCACCTGTCCCACTGGGGATGTCTCCTGTATGCTTCCTCTCTGTTCATCTCTCCTAAAATGAAACTAAGAAGTATCTATCCCTTCTTAGTTTCTGATTCCTCCTTCACTGCTCTTGCATCCATCCATCTTCAGACCCTGCCCTTATCCAGAGCACGGTGGAATGGGGCACAGAAATTGTGGGAGTGACTAAGCAATGACTGGTCCAGCCTCAGAACCATACCACGAGAGTGAGCCCACCCCTGACAATGTCTGGAGTGCCAGGACCCAGAAGCTGGATTCTCTAGAGTCCTAGGATAGAACCAAACACAGTTTGAGAAAAAGAAAATAAGTCAAGGTAATAATGCCTAATGATATTCTGCTATACTCAAAGAATTGTGAGTACTCCAATTGTCATCAGAGTCTTCATCCAGCAACTGATGGAAACAGATGCAGAGACCCACAGCTAACCCTTGAGTCAAGCTTGAGGAATCCTATCAAAGAAACTGAAGAAGGATTGTATGAGCCACAAAGGGTCAAGGGCATCACAAACGAACCGACAGAAACAACTAACCTGGTCTCATATGAGCTCACAGAGTCTGAAATGATAGCCAGGGAGCTGGCATGGGACCCACCTAGGCTCTCTACATATGTGTGACAGTTGTGCAACTTGGTCTACTTGTGGAATTCCTAGCAGTTGGAGCTTGGACTGTTCCTAATGCTTTGATTGGCTTTTGGGAACCTATTCGTCATACTGGATTACCTTGCCCAATCTTAATACAAGGTGGGAAGCTTAGTCCTACCTGAATTTGATATGCCATGATTTGTTGATACCCATGGGAGGCCTGCCCCTTTCTGAACAGAAACAGAAGAGGAGTGATTGGGAGGGAGAAGAGAGGAGGTGGGGGAAACTATGGTGGGTGTGTAAAATAAATGAATAAATTTAATTGATTAAAGAAAGAAAAGAGTTTCAAGCAAGCTTCTCCATCTCCAGATTTATGGATCTGCTCTTAGAAATATCTCATTTGTCTCCTGGTTTTCCTTGGAGAATTTCCACGTAAGAGTCATCCAGTTTAGGGATTCAGTATTTAGGTGCTTAGGTTATATGGGAGAGTTTGAAGGATTTCCTGCAATAATGTACTAATTTGCAAAGAAGGTCTGACTTACTAGATCGACCACACCATTGCAATACAAAAGCAAGCTATGTCCAAGAATCAGGAAATAGAGCCAGCTTCAAAAGTCTCCCATTCAAAAAGATGATAGCTCAGACTGGCCATAGAGGCACAGTTGTGGAGTCTCAAAACTGAAGAAATGGATTCAGAAAGTCTATGAGTTCAAAGGCAGTTTGAGCAAGCATGTTTCATAGCAATCTGAAGACCAGCCTTGGTTATGTAGTAAGATAGGATATCAAAAATTAAAACAAAGAAAACAATAGAGTGTGCTGTTAGTACTGAATTAAATGATTTTTCCCACAAAAAACTTACAAATATACTAATTTTTTGGGACATGTTCAGGTTCCTCAGGTTTTCTTTTTTCTTTCTTTCATTTTTTTTTTTAGCAGAAATGAAACACATGTGAGTATTCTCAGGAGGAATAACTTTATCTTTAATAACTTCAATGCAAACTTTATCAACAGCTTACAGCAATCTTGAAGGGAGGAGAGACATGCATACAGATAGTTCCTCAAATCCCAGGAAGGGATGTGAGTGACTTAATTGAAGCATGGACCACTGTTAAGGCAATATCTTCTCTATTACGCTTTTTTTTTTCTTAAAGAATGAGAGACAGCAGGGTATTCTGTCCACATCTGCCATTGAATATTCAGAGGTTCTGTAAGCCCAGTAAAAAAGTAAATGGAAAGGAGAAGACCATGGTTCATGCATAAAAATGAAGTCAATGCTTTTGAAGCCACTAGACCTTTAAATCAATTGCCTCCCATAAACAGAGTACACGGTTAGTATCAGAGAAATCAACAGGTAAGAGAAGGAAGGTGGATAGATATCACACAACTGCTACCATGGGAAAGTTAGAAGTAAAAAACTGCAGGAACCAATTGGCCAGCAAAGAGGAAAACCACTACCTACTTAATTGGAATGCCAACTGCAAAATACTAAGACAAAGCAAAACAAAAACAAAGCACAGAACCTTGTATCAGCAAATATGGATTTTACTTTAAATTAAACCAAGCAGTGACTTTACCAGTTATGAGCATTCTGAGCTAGCTTTAGACAATTCCCTCTGAAAACAAGAAGGTGCATTATACTTCTCACCAAAAACCTTTAAATGTCCGTGTTGCTACATTTTGGCAGCATTGTAACTTATACACAAGAACTCTACCCAATCATCCACATTCATTTTCTAGGTTGTCCAGATGTCCTTAGCTTCAGCTCCAAAACCTACCGCAAAACTGAAAACACGTGGGCCTTGGTTGCCACCATGAGAAAAATAGAAAGCAGAAAATTCTGTAAATAACATGGTAAGTAGAAAGGTAGCGGGGCAAAAAGAACCAAGAACTTTGTCTTGTAGGGCCAAGGTCAGAGCTGCCTTACCCATAGGACATGGATATCACAAGCCTATCAACAGGGCATAGTTGTGTTTAGAAAGTAGAGGTATATGCACCTTGAGAAAGCCCTAGCATGCACACCTTTAGACACTGGATTTTAAATGTAGCCCAGCTGTAATTCCACGCAGATGATACCCTACGGTGTTTGCTTTACTGCCTGTATAGTATCAAGTTACTTCCTCTCATCTTAGACAAGTGTGCTAGGTCCCATACCATCTTCACATAGGATCTTTATTTAATAATGCAGACATCAACACTGCAGGTTAACCAGGGGAATTTAGAGGTGGGGCTAGTGGGAGCAGACAGACAGGAAGCAGCATCCTGTATTAGGGAATTTTAAAAGGCCATTCATTGGCTTATGATCTTAGTCACATGATGGCAATAGCAACACCAAACAATCAGAGAAAATACTATTTTTGTTCATCTATGTTAGGAGTCAAGAAGCTTGGATTTTTGTTTGTTTGTTTTCATTTAAAGAGCCAAATATTCAATGTTTAGACTTTATGGGAATACAGTTTCTGTCACAGCTACTCAATTCTCTTGTAACTCTACAGTAGTCAAATGCCTTTGACAACACATAAGCAAACAGTTATTTCCAAACAGAAAATTTACTGAGATAGACAGTCTGGAAAATCTATCATGCAGGATCAAGCTTACTAGCTCATAGGCCAAGTTCTAAACAATGGCTGAAATAATTGATGCATTTTAGCAAGACACATGCAAAAGCCAAATTTGTATCACTTGTACATTCTTCTGTTGTTTCGTGTGCTTTCCTCACAAAATTGAGGTGATTATTTTTAAATATTGTACATAGTGATGGGTCTCAGGAGGACACATTCCTCTCCCTGTAGCTTCTTTTGTGTCTTTCTTCCTCACTCCCCCTAGAAACTTTCCTCACACAAGTGATTTAACTTCACATTGTGCACATCTCTCTGTGTGATTTTATGTGTATACACACGTGCACACACACACACACACACACACACACACACACACGATTCACAAATGAGAGGAAATATTCAGCATCTGTCTTTCTATATCTCTTTAATTTAATATAATAATCTCCAACTACATCTATGTTCCTGCAAATGATATAATTTTATTTTTCTTTACAGAGACCTAAAACTCCATAGTATATAGAAATGTCATGTTTTCTTTATCTGTTCATCTGTTCGATGGATATAAACAACATGGAATTATACTGAAGACTAAATTGATTCAGGTTCACTTATCAGATGTGTTCAAAATAGCACAGGTTTCAGGCTCAAATCAACCATAAGTCTTGCTTCCAACACCTATGAGATTACACTTTTTTATTTGAAGCCATCCTTGAGAATACAGTGTTTGTAAAGATGGAAAATATAATTGAGTCTGATCAAGAATTTCAAAGCAATATATTAATGTTAGTGTTTGGTTTCAGTCACCATATTGTCTAATTTTGCATAAAAGGAAAATGTAAGAGAGTGTATATGGAGTTTGAATGATAAATGTCCCCCATAGGCTCAAATATACAAGCACTGGATCCCAGTTGGTGGTCCTATTTGGGAGATTTTGGTACCTTTAGAAGGTACAGCCTTGTTGAGGAAAGTACACAACCTGTGGCAGGTTTTGATGGTTTTCAATATCTCCCCAATTCTTGTGTCTTCTCTGTGCTTCCTATGTGTAGATAAAAATGTAACCACATAGCTCCTGTTCCAGCTAATGGCACACCTCTCTTGTCATGATGGAGTCCACCACTCTGCAATCAGAAGCCAAGATAAAACCTTTCTTCTTTACATATTTTGTCTCAGCAACAGAAAAATTACATATATAATATAACATTCATTTTTTGACAAATCTGTATCACATAGAAGTTTTTAGTTGTGGGACCGGGCAGCAGTGGTTCATGCATTTAATCCCAGGAGAGTGCGACCTAGGAGGGACTCTCAGTCAGAGGGAGAAAAGTCAGACTTTATTGCATATCCAGTGCTCTACTGAAAGGTGGTAAAATCTAGACAGCAGTAAGAAGATAAAAGCTTGAGTTGGCTGGAGAGATGCCTTAGCAGGTAAGAACACTTGCTGCTCCTGCAGATGGCCTGAGTTTGGATCCCAGCACTAACATCAGGTGGCTTGCAACTGCCTGTTTCTCCAATTCCTGTGGATCTAATGTGTCCTTCTGGTCTTTGGGGCACTGCACTCATGTACTGGTGTCCACATAAATAAAAATAAAACTATTGGATGATGTACAATTTCTCAAACCAAACCTCTTCATGGGATGTAGATGATAGATGCTACTGTATTAATTAAAATCGATTGCTCCATTTGACTGGTAGCTCAGCTCTCTGTCATAGTAAATAGCTCTAAGGGAGATCTCTCTCACACATCTGCAGGTACATATACACCACTCTACATATCCCGCACACCTCATCTTTGAAGCTCAGCACTCTAGTAGTTTGGTAATCAGCATCTCATAACTACATGTAGCTGTGATTAGGAGCATTGTGATTTCAACCTAGCTAATTAAACCTGTGGAAATCAGTGTGTTTTCTCATTTCCCCTCAACACTCATTTTTCTATCACAATGTAATTGAGTTATTAGACTTCACTGGGGACCCATTAAGGACTCCAATGATGTTTTCCCATCTCTGGAAAGATAGTGACACTGCTTTTCCAATATATTTGAACTATCACTTTACAAAGGTACAGAGAGCACTTGTAATTAAAACATAATAATCTTCCAAAAGTTTTGATTAATATATTGTTCAATCAGCTTTTATGTAACATTGGATTTCTTAGAATTTCAAAATAAAGTGTTGGGTCAGTATCTCCAATTTATTTTCTCTAAAAGAAACTGCTGAAGCATTTTACATGTGTTAATAATTCTTTGTGGAACATTTCACTTCCAGTGAAATCCATCTGCAGAGATTTAAAGAACCTGTTAGTGATTTTACTCAGGCTATATTTGTGTATTTTTCTGAAATGATACTCCTGTAAAAGTATTTCTATCATACAATATCACCTCTGCATTTTTAAAAATCTCTTCTTGTCCAAATGACCACCTCCCATGTAGTGTGTGTATGTGTGTGTGTGAGTGTGTGTGTGTATGCAGATGCCGCATGTGTGATGTGTGTGTGTGTGTGTGTGTGTGTGTGTGTGTGTGTGTGTGTATGTGTGTGTGTGTGTGTGTGTGTGGAACTGGAGTTATAGGTGCATATAAGTCAGCCAATGTAGGTGCTGGGAACTGAACTCTGGTCCTCTACAAGAACAGCAATTGCTCTTAACTTCTTAGACATCTCTTCCACCCATTTTGGGTATTTTTCAGTATTTATTTATTTGTTGTTGTTGATTATTATTGAGACAATGCCTCACTAACTTTGGATAGCTTCTAACTTACTACAGAGCTCATTGTAGTCTCACATTTACAACCCTTGCACCTCACCTTCCTCAGTGCTGGAATTAGAGGTGTGCCTGACTCTACAATTATTTTCAAGTACTATCAACAACAATAAACCAATCAAAACTTTTACTGAAGGCCTAGTATATCACAATTTTGCAACTATTTAATTACATGCATTATCTAATTTAGTTTAAATTAACACTTTAAAAATATGATATTTAAACTACTTTTGTCTTCACAGAACTGTAACCCTAAGTTAAAAGAAGATAAGCACCTTTCTCTTGGCCACATGAATATGAGGCTATTGGTATTGGCATCCTGAGCCAGGGTGTTTGAGTCTAGGATCCATATTCTCAATCATTACATATAACTGAGCACTTGGAAAATAATATTTAGAGAGATGTAAAGCTAAGCTGTGTAATTAGGAACTGGTAATAGTGAGATGGGAAGAGTTTTCTAAACCAATTGAATTCTAAACCAATCAGATTTAGAATCCAAACTAATGGTGCATTTAATTTAAAGATAAATGGTAAAGTCTTAGAGCTAAACATGGGAGATCTGCACCATGACAAATTGCCTAAACTTCACATGGCATAGAAAGAATGAATGTAAATTCCACTATTACATACTTCTTAGAGATGTTAAGGAAAGGATGCTGTAGTCAGATACATTAGGGCAATTCCATCAGTGACTCTCAGTCTTTGTGTTTCACAGTGTGACTTTAATAAGAGTTGAGAAGCCCTGTTGGAAAGACATTACCGTTATTGTTGTTATTATTATTGCTGTTTTGTGTTTTGAAGGTAGGGTCTCTGTTGCCCATATTTGCCTCAGCCTTTAACCAATCTCCCTGTCTAAGCCTCTCAAGTACTCCATTTATAGATATGAGTCACATGCTGTTTACACTCTTAATTATGTACAACCAATGTTTCCTAATATTTGTTAGATCTTACAATACCGAAATACCTTCTACAGAAAGGAGAACAGAGGCTGCCAAGCAAATGGCCTTGACCAGAGGCAACTATTCTGGATGATCCTATGGGTTCACAGTCAAGGCAAGACATTGTAAATCTAGGAAAGAAAGCAGGGAAAACATGCTAGTTTACCAAGCTATGTTTGAAGATGTATAAGGCCACAAGACAAGTTACAGTGTAGCCCCATCCCAGCAACACTTTGACATATTTAGGACTGCATCATTAAGCTGTCTTTATTGTTTTAATCTCTTAAATTTACAGTGATATAACACAGACTTAAATAGGAAAATCGTACATGATCTTCATGTACCACCTACTTCCATTTAAGAAATGCTGTTCTAATTCCTTGTTTTGGCTTGTAGATGTAACTCTTGAATGCTGGAAGGAAGTGGAACCAATGCTTTAACATTTTATAAAAGTGACCTGTGCTCATGGATGGCTGGGTATGTTTCCAAAGTAAAAACTCCAACATAGTAGGTCTGCAATAGGACCTGGCATATTGCTTTTAACAAGGTATCATGAAATATTATTGATACTGATGGTTATTTTCAGCAGAGTGAATTTTAAAAAATACATTAAAATAAATCCCTTTCCTTGTTGAAAAAAAAAAAACCTTTAGTAAGGACAATCCCATAAAGTGATGAAAATGTTTGGTTACAAATAAATAACTGTAAAAATAAATTTATAAGTACTATCCAATCTTCAGTGTTTGTGACACAGAAAATTTTCAAAGGGGGGCAGGGGATATGGTTCAGTTGGTAGATATCTAGGAGGCATGAAGGTTGGGGCTTGATCTCTAGCACTATATAAACAGGTTATAGGAGTCCCTCCTGTAATCCCAGCACTGGGAAGTTTGATACAGGAGGATCAGGAGATCACTGTCATCTTCCAACACATAGTGAGCTCAGATGAGGCTAGTCTAGCTATATGAGACTACATTTTGAAAATGAAACAAAACAAGACACACACAAGCTTATTCCCTATGGTGCAATGCCTTACTCAGCCTTGATGCAGAGGGGAGGGGCTAGGTCCGGCCTCAATTTGGTATGCCAGCCTGTGTTGACTACCCATGGGAGGTCTACCCTGTATGAGGAAGGGATGGCTGTGGGATGGGAGTATGTTGGGTGCAATGAAAGAAGAGGAGGGAGGGGAAACAGGGGTTGGTATGTAAAAGGAAAGAAAAAAATTAAATAAAAAATTATAAAACAAACAAAAAGGGACCAAATTTTCAAAGGAAAGTACAGGGAGAAAAGCCACAATTCACTGAGGACCCCCACTTGCAGCAGTGTGGGTACAAAGCATCTAGTGAGACAGGAGAGACATAAAGCACAGAAGAAGCTTATGAAATATTCCTCACAATGTCCCATAAAACACTTACTTTATCACCAGTAAAAAAAATTCAATTTACATAGACTACAATGCTAAATTTAAATAGTAGAATCTGGAGAGGTCTGCTGTGTTCCCTTTTTCAAACACTATTTTAAAGCCAATGTTATTTCCAGCATCTCAGACTTCTTTTAAGAATGCCCAAGTTCAGAGAAACAGAAAATCTCATCAATTATCTTACCCGTTATCTGCCTAGAAAGGGGAAAGTGTTCATGTACATTTGAGAGTATCAGAGAGAATCATCCCTTTCTACCTCAGCCAGGAGAGAGAGAGAGAGAGAGAGAGAGAGAGAGAGAGAGAGAGAGAGAGAGAGAGAGAGAGAGAGAGAGAGAGAGAGGAGAGAAGGAAGAAATAAGAAATAAAGGGAGAAATGTATGAGAAAGGAATATAAAACAAAACTTAAGTACTTCTCACTTTTCTGTTAAAAAAAATGGTACCTGGAAATTGCCAAATTAAAATCCATAGCAACGTTTATATTCTCCTGACCTGAAATTCTGGCCATGGAGATAAAAAAAGCTTTCTCACAAGTCTTCACTATCTCACAGGACAGTATGCTCCTAGACTATTCTTAATTACTTGGCATGTACAAAAGTTTGGTGCAGATTAGGTTATGTTTTATATTAATGTAATGTAAGCTAGTCATTCTTGATTCATGTGAAACTGTGACATCCACTGTGTTTTGTGCCACCCCTGGGCATATGGTCCTGGATCGTGGAAGGAATCAAGCTAATCAAACCGAGCCATGGAGAGTAAGCCTGTAACTAGTACTTCTCCATGGTCTCTGCTTCAGTTCTTGCTTACTTTTTTTTGGGGGGGGGAGTTCCTACCCTGGGATGGAGTGTGACCTGGAAGTGTAAATCAAGCAAATCATTTCTTCTTCAATTTGGTTTTGGTCAGTGATTTATGACAGCAACAGAGAAACCTACCTACAGTAGAAATAGACACAAATCGCATATGACATCATTGGCATATCATTAATTGCTGACACTGTGGGCTAGCTCCAATAGACAGACCACTTGGGCCTCAAAATCCTTGTTCAAACATGATCATTTGTACACAATGCCATGAGAACTACACTTCATTTTATATTTATAAACATTGATACTATAATTTTCTTAACTTGTACCACATGCCAAGTACTTCTGGGCTGTCTATCTAGTGCTTTAAACCATTCGTGGTACTTATGACTCTGGACAGATTACTAGAGGTATTGGTTTTGCAGATGTGCAATCCAGAATGCTCACACTTGCTATGTGTTTTTGTTTTTGTTTTTTTCTTATCATACACCTACTTGTTATGCAGGAGAGCCAATACATGAATGTGGACCCTGGTTCCAGGGCTTACTACAATTCTCATATGACAAATTCTCATCACTTTTCCAAAAAGTAGAAAACTCCACTTGCAAAATGAAGAAACTGACATCCAAGGAGCACAGTACAGCAACTATCAACAGAACCCATGATGGTAGGCACTCATATTGGAATTTGACACTGTCTTCAGACACTAAGGACTTCACATCTGGTACTGGAATACTGGCACCACATGACACCTTTGAGTTTTTCTAATGTAAATGGGACTGAACTTAGCTCACAAGAATAGGGGTAAAGTCTATTTCTTGCAAAAACTAATGAAAATTTAAAATGCTGAGTTTTGATGGATTTCCCATTAAAAATTATTAATTTGTATTTTGATAAAGCAAATGTTTGCTCTTTCTGAACAGAATGTGGACTGGACACAAAACCCCAGATCCCTTGTGGGTACTTGCTGTGTCTCTTTCCATCCAAACTACATCTTCAGTTAGTTTTTTTTACAGAGAATGGCATCAGTTCTTGCTTTCAGAATCAAGAGACAACTCAACATGATTACTTGCTTGGTATAGTTGGATCCCATAGGAAAGACCTTAACCACACTGCACTTGTGCTTCAGAATACCAATTCCTTTAAACTCCATTGTAAACTGTCTTGTGTTTCTCCTCTCTCTCTCTCTCTCTCTCTCTCTCTCTCTCTCTCTCTCTCTCTCTCTGTTTCTTTCTCTCTCTGTGTGTTACATGCACTGTGCACACACACACACACACACACACACAGACACACACATGTTCACACATGTGCTCAGCACTCTCAGACAGCCAAGAATGCTTTAGAAAGCACTAATAGCATGAGAAAAGGCACCTGGGTCTGACAGATTTGTATCTGTGAAACTGTAAAGGGCCATACTGGGGCTTATCTTTTATCAAAGGGTTGCTTGCTCTCTTTCATTGGTTGGCTCCTACCATCTTTTGTGTTCTTTTTGGGCAAATAACTTCCTCTGCTACTCATGTCTCCTGCTTGCTTGGCCTTTCAGGTTCCTGCTCTGTGTCAGAGGCAGAGACCCTCCCAATACTAAGCTGACTGGCTCTCAGACCTGCTCCAGATGGACCAGTCAGATGTTCACTTCATCTATAATCTGGTGTGCAGAGAGGAAAGGGGAGGTGCTGATCTCCAACTAAGATTGTTATCTGGGCTTTTCTCTAGTTGAACTAGGAGTGAAGTTAGAGAACTATGGGATGTGCAGTGAAGTTAAGATTATCTCATTTCAGCCCAAAGGAATTGGATCCAGGTATGTTTATACCTTATGATTTAAAATAAAGACTGGGGTGAGTGCCCGTCCTTGCCCCAGAACCCATCCCTGGGCACCAGCCACTCCAGGGAAGACCTGCCCAACTCGGCCCCAGGTTCTGGCCACCGGGCAGGCTCCCTGCTAGCCCCACCGGGAAGGATCCCCTTCTCCAAGACCCCTGGCAGACCCTGCAGTCTCCACGCCCTGCCCCCACGCCCATCCGCCTGAGCCCCAAGCCTCTTCCTGAGACTCAGAGGCCGGCCCCCAGCTCCCATCTTGCTCCGGACTTCCCTTTTGGAATACTGGTTCTGGCCACCAGGCAGGTTCCCTGCTAGCTGCACCGGGAAGGATCCCCTTCTCCAAGACGCCTGGCAGACCCTGCAGTCTCCATGCCCTGCCCCCACGCCCATCCGCCTGAGCCCCAAGCCTCTTCCTGAGACTTAGAGGCCGGCCCCCAGCTCCCATCTTGCTCCGGACGTCCCTTTTGGAACACTCGTGAGTACCCTTCCTTGCCCCAGACCCCATCCCTGGGCACCAGCCACTCCAGGGAAGACCTGCCCAACTCGGCCCCAGGTTCTGGCCACCGGGCAGGTTCCCTGCTAGCCCCACCGGGAAGGATCCCCTTCTCCAAGACCCCTGGCAGACCCTGCAGTCTCCACGCCCTGCCCCCACGCCCATCCGCCTGAGCCCCAAGCCTCTTCCTGAGACTCAGAGGCCGGCCCCCAGCTCCCATCTTGCTCCGGACTTCCCTTTTGGAACACTGACTTCCCTTTTGGAACACTGGTCTGTCTGAACCAAGTGTGCGGATAAGGCCAAGAACGAACCACAAGGAGATGGGCAGACGTCAAGGCAGAAATATATACAACAAAATGAATAGCAATACAGCATCACCTGGCCCTAGCCCTCCTCCAACACCTAGACCTGAACATCAGAAATTGGAAGAAGCAGAAGAAAACAGCCTTATGAATGACATCATGAAGAAGCTAGAGGCTTGCGTAGAGGAAAAGACAAAAAAATGTGAAGAACGCTGTAAACAACTAGAGGAAAGGGCAAACAAATTAGAAGAAATCAATAAAGTCCTGGAAGAATACAATAAAATACTGAGAGAAAATCAAGAAAAATCAATGAAACAAATGAAGGAAACAGTCCAAGACCTGAAAAGGGAAATAGAAAAAATGAAGAAGACACAAACAGAGGGAATGCTGGAAATAGAAAATCTGAGAAAACGATTGGGAACTTCAGATGCAAGTATAATCAACAGAATGCAAGAGATGGAAGAGAGGATCTCTAGCGTTGAAGATACAGTAGAAGAAATACATTCATCAGTCAAAGAAAACACTAAAGCCAACAAAGTCATGAACCAAAATGTCCAAGAAATTTGGGACACCATGAAAAGACCAAACCTAAGAATAATAGGGGTCGAAGAAGGAGAAGAATACCAACTCAAGGGCACAGAAAATATATTCAACAAGATCATAGAAGAAAACTTTCCCAACTTAAAGAAGGAAATGCCTATGAAGATACAAGAAGCTTATAGAACACCAAACAGACTAGACCCCCAAAAAAAGTCCCCTCGCCACATAATAGTTAAACAACTAAACGTACAGAATAAAGAAAGAATATTAAGAGCAGCAAAGGAAAAAGGCCAAGTGACATATAAAGGCAAACCCATCAGAATAACACCCGATTTCTCAATGGAGACTTTGAAAGCCAGAAGAACCTGGACAGATGTAATGCTGACACTAAGAGACCATGGATGTCAACCTAGACTAATATACCCAGCAAAACTTTCAATCACCATAGATGGAGTGAACAAGACATTCCATGACAAAGCCAGATTTAAACAATACTTATCCACAAACCCAGCCCTACAGAAAGCACTAGAAGGAAAATTCCAACCTAAGGAAGTCAGATACACCCTCGAAAACACAGGCAACAGATAAAGCCACAGCAGTAAACCCCAACGTATAGAAGTACCCACACATCACCACCAAAAAATAACAGGAATGAACAATCACTGGTCATTAATTTCCCTCAATATCAATGGACTTAATTCACCTATAAAAAGACATAGGCTTACAGAATGGATACGAAAGCAGGACCCATCTTTCTGCTGCATACAAGAAACACATCTCAAATTCGAAGATAGACACTACCTAAAAATAAAAGGCTGGGAAAAGACTTTCCAATCAAACGGTCTTAAGAAACAAGCGGGTGTAGCCATCCTGATATCCAGCAAAATAGACTTCAAACTAAAATCAATCAAAAGAGATCAAGAAGGGCATTACATACTCATCACAGGAAAGATCCACCAAGATGAAGTCTCAATTCTGAATATTTATGCCCCAAACACAAGGGCACCCACATATGTAAAAGAAACATTACTAAAGCTTAAATCACATATAAAACCCCACACATTAATAGTGGGAGACCTCAACACCCCACTTTCACCACTGGACAGATCTCCCAAATTGAAACTTAACAGAGAAATAAAGGACTTAACTGATGTCATGACTCAAATGGACTTAATCGATATCTACAGAACATTCCATCCTAACAAAAAAGAATATACCTTCTTCTCAGCACCCCATGGAACCTTCTCTAAAATTGACCACATACTTGGCCACAAAACAAATCTAAACAGATACAAAACAATTGGAATAACCTCCTGTGTTCTATCAGACCACCATGGTCTAAAGTTGGATTTCAACAACAACAAAAACTACAGAAAACCTGCAATCTCATGGAAACTGAATAATACCCAACTGAATCACCAATGGGTTAAGGAAGAAATAAAGAAAGAAATTAAAGACTTCCTAGAGATCAATGAAAATGAAGACACCACATATCCAAATTTATGGGACACTATGAAAGCAGTACTAAGAGGGAAATTCATAGCACTAAATGCCCACATAAATAAGTTGGAGAAATCTCACACTAGAGACTTAACAGCATACCTGAAAGCTCTAGAACAAGAAGAAGCACAGTCTCCCAGGAAAAATAGACGCCAGGAAATTATCAAAGTGAGAGCTGAAATCAATAAAATAGAAACAAAGAGAACAATACAAAAAATTAATGAAACAAAGAGTTGGTTCTTTGAGAAAATCAACAAGATAGACAAGCCCTTATCCAAACTAACCAAAAGACAGAGAGAGAGCATCCAAATCAACAAAATCAGAAATGAAAAGGGGGACATAACAACAGACATTGAGGAAATCCAGAGAATTATCAGGTCATACTTCAAAAACCTCTATTCGACAAAACTGGAAAACCTAAAAGAAATGGATAACTTTCTGGATAGGTACCACATACCTAAGTTAAATCAAGACCAGATAAACTATTTAAATAGTCCAATAACCCCTAACGAAATAGAAACAGTCATTAAAAGTCTCCCAACCAAAAAAAGCCCAGGACCAGATGGTTTCAGCGCAGAATTCTACCAGACCTTCAAAGAAGAGTTAATACCAATACTCTCTAAATTGTTCCACACAATAGAAACAGAAGGAACATTACCAAACTCCTTCTACGAGGCTACAATTACCCTAATTCCTAAACCAAACAAGGATACAACAAAGAAAGAGAACTACAGACCGATCTCCCTCATGAACATTGATGCAAAAATACTCAATAAAATACTGGCAAACAGACTCCAAGAACACATCAAAACAATTATCCACCATGATCAAGTAGGATTCATTCCAGGGATGCAAGGGTGGTTCAACATACGAAAGTCCGTCAATGTAATACACCATATAAACAAACTCAAAGAAAAAAACCATATGATCATCTCACTGGATGCAGAAAAGGCATTTGACAAAATCCAACACCCCTTCATGATAAAGGTATTGGAGCGATCAGGAATACAGGGAACATACCTAAACATAATAAAGGCAATTTACAGCAAGCCAACAGCCAACATCAAATTAAATGGAGAGAAACTCAAAGCAATTCCACTAAAATCAGGAACGAGGCAAGGCTGTCCACTCTCCCCATACTTATTCAATATAGTACTTGAAGTTCTAGCCAGAGCAATAAGACAACATAAGGAGATTAAGGGGATACAAATTGGAAAGGAAGAAGTCAAGCTTTCCCTATTTGCAGATGACATGATAGTATACTTGAGCGACCCCAAAGATTCCACCAAGGAACTGATACAGCTTATAAACACCTTCAGCAACATAGCAGGATACAAGATCAACTCAAAAAAATCAGTAGCCCTCCTATATACAATGGACAAAGAAGCGGAGAAGGAAATCAGAGATACATCACCCTTTACTATAGCCACAAATGACATAAAATATCTTGGGGTAACACTAACCAAGCAAGTGAAGGACCTGTATGACAAGAACTTTAAGTCCCTGAAAAAAGAAATTGAAGAAGATGTCAGAAAATGGAAAGATCTCCCATGCTCATGGATAGGCAGGACTAACATAGTAAAAATGGCAATCCTACCAAAAGCAATCTACAGATTCAATGCAATCCCCATCAAAATACCAACACAATTCTTCACAGACCTGGAAAAAATAATACTCAACTTCATATGGAAAAACAAAAAACCCAGGATAGCCAAAGGAATCCTGTACAATAACACAACTTCTGGAGGCATCACGATCCCTGACTTCAAGCTCTACTATAGAGCTACAGTAATAAAAACAGCTTGGTACTGGCATAAAAACTGACATGTGGACCAATGGAATCGAATTGAAGACCCTGACATTAATCCACACACCTATGAACATATAATTTTTGACAAAGAAGCCAAAAGTGCACAATGGAAAAAAGAAAGCATCTTCAACAAATGGTGCTGGCAAAACTGGATATCAACATGTAGAAGGCTGCAAATAGATCCATATCTATCACCGTGCACAAAACTTAAGTCCAAGTGGATCAAGGACCTCAACATAAATCCAGCTACTCTGAACCTGCTAGAAGAGAAAGTAGGAAGTAGTCTTGAACGCATTGGCATAGGAGACTACTTCCTAAATAGAACACCAGTAGCACAGACTCTGAGACAAACAATCAATCAATGGGACCTCTTGAAACTGAGAAGCTTTTGTAGAGCAAAGGATACGGTCAACAAGGCAAAGCGACAGCCTACAGAATGGGAAAAGATCTTCACCAACCCCACATCTGACAGAGGACTGATATCCAGAATATATAAGGAATTCAAGAAATTAGACATCAAAATGCCCAACAGTCCAATTAAGAAATGGGCTATAGAGCTAAACAGAGAATTCTCAACAGAGGAAACTCAAATGGCCGAAAGACATTTAAGGAACTGCTCAACATCCCTAATCATCAGGGAAATGCAAATCAAAGCAACTCTGAGATACCACCTTACGCCTGTCAGAATGGCTAAGATCAAAAACACTGAAGACACCTTATGCTGGAGAGGATGTGGAGCTAGGGGAACTCTCCTCCACTGCTGGTGGGAATGCAAGCTTGTACAACCACTTTGGAAATCAATATGGCGCTTTCTTAGAAAATTGGGAATCAATCTCCCCCAAGATCCAGCTATACCACTCTTGGGCATATACCCAAGAAATGCTCAACCACACCATAAGAGCACTTGTTCAGTTATGTTCATATCAGCATTGTTTGTAATAGCCAGAACATGGAAACAACCCAGATGCCCTTCAACTGAAGAATGGATAAACAAAATGTGGTACATATACACAATGGAATACTACTCAGCAGAGAAAAACAATGGCATCATGAGGTTTGCAGACAAATGGATGGATCTAGAAAAAATCATCCTGAGTGAGGTAACCCAGACTCAGAAAGACAAACATGGTATGTACTCACTCATAGCAGGATACTAGACATGAAACAAGGATGACTTGTCTGCTACTCACATCACCAGGGAGGCTACCCGGAAAACAGGACCCCAAGAAAGACACGGGGATCACCCAATGACAGAGAAATGGAATGAGATCTGCATGAACAGCCTGGACATGAGTGGGGGTAATGAAAGGCGAGGGTTGAGGATAAGAGAGCTTGGGGGAGCGGGAGATCCCAGCTGAATCAACAACAGAGAGGGAGAACAAGGAATAGGAGACCATGGTAAATAAAGACCACATGAGAATAGGAAGAAGCAAAGTGCTAGAGAGGCCCACAGAAATCCACAAAGATACCCACACAACAGACTGCTGGCAGTGGTCGAGAGACAGCCCGAACTGACCTACTCTGGTGATGGGATGGCCAAACACCCTAATTGTTGTGCTAGAAACCTCATCCAACTACTGAGGGATCTGGATGCAGAGATCCATGACTAGGCCCTGGGTGGATCTCTGGGAGTCCAATTAGCGAGAATGAGGAGGGTTTATATGAGCGAGAATTGTTGAGACCAAGGTTGGATAAAGCACAGGGACAAATAGCCAAATGAATGGAAACACATGAACTATGAACCAATGGCTGAGGGGTCCCCACTGGATCAGGCCCTCTGAATGGATGAGACAGTTGATTGGCTTGATCTGTTTGGGAGGCATCCAGGCAGTGGGACCAGATCTTGTGCTCATTGCATGAGTTGGCTGTTTGAAACCTGGGGCCTACGCAGGATTGTTTGGCTCGGCCTGGGAGGAGGGGACTAGACCTACCTGGACTGAGTCTACCAGGTTGACCTCAGTCTGTGGGGAAGGCTTTGCCCTGGAGGAGATGGGAATGGGGGGGGGGGGGGTTGGGGGGAAGGTGAGGGGGACGGGAGGGGGGAGAACAAGGGAATCCGTGGCTGATATGTAGAACTGAATTGTATTGCAAAATAAATTAATAAAAAAAAAAAAAAGAAATTGAGGAAAAAAAAATAAAATAAAATAAAATAAAGACTGTTTGGTTAGATGTAAGGCCTTCGGGAAATAGATTTTGTTTTTCTTTGACAAATCATTACAGTATTTGGTGAGCCTCAATGCTTTCCTGATAACTCAATTGTGAGTAAATCTGTAACACAATTTTTCATTTACATTGGAAAATTAAAGCATTCTCCGGGGTCTATTTAATATTCATACCAAACTGGAAATTAGTGTTCTTATGGTAGAAGAGAAACTGCAGAAATCATCTGTACTAGATCTGCTACTGCCTCTCTCTTGAGACTAAAGCAGTAAGATTTCACTGAAATTTATAATCATAAGGCCACCAAATGGGCAAAAGATGGCTGTTTTCTATCAGCAGTCTTTTTTTTTTCTTTTGCTCTAGTTACTCAGTTTTGTCCAATCTATTCAAGAAAGAGCTTAGAATTCCCTGCAACCCAATGGCAGTGTTGGTTTTCAGGTAAATTTTCTCCCAGTGTGTCTTTACATTCGACCTTGTACTTTATCCCAAATCATAAAAATTCATAATACATGAACTGACTCATTTCCATGTTTTTCTAAGTAAGGGTAATGAGAGAAACAATAATGTTATCATATGCATGATTATGTCCCAAACACTATCTAAGGACTAGTGTAAATAGATACTCAATAAACATTTGTCAGATCAACATATGAATTAGGAAAAAAAATGTGTCCAAACTGCAGCATCTGGGATGCATGTAGTTGAGGAGAGCTATAAATGTGACCCAACATAAAAATCATAAGTCAATTAAAAGAGGAAGAGATTTTGCTTTGCACTTTTTTTGGCAACTTGATTGCATATTTCTGAAGTGTAAACTTTGCAGATGATAATATTATTTCCCAGCAACAAAATAAAATAAAGGAAAAGACATGGTCTCAAAAAGCTTAGTAATAAGAATAGAACAATGATAAATGATATCGCTTCTTAAAATATAGGATGCCATGGAACTAGTTATTAATTATCATTCATTATCTCATTTATGTGGACATTTTTCTTATTGAAATTGCAGAAGTCATAAATTATTTTAAAAATTAAAACATATTAAAATATATTTTCATTTATTTGTGCATTTACTTGTTCAAACTAGATAAGCCACAGATTTTAGGACATACATATTTTCATATTTTTATTTTATATTTAGTTCAACAATAATAGAACTAAATTGGAGGATAAAATAAAGCTAAGACAGACTACTCATGTTTAATAAATCAAAATTATGACTTCACAAGTTGCTTTAATGTGCCTTTTATTAAACATATTCTTACATTTTGAATATATCTTAATTACAATTTTGTAGCATTTTATCACAGCTCAGGAGATTCTTCTTATAGTAAGTAAACAAACCACCCACAAAGTAATTATACCATTGTTGACTTAATATAAGAATACAGTATTTAATAACAGTTCATGTAGCAAAGGACAAATAGTACCTTCAGCAATAATATAATGATTTAAAACCCTTCACATCTTGGGAAAATCAGCAATTATTCTCCATTTGCCTAAATACTTAAGGGAAAAAAGGGACTCAAGATATAGTAAACATAGCCTATAACCATGTCTCTTAGCTGGCTGTTATGAAAAATTTAACATATGCATATACGGTACTGGCCTGCTTATTTTGTATTTTGTTCAACTTATTTACCATTCCTTTTCGTATTGTAACAGAATCCTATTGGAACACAGAAAACACAATTAAAACATTTAAAGTAGAATGGAAGAGCTCAAGCCTCTGAATATCAGATCTAGACTATTACGCATTGGCTTAAAATAAGAATTTTGATCAAACTT
Source organism: Peromyscus californicus insignis (assembly GCF_007827085.1). Taxonomy (NCBI): domain Eukaryota; kingdom Metazoa; phylum Chordata; class Mammalia; order Rodentia; family Cricetidae; genus Peromyscus; species Peromyscus californicus. The sequence goes on along the minus strand of NW_026294584.1, from coordinate 125,798,529 downwards.
CATGAATAAGAGGTAATGGTTTTGAGTGAAATCATGATGACATGATGTAGAAATAAAAGTTCAAAGTAAGTGTCACTTGGAAAATTAAAGCATGCCAATCTTATTTCAGCTCACACAATGCTTGTTGTCTTAGATAAATTCTGGGTCCATGTACTGTAAAAGTTTAGAGACCAGAGTCAGGGACCAAATATTTAAAAGACACAAACTAAGGCTGGAGCTGAACTTCAGGATAATGTGTAATGAGACAGTAATTACGAGCTGCCACGTGCCTTCAAGTTCTTTCATGCAGAAACAATTTAAACAATGGCTATGTAAAATTGCTGGCTTAGGTGATGGGCAGCCGGCTTTCTTTGACTCTTATCACCAGTGTTAAAATTATTTTTAAGTGGTTCAAGTTCAAAGCAGCCAACTTTTTAAAAGGTTCCTAACTGTGAATTGAGACACAATTGAACTTACACACACACACACACACACACACACACACACACACACACACACTGCTACTCAGTATAATTACAATGACAATGGCTAATATAATGTTGTACTGAATCAGCATGCTTATACATCCAAATATATTGTGAAGATAATGGTGTAGAAGAGCAAGAAGAGTGACTCCTATGTAGGTGTCTTATCCAAGACATAAAGGAAAACACAGGGGAAACAAAACAGAAAGATAAGAAACACAAGAAGACATCACTACAGATCATAGGCACACCAAAATAAAGAAATGCCACAAACAACTCTTGGCCTAGAAAATAGATCAAGTCATTTAAGTATGCCAGGTGGCCAAAATTCCCCTAAGAAATAAAGAATTTGAACAGGTATGTTAAGGAAATCAGATAAATAATTAAATTTTCCTCCATGGCACATTATTAGGTGTCTGCAATCCCTACCTTCAAGAAGATAAGGTGGGCCACTTAATCCCAGAAGTTTCAGATTCTACTGAGCAACAAAGCAAAAACACATTTCAAAATGATAATAAGGATTATATTTCCATCCAGTTGTCATGATAACATCATTAAGCAAATAATAACAAACACTAGAGCTGATTAGAGGAAAATGAACTCTTACACTCTTCTGAAGAAAATATATTAGTCCAAGTCACTGTGAAATTCAGTATGAAAGTTCTTAGAAAAGATAAAAACAGAACAATCTTATGGTCTAGCTATCCTACTCCATAATATGTACCCCAAGTATTTCTAAATGAACTTAGGAGAGATATTTGCACAGTCATGAACTTGGCTGCATTTGTCACAACAGTAAAATTATAGAATCAGACTAGGTGTTCATCAACAGATGAATGAATAAATAAAATACATATGTATGTATGAATATATATATATATATATATACAAAACAGAGTTTTCTTAAGTCATAAATAATGAAAATATGCTATTTGCAAGGACATGTATATAACTGAGGATCATACTAATTGAAATGTCAGAGTCAGTAAGCCAAATATCCTGTGTTCTCATCTGAATCTCCTAGGTTTATATGTCAATAGTTGTATAGGACACAGAGGTATCTAAACAAACATTAAAGTCGATGTGAAACTGTCTAGAGAGTGAACGTGAATAACAGAAAGAGGACAGAGATATAATGGGGGGTGAATACGGCCATAAAACTTGGATGAACCTACTTTTGTGAAACTATATACAATGAATACACACTATGAACTCCCTGCAGCTAATCATTTGTCACACAGCACAGGGCCTGCCAAACACTGGGCCAGTGAAAATTTCATCAGAAATGGAGGAGGTGCTTACAAGAGCCCATCCCTCCTTGAGGGACTATTGGCAGTTAATATTTTCTGAGGGAGGAGGTGATACAGCCACTGAAAAGTAGGATATGTTCCACTCAATAACCTACTATGCAAACTGACATAAACATCTCCCACTACATTCAGTGAGTCACCCAAAAATGATAAGAAAATGGGAGGGGGCTTTCTTGGACCCACTAATAAGATTACAATACAATACAAAAACAACCTTAAATATTGCCTAAATTGTGGAGCATCAATAACCCTCATCCAAGCTGGGTCTTGATGGTAGTGCAAACCTGTAGCTCCAACTCCTCAGGAGATTGCATCAGAATTATCACAAGTTCAAGCCTTCCCTGGGCAACTTAGTGAACTCCAGTAGCAAAATTAAAAATAAAAGTATAGTTAAATGTTGGAGCACTTGTCTCCTGTACATGAGGCTCCAGGTTCAACACTATCTATATAAAAAATAAAGCTCAGAAGCAAAGAAAAACTTGTCTCATTTCTTTCCAATAGGTCTGAGGCATGTAGTTGTCACTTCCTCATAAAATTAAATAGTCTTTTACCATAAAATCTAGTATGTGCACTCATTTTATTTACTTGAATTAATAAAAACTAATTTCTGCATAAAAGCCTATATGGGGATATTTATAGTAGCTTTATATATAATTGCCCCAAACTTGCAAACAATTGAGAGCTCTTCCAGTGAGGGAACAGGGAAATAAACCACAATAAATCTGGAAGACGAAACACAACACACTGAAAAGGAACCTCTCATGCATGCTATGAAATCCCAAAACTATATATGGAAAAGTTACATACTAAAGATATGATGTTTGGGGGATGAAAAAAAATCTATAGACACACCCAAAGTACCAGTGGTTACTAGGTTTTGGGGAAAAGAAAGGATTAAACAGGTAAGATAAAGAGGATTTTTTAGGGCACTGAAATGATCTCTGTAGTGGTCGGTGAGTATCATTATACATTGGTCCAAAACTATAGAATAGATAGTTCTACAAACAGTTATCTTAAACACTGGGCTCTAGATGAATATGATATGGGAATGTAGAATCATCCCTTGTAGAAAATCAGACACTCTGGCAGGGAATATTTTTAACTAGGGATTGGGTACATACATGAGTAGCAGTAGGGAGAAATTTAGGAAATTTATCAAACTGCTACTCAGTATTGTTATGAATCAAAATTTGCTGTGATAGTAATTTATTGAAATGATTATTAGTTAAACGAAAAAGATTTCTCTAACTCAGAGTTCTGGTAATTTGCAAACCATCATTTAACACAATAGCTGTTGAACAGTCCTAACTTGTGCCTACTGCTTTGTACCAGCTCATAGTAAGCAGAGAACAAGCTTCTCTTCCTAGGCAAAAAGAAAAAAACAAACAAACAAAAGCCACAACACAAAATGACAGTAAATTGAGTTGATACCCTAGATAGAAATGAGTACATATTCTTTGACCTGAATCATACAATAGATAGTGGTCTACATGATGTATTTTACAAGGTAATGTTAAAAAATATCTAGGAATATAATCAGAGAGAGGAAAGGAAGCAAAAGAGTGTGCTAACTTGTCTCAGGAAACATGAACAAGCTTCTACTCACCTCAGATAGTGAACCAACTTCAGGCAATTCTAATGTAGTCTAGCTTGGTGAAACAATGAGTTTACTAGTCTTTCAAGGAACCTGGAGGACTCTCAAACAGCTGCATCATGGAAATAACTCACCATAGACTTGGCAACAATCTCTTCAAAGCTAAATAGCTGGAGCTTCCTTTTCAGTCCCTCCACCATCAGTGTGATCTATCAGCCCCTGATAGTATGTAGTAGGTCTGATGTGAGTTGTATATGGCTGGGAAGATTACGCAAGTAGATGGGACTGGCTGGAATCTCAGGGACAGGATAGCACTCTATTACAAGGACATCAAGACTGGGAATACATTGAAGTTGCATGAGAAAATGGATAATAGTACCTTAACTGCACAGAAATGGACTTCTTTGAGAAAACGGGGTTCTGAATCAAGGTGCCTGGGTATGTAGGTCTTCCTTTTCCATGCATGTGTCACAATGTTTAAGGTGGTGTACTCCTTAATTCTTTCAGATGAGAATGAGGGAGACCCTGTTAACACAGAGACATCAGTCTCAGGAGATGCTCCCTCTCAGCAGTTAACAGCTGTCAAGAGTAGAATGCTGATGTGTGAACATGATTCCCAGAGTCATTTATCTGAGAAGACCTGAAGAAAATGGGAAGCAGAAGCAGCTCTCCCAGGGGCTTTGGTTTTGTTTTCTTTTTAACAGGAAGACAGGGAGAAGAGAAGACACATTTGGGTCTGTAAAGATATGATTGGACTTTCATTCGCAAAGAACCTGGGGAAGGATGTTATTTCAAAGCAAGCTGTGATTTATTGAATGTGGAGTGAAACCTGTTGTTTTGTCTTTCTCACCAACACAGCACTATACTGATGGTTCCAACCTCACTTTGAGGATAAAGGATGTGCAATGGGAAGAGAGAGCCACATTTTTATTGTACTCTTCCTCCTTGCAGGGAAGGATGGGTGGGTGTGGGTGTGTGTAGATCAGAAGAAAATTGGCAGGTCTCCTTTCTTCCATTCTACCATGTGTACCCTGGGGATTGAGCTCAAGGTGACAGCCTTGGCAGCAAACACCTGTCCTCAGCAAACACCATCTCCCTAGCCTGAGAGCATCCTTCTTTTTTTTTTTTTTATTTTATTTTACAATATAATTTAATTCTACATATCAACCACAGATTCCCTTGTTCTCCCCCCTCCCATCCCCTTCCCCCCCAGCCCACCCCCAATTCCCATCTCCTCCAGGGCAAAGACTCCCCCGAGGTTTGAGATCAACCTGCTAGACTCAGTCCAGGCAGGTCCAGTCCCCTCCTCCCAGGCTGAGCCAAGCATCCCTGCATAAGCCCCAGGTTTCAAACAGCCAACTCATGCACTGAGCACAGGACCTGGTCCCACTGTCTGGATGCCTCCCAAACAGATCAAGCCAATCAACAGTCTCACCTATTCAGAGAGTATCCTTCTTAATCCAAGTTGAGTCACCACCAGCGAGATGCCAGGATGACTAGGCACCAACTGAATACTTGGGAATTATTTTTACCAAAGAAAATATGAAGGTGTGGGAAAAATTGCATTTTAATACAATGTTTAGTGAGAAAGCTCACCTAGTAATCTGAACATGTCTATCACTGACCCAGCATGCTAATGATGCTGTGGTGAGCCCAGAAATGGACATCCTCTGTCCTCAGCAAAGTTTCAATGCACTAGACTCCGGTGAAGGGTTCTTCAGTTGCTCAAATCATCTAAAACTTAACTGGTAAAGTCATTATCTTGAAACATGCCCTGAGCTGAGTGTCCTGGTTATGAAAATTCTTGAGTACGCTAAAGAGGCCTTTCTACAAAGCAATAGTTCTCAAAGTGTGGTTCCCCAGAGACAGTGGTGTAAGCATCACACAAGGATTTCCTAGAAATATCAATCATATCAGCAGACATGGTTGCAATAAATCTGGAATGCCAGCCTTTGAAGGCAGAGTTAGGTGGATTTTAAGTTCCAATCTAGCCTGGGCTACATAGACAGTCTATCTTTTAACATAAATGTCAATTCTGCATCCTTATCCCACATCCAGTGGCAGAAATTTTGGAATGGGGCTTGGGAATATATTCTCAGGAATCCATGTGATCCTAATGTAGGGTATAGTTTAAGAACTAATCATATAAAAGAATAGGAGATAATGAGGAATGGGCTAGGATGGAGAAGTGGAAGGTTGTTCTCATGAAACACAATGAAGATTAAAACCCCAGTAGAAAAGGTAGTGAGAACTTCAGACACCCAAGGGTTAGAGAGAGCAATGTAGATAAGGGCAGGAGCAAATAATCGTCCATAGTCTTCAAAATTAAGTGTAGGGAAATGGCAGCCCAGAGACCAGATTTGCTCCTCAACCTGTCTGCCTGAGTCAGCAGAAAAGTCAACTTCAATCTATGTGAGTAGAAGAAGCAGGCTCTTCACGCATTTACATCACCAGCCTGGCACCCCAAAGGCTTCTGCTTTTGCAACCCTTGCAGAATCAGACAAGGGGTTGGCAAGAATTGCACAGCCCTTTAGAGCAATAGCACTCAGCCATGGCTGCATTTTAGAATCATCTGGGAGCTGTATGGAAATAAGATGCAGGAAGTATACACAGAACAATTAAGCTGATCTCTGGTGTGTGTGTATGTGGCAGGGGGGAGCAGGTTCTGCTAAAGTGCTCTTGGTGTTTGTAAGAGGGATTAGTTGAATGCTATTTGGTTTGAGAAATCAGAGAGAGTGAGTTATGGTTTGGTAAGCATCTGATGGTGGTGAAAGAGGGCACTATCTAGATTCCATGTTTAAACCTGTTCAGAGTGCAAGGTTTTTCTATTCCATTTTATATGCATTTATAAAATGAGTTACAAAGTCCAACATGCAATAGTGATTGCAAAATTTAGTTACTTGGAAAACTTCATGAGTTAGGGAACACACTTCCAGGTTTTCTGAATCTTCCCTTCATTAGCTTTGGGATATTTCAAAACTCCCTTAGTTCTGGATAAATGACAGCAAGGAAAAATGATTCTTGTCTAAAGACACATGAATCAATTTTGCCCTGTGGAAGGTTGTTGTGCCACCCTCCACAAGCCAATTTCATGTTTATAGAAAGTTAATTTATAATATCCTGAGCTATTAAATAGACTCCTTGGAGTCTCCACCTAATGTTATCTCCATAGCTCCTCATTAATAATTAAATGAAAAATTGTAATATGCTGATTTCACACCTGCTTGGTAGTTATGATTTTATTTTTGAAATATAAGTTTTAACTCAACTTTCCCTCTAAATTAGTGCTTAGGGTTATTGTGAGATGGACACAGGGCACACAGAGTCTCCACTGAGGTTATGAAGAGCAGCCAGAACCATTTTCTTCTCTTTGCCAGGGTCTACACAGGTAAGCTACTGCATAAATACAGCTCTTAGGCCCTGACTTCAAAGCCATTTTCAAAGTCACTCCAGGAAAAAAATAATAATCAGTTTCAAGGATGACCTGTGCTTGGAACAGCTGGGTTTCATTACTGGAGCTTAGAAACTTTTTTCTCAAGGGCTGTTTTGAGATTGGAGCTTCTTAGTACACGCTTCCTTAGTTTCCGTTCCTGCCAGCCAAGGTCTAGTCAGCAGCTGCCCAAACTTCTAACACTTCTGTATGTGACTTACACATTTTCTGTTGAGAAATAGCATAAAACCAAAAATGTATAAGTCATAAAGAAAAAGTTCATGTTGTCTTAGAGATGCAGGAAGTCCAAGATCAAGGATCTGGTGATGGCCTTGTTCCTGGCAGAATCCCAAGGTGGTGTAAGCCATCATCATTAGTGACATCACATAGGTGACAGAAAGAACCATGTTTATGTTGTGTCCTCTCACTCTTCCATGTAGATGAATTTCTAAATGGTCTTATTAATAGAAAACATGGAGCCAGATATGGGGATGAAAACCTGAGAGAGATCAGAGGAATAGGAACAACCACATGCTAACCTCACCTCACCAACTCCACAGCTTCCAAAAGCAAGCTACTTCCTTTCTACTCACGCCTATATGCCTTGATGTTCTACCATCTGGTTTGCTCTCTCTGTCTAGCTACATCACTTTCTCTTCCTGCCCAGCTCTATCACTTCTTGTCTGTCTGTACAGACCTCCATGGTTAACTAGTGTTGGAATTTAAGGCGTGTGCCGCCACGCCTGGCTTTTTTCTCAATGTGGCCTTGAACTCACAGAGATCCAGACAGATCTCTGCCTGCCAAGTGATGGGATTAAACGCATGTGCTATCATTGCCTGACTTCTATATACTGGCTGGCTTTTTTCTCTGATCTCCAGGCAAGTTTTACTTTGTTGGGAGACACGGTATGTTGGGGGACACAATACACCACTACACTTCTGCTTCTTTTTGTTGTTATTGTTTATACATATCAGGTCTATTAGTTCCATTCCTTGCCATAACACATTAACTGACAAGAAGCAACTTAAGGGAATATGGTTGACTGCAGCTTACAGTTTGAGGTGATATAGTCAATCCTGAAAATAAAGTTACCTGGAGGAGCTTAAGGCAACTGGTCATACTGCAACCATATTCAAGAATCACAGAGCAATGAATGCAGTTCCTCAGCTAGCATTCTCCTTGCATCTAGTCTAATATCCCAGGATTAGGTTAGCTCTTCCTCCTTCAATTAACCTATTATAAATTACAGATATGCCAAGAGGTTGTCTCTTCAGAGATTCTGGTTCCTGTCAAGTTGACAATCAGTACTAACCATCCCATTATCCAGGCAATCTTCTGTGGAGCTTTACCTTCAACCCCTTCTCCCTCTTCTTATATAACCCTTCAATTCAACATGGAGCTTCACTCTAAGGACCTCATTTAACCCTGATCACCTGTTAAAGATTGTGCCCCAACCACAAAAATCTGACTATTTCCTCCCTCATAAAACAATAGTAGGGGACATTAAACTTTATTATGAATTTATTTTGGGGGCAGGATGTAACAAATAATCCACCAATTCAGAAATGTGTAATTGTAAATTTGAGTCCTTGAAATCAATCAATCAATTAATCAGTCAATCAACTGATTGATCCTACAGGGAAGCACATTACAACTTCTGCTTTATTTTGACTTAGAAATATTTTATAAGGTTTTATTTTTATGTTTAATTATGTGTATACAATTTGTATCTGTGTGTAATATACGCACTTGAGCGTAGTACCCATAGAAGTCAGAGGCATCAGACCCCCCAGAGCTAGAGTTATAGGTGATTTTTGAGCTGCCTGTCCTGGATGCTGGGTACTGAACACTGGTCCTCTGGAAGAATAGCAAGTACTCATAACCATTGAGCCATCTCTTCAAGCCCTTCAACACTTACTTTTAAAAGACAGCTAATTACAAATCCCAAGTGCAAGTGTTAGTTAGGATCCAATTCTTTGGAACAACACTGTCATCAGAGAGCAGTATCAGAAAGCATCATCATTCTGTGTGAGAAATTACCAATTGTCATTACAAATGAAAACAAAGGACACTTTGAGTAACAAAGGGTGTCTCCCCTCAAACCAAGTTAACAGTTCCAGTGCAGTGTATGTAAAATCAGTTACCTGTAGTTAAATTTAGAATCAAACTTATTTTACAATACTTGGAAGAAAGCCAGCAGCCTATTTAAAAACAGGAATTGCCCAAATTTTTAAAAATATGATTTTGTGAGTTATTCAATGCCCAGTTTCTGTGTGAGTTATCACTAGAATAAATCTGTTTGGGGAGGTTATATTTAATGTATATCCCACATTATGAGCTGAAAGCTTCTGCTGAGTTGAAAATAAGATTTCATACATTTCATTCAGTTAACATAAACAGAGCAGGCACTTAGTTCTCCCTAGGTAAGGCTGTGTAGGGTGAGAAATAACAGTGTTTAAGCTTTGATAACTCACAGATATTTGCTTGCTGCATATAATTTATGGGTACAGCCCAGGTCATACACAAACAATCCTCTTTCACGTCACTTTGGCTCCACTGCAGAAAGTAATTTCCATTAGCCTCTACCTACACTGGCAAACACACCATTCCCTGACTTGGTTTTATTTTTCACGATCAGCTCTTACAATTTTTTTGAAGCTACTTAGGTGATTGTCCAGTTTGTTGTACTCAAACAGAAGGCTTTCTTCTGCAAACTAATACTTTTGTCTTTCGAATCCTTCCATTTCTAGCCAGTAAAAGTGAGTTTTAACAGTGTTGGTTTTAGTTTCTCTATTGATTTGTGATTTTTCTTGAGCCATGAACTCTCATTGTTTTCTTTTTTTAAATCATGCTGCATTATTGTATCTATTCTAAATTCATTTGGTCATTTGATCATGGTGAGGAATATCAAAGGAGTACATTGTTGGGAGTGTGTGTTACATGTTCGTGTGCACATGTAGGTATTGGCACGGATGAGATAGACATCCATTGCCTTCAGTGAGCACTCCTCCATCTCACTTTTTTGAAATACAATTTCTCATTGAACGTGAAGCCCAAAATTTCTGCTACACTAGGTGGCTGGCAAGGCCCCTGGATTTGCTTGTTTATACCTCTTAGCATAGGCATTATAAAGACAAGCTACTAAATCTGGCTTTTAAGCGGGGGTTAATGATAGAGTTTAAGTCCTCAGGCTTATGCACCAAGCAATTTCCCCACCGCACCACCTCCCAGCCCTTTCTCTTATTTTTATCAACCATTTTACTGATTCCTTGTTGTAGAAATGCACCCAGACCCATAAGCTCTCCTGGAGTCAGGATTAGCACATCACCTCAAGCCCTGCTTTGACCATTCTCCTCTTTGACCAAAGGGACATCTGATGGCTGGATTCCTTTCCTGCAACTCTGCACTTTCTGGGCATGAAGGAGGATTAAGGATATAATGCTTTCAAAGGACTTGCTCCTTCTCAGCAGGGTCATCTCTGGAAGTTATAAAAAGGAGGGTGCTGATATAGCCCAGAGCAGAAGACAGCAAGGCCATCTGGTGTGCTTTCTACTGGACAGTAAAGGGCGGCTCTAACAAGACAAAACAAACCATAGATCATGTTTCTATGGCCTGCTTAAGCCCTGCCCACTCACCTCTCAGCCAGAGAGCACTGTGCACAGCACTGACACAGAATCTATACCTTAGAATGTGCTCTCTCGTGCCTCTATTTGCATTTTAGGTATAACTTTTAAGTTATGCATCACATTTCCTTCTTGGCATAGAATGTCTCTAGAAATATGAAATAGTATTCTTGTTTATAGCACTCTCTAAAAGTGACAAAGTAGATCTACTTGCCTCTAAGACAAGGCAGTAAATGTATTAATCCTTTGTTTGCTACTGACACACACTATCAAGGTGTACATGCTAACAATTTCTAATGAATGTTTGATCGTGAACTATAATTATGGAAACTGAGGAAAGAGCCTGATATACCATAAACTCTGGCTTCTGTTTTGGATTAGTAAATTGCACCCATAGACACTTATTTTACATAAACTTGAGTCAGATCATAAGTCTAGACTGACAAGATTTCCCTTTGGATTACATCCATAGAGAGCTAGATTTATTTAGAGAAATTTAGAGAACTTGCAGTGGATATTGCCTCTTTTACTATGCTTACATATGCTGAATTTGAATGTGAATTTAATCTCTGAGGAAAAATTCACAACTGTCCAACTGATCAATCAATTATGTAAATACTAGATTTTTACATGTAGATTCTGGGATTCAAACTCAGGTCTTCTTGCTTGCATGACAAGCACTTTCCAGATTGGGCCATCTCCCCAGCTTCATAGTCTCAAGTCTTCAGAATCTTGAGGGGTATTCACATTTGTGGGGCCCACATTCTGTGACTTTTGCAAATTAGTGGCTGTCCACAGAGGTGTTGTTATGGTGCTTTGACACCTCCACAATAGACAGCAATGTCGTTCTAATCATCAGATGATACCTGTAGCTTCTCCCTATGGTGTGACTGTCTTCAAATCTGCTACATGAAAAAACTAACATTCTTCAAAATTTGCAAAATTCTTCACAGAGCCAAAACAAGATTTAGAATGCCAATAATCTACTGTGTGGCCTGCAGGCTAGATGCTCTAGCAAATAGTACATTTTGAAATCTACTTTGCAAAGAGATTTGAAATGAGTGCCTAAGAGGCTGTGACCACAAGCAGCTCATTTGTACTGCAATCACTCCATCTGGCTCCAGATGACCAGCAGGCCTAGGCCAGTGTATTCACTTGGAACAACCTACAGGAAACACACACTGTTTTCCACATAGAGTTTCAGCTGGGGTTGCAACAGGGTCTTAAGGACCCAGAGATCCCCATGCTCTGATTGGGTGGTCACATTCTCTCTCCTTCCTTTGTGTGCCTTAGCATCTGTCTGCAGGGACACAGCCTACCTTTGCTTAATTTCCTCTTGCTGTTTTCTTCCAGACTCTTAGTTTTCAGGATGGTCATAATGTGTTCAGCTTACAGTGTGGATTTCCTTTCATTTATTCAGAAGAGGATTATGGCTTTAGAATCTTAGCATAAAGCTTAGTTTCTTAACCTGACCAGCACACCATGATCTCTTTACCCTAAATTTAAGTTTGTTTCTGGCCATACTTCTATGCATATGTGGGCATCCCTTAGGGGACTCAATGGGTTATTAAATATAGACAGACATAAAGAAGGAAGGAAATAGATGTTGGGTGGGGATCTTGGAGGAGATGAAAGGGGAGGGTGCAAGGGTTTCTTATGATTGAAATACAGTGCATGAATGTATGCAATTCTCAAACAATAAATAAACTATTATTTAAATAATGCTTAAGCTTCAAAGAAAAAGAAATATACCAAGGAAACATTGTAGTACAGCGGTTACATTGTAGGCTTTTGAATTTTTCAGTTAAACTATGTCATTCACTAGGTATAAATGACAAATTGTTATTCTTCTATACCTGGACAGCTTCAACTGAAAAATAAAATGTATGATACAAATAGACATTCATTTTTAGAAACTCTGTGTGTGTGTGTGTGTGTGTGTGTGTGTGTGTGTGTGTGTGTGTGTCTGTGTGTCTGTGTGTGTTGAACTCTCCTCCACTGCTGGTGGGAATGCAAGCTTGTACAACCACTTTGGAAATCAATATGGTGCTTTCTTAGAAAATTGGGAATCCATCTCCCCCAAGATCCAGCTATACCACTCTTGGGCATATACCCAAGGAATGCTCAACCACACCATAAGAGCACTTGTTCAGCTATGTTCATATCAGCATTGTTTGTAATAGCCAGAACATGGAAACAACCTAGATGTCCTTCAACTGAAGAATGGATAAACAAAATGTGGTACATATACACAATGGAATACTACTCAGCAGAGAAAAACAATGACATCATGAGGTTTGCAGACAAATGGATGGATCTAGAAAAAATCATCCTGAGTGAGGTAACCCAGACTCAGAAAGACAAACATGGTATGTACTCACTCATATCAGGATACTAGATGTGGAACTAGGTCCTGGAAAACAGGACCCCAAGAAAGACACAGGGATCGCCCAATGACAGAGAAATGGAATGAGATCTACATGAACAGCCTGGACATGAGTGGGGGTAGTGAAAGGCGAGGGTCGAGGGAAAGAGAGCTTGGGGGAGCGGGAGATCCCAGCTGGATCAACAACAGAGAGGGAGAACAAGGAATAGGAGACCATGGTAAATGAAGACCACATGAGAATAGGAAGAAGCAAAGTGCTAGAGAGGCCCACAGAAATCCACAAAGATACCCACACAACAGACTGCCTGCAATGGCCGAGAGACAGCCCGAACTGACCTACTCTGGTGATGGGATGGCCAAACACCCTAATGGTCATGCTAGAAACCCCATCCAACTACTGAGGGATCTGGATGCAGAGATCCATGACTAGGCCCTGGGTGGATCTCTGGGAGTCCAATTAGCAAGAATGAGGAGGGTTTATATGAGCGAGAATTGCTGAGACCAAGGTTGGATAAAGCACAGGGACAAATAGCCAAACAAATGGAAACACATGAACTATGAACCAATGGCTGAGGGGTCCCCACTGGATTAGGCCCTCTGAATGGGTGAGACAGTTGATTGGCTTGATCTGTTTGGGAGGCATCCAGGCAGTGGGACCAGGTCCTGTGCTCATTGCATGAGTTGGCTGTTTGAAACCTGGGGCCTATGCAGGATTGCTTGGCTTGGCCTGGGAGGAGGGGACTGGACCTACCTGGACTGAGTCTGCCAGGTTGATCTCAGTCTGTGGGGAAGGCTTTGCCCTGGAGGAGATGGGAATGGGGGGGGGGGGGGCTGGGGGGAAGGTGAGGGGGACTGGAGGGGGGAGAACAAGGGAATCCGTGGCTGATATGTAGAACTGAATTGTATTGCAAAATAAAAAAATAAATAAATAAATAAATAAATAAACTATGTCATTCACTAGGTATAAATGACAAATTGTTATTCTTCTATACCTGGACAGCTTCAACTGAAAAATAAAATGTATGATACAAATAGCCATTCATTTTTAGAAACACTCTCTCTCTCTCTCTCTCTCTCTCTCTCTCTCTGTGTATGTGTGTGTGTGTGTGTCTGTGTGTGTGTGTGTGTCTGTGTGTGTGTGTGTGTGTGTGTGTGTGTGTGTGTGTGTGTGTGTGTCTGTGTGTGTGTGTGTGTGTGTGTTGAGCTCTCAGAGCTCTCTGGAGTAATAGGTGGTTGTGAGTCATTCAGTGTCTGTACTGGGAAAAAACCTCTAGTTCTTTCCAAGAACAACAAGCGTTCTTCACAGCTCAGTCATCATTCCATCCCCAGTTGCTCACTTTAAAGGCTTGGAATAAAGATAAGATAAAGGTGCCTGGCATAATATACAATGAAGAACTTCTGAACTTCTAAGTGAAAAGAAAAGAGTGGAGATAAAAATACCCCTCTGAACTTTCTTAAAGTTGATAATTCAATTAGAAAAAGAGCAAAGGGAAAAACATAAAAATTTTTCAAATCTTATCTATTCAGAGTGGTAATCTCACAAAAAGTTAATTCTTTTTACAAAAGAGTAGTAGGAATTGTACACATGTGGACAAGATTCTGAAGACCTGGTCCACACAAATATACCTCAGCAACAGGGTTCTGATGACCTGATCCATACTCATCAGTACACTGCAGCAACTATTTCCACTGGTCATAAATTATAGATAAATGTTGCTTGCTATTGCTAGGTTACTATCATGGTCAGTTTGATCTACACACATCATTGTGTGTGGTAGCTGTGAGCCTTTATACCCCATTCTCAGTCTTTTTGTTTGTGGGAGACAGAAGAGGGATGCTAAGTTCGAGGTGAACCAGTATCTGCGGACTGTCCTTCCTGTGAGGCTCCTGAAGTTATTTGGTGTGGATTTTGGTGGCTATTCAGAAAGATCAACTCTACTTCTGAAAATGTTGCTTTGCTTTTTGTCAAAATGAGTGGTGAAAATATACTCCATGGAATATATTTATGAAAGGTGTTGGGTGATATAATTTATGCTGACAAAAGAGTAGTAAAGAGCCTGCCTTCTAGGAATTCGTCTTTTTAGCAGATGTCCTTCCTGGAAAACATAATTGTCATAGAGTCTCTCACCTGACTTGCCCTTACTTGAAAGGTCCCTTCCTAGAATCCCCAAAAAGGAAAGTTCTAAGGGGAACTATGGGTTTCCTTGGCTTATTCTGTAGTATAATCCTTAAATTTAGAGAATGGACAGAGGAAATGAATTCCCACAACACACCTACATGTTCATACTTCTGAGTCTCTGCTGAAGCAGATTCTCTCCAGCTGAAGGAGCTTTCTCTTCTTCACCTTGTTATGTCCACCTTTTGAAAGCCAGCTACTAACTCAAGCCTTCTCAATTATCCCTAAGGGTTCTTATACTCTGTCTTATACTCTCTGAAGTTACTAATCCAGAAATGTACCATATTGCATCTTCCTTATAGAACGATCACTACTCCGTGATAAAATCTCCAAAAAGCACCACCACACCACACTCATCTTCACATCTGTACTTACTAGAATTTTCACTGGGAAATAGTAGGTCCTATTTGCATAGTGTCTTATGCACCCTTCTGAATTCTGCTTAGTGCGTATGTACATGTGGGTAGTGTGTGTTGTTGGGGTGTATACAGTTTCACAGCTGGAACAGCTATTATATTAAACCAGTGTTGTTACTACATTACCATAAAACATCCCCTGAGTTACTAGCCAGAGGATACCACTGCAAAACCACATAGATATTCTGATCAATGTCCAACTATTCCTCTACTTCAGTTATAAGATAGGCATCCTATGCTGCTTTCTTAAAATGTTTCTTTCAACAAAATACAAAAGGAGGTTTTAGTCTTCCTATATTCATTCATCACTTCATATGTGGGAACATATTCTAGATACTGAGTTCAATAAGAAAATAACCCATTCGCATATAGCAAAGGAGACTACAAAGTCATAAATAAAGTAGACAATTTCCCCAGAGTTATAAGTCTTCTGAGGAAGGCAAGCTGATGGTGGAAAGGAAAGGTAGGCAACGAGCATGTGAGTTTCTGGGGAAAGACTATTCCAAGGAGAGAAAATAGCTAATCAAGGACTGTGAGATATATAATTTTTGTATTAAGAAGTTGTGGTACACAAGTAGAATGCTGCTGTATCATCTTCATGAAAGGAGGGGCAGGAAGATGAGAGATCCAACCCGGGTCTGAAAGCAGCATGTGCATATAAATAGTGCCCAATTAGAGGTGTGTGTTTTTTCCATGTGTTGATGCAGCAGTTGAAGGGAAGAAGTAGCCTGGTGTGATATGCAGCTTTATGAGATGGCTGGGGCAGCTTTGTCCAAAATTAAAACACATTGTGTGGATACCCCTGGACTGAAAAGACAGGAACACCCAGGGGCAGGGGCAATATAGTAAAACCAGTGCCTTTTATTATCCACTTGTATGCATGGTAGAATCCAGACAATCCCCAAGGTAACAGTAGGAAATCTAACACTTCTCATGAATATTGCCTTTGAGAAAAAAATATTCTGTTATTGCTAGCAACATCTCTCTACTAGCTTCTGTCCTTCACCTATCTAATAAAATTGTGTGTGACTTACAGATCATGAATAAACAGGATTGTTCTGGGGGGATTTGGAGATTTTGCTTTCATCTGAAAAACTTAGAAGCAAATAAATAGTTTTCCTAAAGCATATTATCAAACAGGGAACATCTCCAGGCAAGACTTTGTCATCTGTCAGCTTTCTATCACAGTCACATGGCCTGATTAAGGCAGTATATTGATCCTGCACAGGAAGGATCCAGAGAGACAGTAGTCCTTCTGAGACTCAAGTGAGCATCACAAGTCAGGAGGCCAGAGATGGACTGTAAACTAAGTGTACTTGCAGAATGTGAATAGTCAGCAGTACTCTACTCAGGCCCTCAAATTCAAAAAAGGGTTTTGTACAATGTCCCTGTGCAGCCTTCGTTTCACAAATAAGAAACTAAAGTTCAAATATGAGCAATTTAATATAACAACAGAATGGAAGTGTGCACTCTTCCATTGAGGAATTCCATGCTACACAGGTCTTCAGGGGAGACCAAATCCATTACTACTTTACCAGGGAATGTTTGTAAAGGCAAGTGAGGAAAGATCAGTTGTTTTTGTGTATTAAGCAGGTTATTTACTTTTCCCTCAAGAATGATCTAGCCAAGGGTTTATAAAATAATTTTACAGGAGTTTATTATCTACAGTACACATCCAGCTTTGAAAGTCAAAACATTCACAGAAATGACTAGGCAAATAATAGAGGTGGCTTTTCAAGGGCATATGCTGAGTGGCACTGTGTCCTTTAAGCATTATCTTGGGTAATACTCAAATCCACTCTGTGAGCTAAGTCTTCTTTTGCAGGAAAAAAAATATAAAAGAACATCAAAAGTAAAAATCTAGATTTACAGAAAGGTTGAGCCACTCATATAAAGTCTGAGAATAAACTCAGGGAGGATCTGGAAAGTGTGATTGATGCAAAGATGGGACAACTGCAGACCTAGCCTAGCCTAGTAAGACAGCTGAACTGAATCACAGCTACACTCATTCTTTTCCTGTTGGTGTTTCTACTTTTGAACTTCAGCAGTGGTGCGACTCATATGGTTAGCACACTCCAAAATATTTACTACCTTCTCTACTATGGTTTGAACGTTTCCCCCTCCAAAGTCCTTGTGTTTGAAATTTCATCATGGAATGAATATATTAAATTGTAAGTGGAGGCCACACAATAAGAAGGTAATTGAGGTTAGATGAGGTCCTGAGGCTGGGGTCTCTAAGATGGAATTGGTGTCTTTATAGAAAGAAGAAGAGACCTGAGATATCATACTTGTTCTGCCTCTCCACAGGGATGCCGCTTCAGAGGGAGATAGCAGATAGGTGCTTACCAGATACTGAACAGATGCTGGTAACACACCTGGGAGCTTTCAAGCTTCTACAACTGAGAGCCTCATAAACTTCTAATCTTTGTTAATTTTCCAGTCTAGAGTATTCTGCTAGAGTAATAGAAAACAGGCAAAGCATGATTTTACACACACAGGTACACACACACACACACACACACACCACACACACACACACACACACACGAGGGGGGTGGATATGGGAAAGGAGGGAGGGTGGCTATTCTATTGCTTGAATCCTGAATCTCATTAACAAGAGTGACTGGTAGCTGTGACATATAAGCTGCCATGCTATTAAATGTAGCAGTCAAAGCTCCCTGGCTTTCTGGAATAATAGCCAAGAAACACTCATTCTTATCAGATTGGTATATGATTTGTGAAGTCCAGCACTAAATGAAAATGGGCAACTTTGGTATAACAAATAGATTTTTATAGATGGCAACAGAAAAGCAGATACTCAAGCATAGTGTATGTTTTAGTTGTATGTGACCTGTGAGGTTGTACAGGTCACAAACCCATGAAGGACATTCCCACTATTAACAAAGACTCTGTGCCATAGGGAGGAACATGCCATTGAACCTCATACTTCCAGTCATAGGTAATCTTCTAAAGTAGAGAGAGGCAATGAGACCACCTAGGAGGTGTTCACAACATGTGGAGCTGCCTTCTTCACATTCAGCATCATTAACTCTCCTTGTATTGTTTGTAAGGTTTTTGTTTTTTTGTCTGTTTCAATTATGTGTCTGTGTGACTGTGAGCTACCTGGTATGGATGCTAGGAACTGAACTGAGTTTCTCTGCAAGAGCAGTAGACATTCTTAACTGTGGTCTCCTCTCAGCCTTTTGTATCATTTTCAAGCCATGCTTATGAGTCCTCAGCAGCTGGATTATGTAAATGTTGACCAAGTCCAGTTTTGGAATTCTGAATCAATCAACCCTTTCACAAATGGTAATGAAATACCTCAGTTTTTGATTCCATGAATATCTATTTTAGAATGAAAATGAAGCAAGAATTTTGAAAACAGTTCTTGAGAGACCTTGAACAAAAGGTCCAGTAACCTTTGTCTTTTCACTCACTGATTTAGTCTGAAATTGTGTACAAAAGGCATTTCTTTATTTACTCATTTATTTATTTGTTGCAGAGATTGAAGAAGAAGCAGGGAGTAGATTTCCTGTATCCCAATTCTCTAACTAAATATCACTTCTAATAATTCAAAACAAAAGGCCTTGTTCTCTGGTAAACAGAGTTGATTCATCATTTTGGTGTTTGTGCTTCAAGGAACACATGTAGAATAGTAATAACTGATAATGTGCTGTCTGCAATAGGATAGACATAATATTTTAATGGCTGCAACCTGTGGAAACACATTAAATTCTGGTGAGCAGGTGATATTTGAGGAAGCCACTGTATCTATATGAGTGCTCACAGGGTTAGATACAGAAACTGAATTCACTGAGTGGATTGAATGTGGTTTAAAGTGAATCAGACAGTGGCGAGCACACTTTGGACTTTTTTTTTTCAAGGTCACCATCTGACCCAGACACTCAGTGGTCTAAAAGCTTTCTGTAACAAGTACACAATAAAAATGCAATGATCATAATGGCCCAATACAGACCATGAATGCAATTATCTGCTATCTACTTTATTATAATGATAGAAGCCCTGATTCAAATGACTGGCATATGGGATTTGAGTGGCATTTAGTATCTTTCCATGTATTTTTATGTGATTTTCATTGTGTCCTCACGCTATCGCCATAAAAAGATAATATCTCAGTGATACTAAAACTCTGAAAATAAGTAACAAGTAATTTAAAGTCAGTCATTTGAGAGAATAATTATACTGACTTTGCAGCCTAGTATACTTTTCTCAGCCAATAAAACACTCTTGTATTTCATGTTTGTTGCTGTTCTTTGTGTTTTTTTTTCATTTGCTTTTGTTTTTTGTTTCATTAGAAGCATTGAACATCCTCCTGATTATTCAGACTTTCAGTAGCTCCTTATGTCTGACAGTAGTCCTCCATGCCTTCTCTCCTTATATCCTCTGGGAAGCTAGCTCTGTTAACCTGTGCCTTTCACTCATGATTTCAATGCTAGTCACCCTGACCATCTCTCCATCTTTCTTCAAACTACTCTCTTTTGTTTCTCTCACTTATAACTAAGTGCCTCACACAATGCATTTATGAATAAACTAGAATTATTCCCAACTTTAAGAACATATATATATATATATATATATATATATATATATATATATATATATATATATGGGCTTCAAAAACTCTTACTGGTTTGTCTTTTAAAATAAACATATGTAAAAGTTTATATACTTTTATATGAATGCCTGCTCATTATACAATTTTTTTATAATTAGTAATCATAAAAATGTTACAGTTTTTTTAATTTAAAAGAGATTCTTCTCACATACAATATATCCCAAACACAGTTATTGCTCCCTCACTTCTCTTAGCTGCTCTCCCCCTTCCTCCTCCTCCAGATCCACTCCCCCTCTGTTTCCTCTTCAGAAAAGAGCAGGCCTCCAAGAGTTAATAGCCAAACAGGACAAAACAATATACAATCAGACACAGCAAAAGTCCTAGTATCAAGGTTGGACCAATGCAAAGAAATAAGAGGATAAGAGTCTCAGGAGCAACAAAAGAGTCAGACATACACCTGATCCCACTGTTACAAGTCTGACAAAGACAGCAAGCTAATAGCCGTAACATACAGTTTTTAATTAATTTCTATATGCTTCCAACCTACACAGAAAAGAAAAAAAATCTGTGTTTCCCCATAATGGTCATTAGGTCATTATGAGTTATAAGAAATGCTGTAATCCTTCAGAAATAAATTCCAAGCAGGGCAGAATCTTCTGAGATTTTTGTCGTTTCTTGGCACACACACATATGTTTAGCTCATTGTATTTTTTTTTCATTTATACTTTTGTTACAGCTTGCAATATTCGGCAAAGTTTTGTTCTAAATATGTGATCCCACCAACATCTATCTGGTTACTCCTTCCTTTGCAGAATATCTAACTAAACATTCAGTCATGAAGAATAAAGGCCCACACTTCCCAGCCTTACATGGGGACCCATGTGATATCAAGAGATGTAACAAAGGGTACTGATAATCTCTAGTTATGCTTAAAACATGTGGTAGCATCCTCTTACCTTCCAATTTCTCCATCTGAGTGCTCTTGTTGGTAAGATCAATGTCCTTGACATGGTGAAGACAGAGTCACTATGAATCCATGCAGACATGCATGGCATACCCCCCTTAGACAATAGTGGAACAGAAAACTGCTCTCAGGATAATGGACTTACTATCACATGTGACCATATCTATATTGTCACAGTAAAGATGGCTAATTCCTTATTAATTTCCATAGATTTTAAAGGAGAAAATTCAGGAAGCAACTCCATTTTAATGTGGTGATTTATCTATGTCACATTTTTTGTATGGTGATTAAGTTCTGTTCTTCAGTAAAACCCTTTACACTCCCACACTCAACTTCATTTTCCTGATAAGCATTAGTTTCTATGTTACAAAATCATATTCACTGTGTTTTACTGATACATTAGAGTATTGAAGAAAGGTTTTTCAAAATGCTCTCTGCTCTATTTCCTGTCACAAGATAAGTGCCAACACATGGAATTATCCTGCCCCAAATAGTATTTTGACATCTTCCATTACTCTTTTGCCCTTAACAACATACACACAAAAAATGAAGAAATTATGAAAGCTAAATAAAGCACAAGAAAACAGGCAAAGAGATTCATAGCTGGCTCACAGACATTTATACATATGATATGGAGTCCTTTAGGTTTTGTTTTTCAAAGACAGGGAAATATTTGGAAAAAATACATCATGAGAAATGATTCCAGAAGTGATGAACTGGTTAATCATTTGAGTCAAATTACAGAATCTCTTTTGCAATCTTAAGAAAGTATAGAAGCTTCAATCAAAGCAATGCACACATGACAATGTACATGAACAAAAGCACATGCAGGTAGACATCCCCCCCCAACACACACATGTATCATTTAGCTTAATTAGGCCACTTTCATAGACTGTGTGAATTCAATAATACAAATCCAGACTTGCAAATGGCCTTCTGGTGTGAAAACAGAGACATGATTGTGCTGCCAGATGAAGCTCTTACTTCTTCAAGGTCTATCATCCCAGTTCCTGTCCTCAGAGTGTCCTACTGTGGTGATATTTTATTTGTGCTGAAATGTGGTGATATTCTATTGGTATGTAAATAAATAAAGTTTTGTCTGGAGATCAGAGGAAATATCAAGCTGTTTTAAGTAAACACAAAAGTCAGGCAGTGGTAGTGCACGCCCTTAATCCTATCACTTGGCAGGCAGGGTCTCTGTGTGTTCAAGACCCATACTAAGGAATAGAGCCAAATGTGGTGACACATGCCTTTAACCCCCAGTATCCACCATAGAGACCTGGAGGTCTGTACAGACAGGCAGTGACAAGTAAGTGAGGTAGCTAGGCTAAGAGCCAATGAGAGGGCAGAATAGCAAGGCAATAAAAGCCTGGGTAGACAGGAAGTCAAGCATTTTGGAAGCTGCAGAGCTGGTGAGGTAAGGTTGGTTGGTGGCTCTCACTATTTCCCTGATCTCTAAGGCTTTCATCCCTATATTTGGCTCCATGTTTTTTATTTAATAAGACCAGCTTAGAAATTTGACTACATTTGGTGTCCAACTGTGGGGCAGGAATTCATACAAAAGCTACTTGGCTGTGGGCTTGTGGGCTCCAGCTTGGCTGGAGCATGTGGCCAGAGCTGCACCTGGTCGGAGCTGCAAGGGGCCATAGCTGCAAGCAGCTGGACTGCTTCTGGATTTACAGAACCCCTGGGTCAGGTCCTGTACTGCTCAGGCCTGAACATGTGGCTGGACTTCCTTTAGCTTTTAGCTTTTATTTTTCTCCTGGTAGGTAGTAGGCTCCCCCCCCCCCCCCCCGGCCCTTTCTCTCCCTCTCTCTTTCTCTCTCTGGATTCCTACTTCGGACTGCCACCACACAAGGTAGCTGCTTTGAAATTCCCTCAAACTTCTACTGTTCTATGCAGACTTGGAGAATGAATGCTAAGGAATCTGAAGAACACAGGACAAATGAGACAGAAGAAAACAACAACAACAACAAAAAAAACTTAATGGACTATTCTATTGCCACTAATCTCAATTCCTTGGTTCTATTTTGATTCTTTAAACTTCTCTTAAGGTATAAATTTTATATCAAAATTTATGTATTTTATATCAAAACTCTTATAGAGTTACATATATATGTATATATATATAAGACTTTTGTCATGATATTAATAGTCATATAGAGTACTAATTAGTTCTAGAAAAAAGGCTTCATTTAGCTGCCTATTCACATTTTTGTGTTCCAGTCACTATCATTTTTCTGCAGGGAATCATGACCAGGCCTAACAGTGAATTTGAAGTCTCCAGAAAGATGATGGGGCCCCACAACAAAGATCCCACAGGGGACAATAATAATAATAACACTAAGCTGACAAACATCACCCAAAAATCAGCTTTGGACTACAAACTGCTCAGGACAATTTCAAGATGGTTAGCTGAGATGATCCAGCCTTACAGACTAGTCAACAAGGACTTGAGATAAGCCCTGCACTTTGGCATTATGCAGAGACTGTACAACAAATAATATAGCTCTCCTGGAACTAGGCAATTAACCCCCAAATTTTCTTGTCAGGATCCCCTAAAGATGCCTTTCTCCACAAAACAGCAGGAAGCAATTTTAAGAACAGAATGCCCACATTCCCAAAAGGGAATGGCAGAGTTGATGCCTGGACAGCCAGAAGTCCCTCCAGGCTCTGGTCTGAGCAGCAGGGTGCTGACTGCTTGGGGCTGCAGATGATAGTTAAAATATCAGTAGATTCAGGTACAGCAGCTAAGCCTGTAGACAAATAAAAGACTGGGGGTTTACCCTGGACAAAGATCTCCATAGAAAGTGCCAGAATCGTGAATTAAATCTAATTTTTTATTTGTTTGCTTGTTTTGTTTGTTTGTTTTTCAAGACGGGGTTTCTCTGTGTAGTTTTGGTGCCTGTCCTGGATCTTGCTCTGTAGAGAAGGCTGGCCTCAAACTCTCAGAGATCCGCCTGACTCTGCCTCTCAAGTGCTGGGATTAAAGGCCTGTGCCACTGCTGCCCTGG